>NW_022196905.1:24871787-24878965 GCF_008632895.1 Mastomys coucha | reverse complement strand
TTTTGGAGGGGAAACTGAGAATGGAGAAATTTACATGTAAATAAAGAAAATATCTAAAAGAAAAAAAAGAAAAAACAAATTCAGATAAATTGAAATCATGTAACTTTGCTCATCATAATGCAATAAAACTTAAATCAATACAATAAAAAAAAAACTAGAATGGAGTTTAGACATCAAGATAGTATCAGAATACCAAGCAGCAAATGGCACACAGAAGACAATAGCACCTAAGCACCTAAGCAAATAGGTGCCACACCTTCCATGCAGTGTTATGCTTGATCTCCAGAGATGGCACTGAGGGGACAGCCTAAGGACTCTTGGAATCTGAATCCCATGCAATGGTGTGGGACTGCAGAACCCCCAAAGCAAGTGAAAGGTCCAAGAGGATAAAGAGGCTGTCAGCAGCTGTCTTTGTAGCCAGTGAGCATCCACCCCCTGGGAATTCCAAGACAAAGGACAAAGAGTCCTATTTTTTTTCATAAGCCTTGAGTTTCAAAGTAGAACCAACAAGGGTTCTGCAGTGAGGTAGACAGTATAACCTTTCCTCTAGGATGCCCCTGCAGGTCTCAGCCCATCCTGGAATGTTCTAGGTATTAAATGAGGAGTAGTCTAAAATGCCAAGACCTCCTTCAACAAAAGAAGATCAACAAGGGTCACCAAATTATACAATAAGTTCAGTCACCTATGACCTTCAGGAAAAGGTGAGATTAACTCAGCTCAGCTTCAGTTTCCAAAAGTCTTAGGTCAAGACATTATAAAAGCAACAATACTTGTGACCCTGTTTTACTATATTTCATGGAACTTCTGGTCATGTAGTTGGGAGGATTGCAAACAGACAACTATACCTATGGGGTTTGGTCAGTGGTAGAGAGCAGCTTTGAAGGAATAGGGGTCTCAGGCAGACTTAAAAGCTGAGTCTTTTTCAGAACTTTATTGAACAGAGGCTAGCAGATATGGTCAAACAGGTATAAGTCCATTCGTATAAAATTTAAAGAGGCAAATAAAGGCACTGAAGCCGACTAGTGGTTATCCTGGGCTTGGAAGTGGTAAGAAGCAACTGTTCTGGTGTATCATTTCTTCTTAAGGGTGATGGAACCTCATAGTGGTAACAGTTGTATAACACAACATACTACACACACACACACACACACACACACACACACACACACACACACACACACAGGGCTCAAATCAAGTGTCAAATCAAAATAAAAGGAATGCACCACCATGCCTGACACTAAATGCTTAAAAATGGTAGGTTTTTAACCAAGCAATTGTTTATTCAGAAAGGATTTGTTGTTAGCCTACTGCTGGCCTTGGTGAATGTGGGTATCCACAGTGTAGGGCAATGTGGTTTGAATCCTTCCAGAACATAAGCCAATTATAAAGGCTCTTCAGAAATCATGTCCTGGCCCCACAAAAACAAAAACAAAAATAAAAACAAACAAACAAACAAACAAACAAAAAAAACAGTGTAAAACTCAGAAACACTTCACAACTTCACAGGAATTCAGCATCTACATTTGTAAACTAAAACTCTACAGAAGGCTACACTTTCTTCTTTCACTTTGTCTGTCCTGTGTGTGTGTGTGTGTGTGTGTGTGTGTGTGTGTGTGTGGCCTGGGGATCACTGGAGCATGCCAGCCGAGTACATTACCACTGAGCTATAATCTCAATCCTTTAAAACAAATTAATTAATTAGCTAATTAATTAATTAAAAATTTATAAGTCTAGGACAGTCTCACTGAGTTTCCCAAGTTGGCTTGAACTATTGTCATCTTCTAAACATGTGAGATTTTAGGTACATGCCACAATACCCAGCTAGTAAAAATGAGGGTGAGATAGGTTTAACTTTGCTAACTAAGTCCATCATTTCCTACTCTGATCCTACAAGTGCTTCATGTTTAACTAATATAACCACATTGTTCCATGAAACACATTTTGAGAACAAGCTGGAAGGGAGAATACATACACACTAAATACAAGGCAAAGCTAAATGACCTCAAATATTGAAGAACCAACCATGACTCAAGAGTAAAAGACACTGGAAAGAGAGAGAGAGATGGGAGGGCAGCAAACAGAAGGAGAGAAGATAAACCAGAACAGGAACCAAGAGCAAACAGAAGCCATGGTTGGAACTTGACTCACTGCAGCCACTATGAGAATGGGACCTAACAGTAAGGAACGTGTGTCAAGAATGAGTACCTAGGAATGCAGAAACGTAACCTACATAAACATCAAGCACAACCAAGGGTCCCTAGAGTCTGTCAGGCCAGCACTCTGGAAAATACTTCCTACTGGGCTGGCTCTCTCTTTCACACTTCTCTAAGACCCCTTATCAGACTGTGTTGCTGATGTTGGGGTAGCTGTTGGCAGCCCTGGCATGACTCTTGACTATTAAATGGTGTCAACATCTTCAAAACTAAAATGGACTTTTCTAAAGCACCAATTATCAGTTGCCACTGGTTGTTTACTTTTCTTTGTAAAGATGCCATAAAAAATTATCACAGGATTAAAAACTCACTTCACAGCCAATCACTGTAGAGCAAGAGAAGCAGGCACATCTCTATGAACTTAAAGCCAGACTGGTCTACACGGTGAAACCCTGCCCTCCCCCACAAAAGGGAGATGATGTCAAAGACCATCTATAACCCAGTTTCCCACCCTTTTTAACTCCCCCAGGTAGGCCACCATGCAAATTCAATCTTTGCTACCACAATGAACCAATATAACAATTGGTTAAAACAATTTTACTCATCCACCAAAAATAGTATTGTAAATTCAGGTTGCTGTCAGTTCATCTTTGACAATTGTATTAGATTCCAGAAATGTCTGTCTTTCCCCATCTGCAGCCATTTGCATCACAGGTTCTATTTCACTCAAGGAGGTCCAAATTACAGGATCAGAAAAATGCTCCCCATCTGCCCCACGGGGTTTCTCTGTGTTGTCCTGGAACTTTGTAGACCAGGCTGGCCTCAAACTCACAAAGATCCATCTGCCTCCCCAGTGCTGGGATTAAAGGTGTGTACCACCATGGCCAGGCTGGGAAAATATTTCTCAAATAACTAGAAAAAGTCATATGATGAAAATATGTACTAGTGAGATGATCTGATACAAAGAATGATGTCCCCTAGGGAAAGGTAGGTATCACATGCAAATGAGCATGCTATGTCAGGGGGAAAGTGAAATAGTGAACTTTCTCATCTGAAAGTGTTAATAGGTTACATTTCAATCTCATTCCATGCTTATAGCAAACTGTTAAACATGCAATGATAGTGACTGGAGTACATAAAGAACCTGTAAACTGGAATAGCAAGTCAGCAATGAAGCCAAATGAATGGTACCACAAAAATTGTGTCAGCCAATGAACAGCTGGATCCCACTCAAAGCCAATGGAAAATGATCTAGATAAGAACTAACGAATTATGCATGGGTGCTTCCACAGAGAATGAGCAAAGCAGAAAAGGAACTATGGGGAAATGAGAGTTTTCTCAATTGGAAAATGATCCATGAATGATATCACGGAAGTCAAACATAAATAAAGGATACCACAACCACTTAAGACAATTTTCCTGATAACACTGCTCATCTGAGATCCATTGTGCAGTCCCAGTATAAGATACTGAGGCTATAATTACATTCTAACTTGTTAAATTAAAAACAAACTCTCAAGTTATTAGGATCCTATTTAGCTTCAGGTTCTTTCGGCCACATTAACAGTGTCATGTATGGATTCCATCTCAGAATGGGTCTTCAACAACGACAACAATCCTAAACTTTTTTATTTTCAGCCTCATTTTTCAAGACAGTCTCAATTAGACTCATTACTATTATCTAAGATATTAATCCCTAATTTTAAATGATTCCAGACCCTTTTCTGGATAGCAATCATCTACACAAAACAAGGATCTTCTTCTACATAAGGAATTCAAATAGTCTCCCAAAGGCCCAGGTAGGTATTGCTTCTACATCATTACTCCACAACTACTATGTAAAAGCCTCAGTTCCTGTTCAGTGCCATGAGGTCACACCACATAGGACCAATGTATAATTCCGACACTTTATCACTCGAAATTAGTATTAGGATCCTGCAGTGTATGGCTTTCAAACATGGTAATTTTTTTACTTAATATGGCACATTAGCATTAAAAATTATAAGCACTTCTGAGTTTTACCTTTATAAGTTCTCTCTCTCTCTCTCTCTCTCTCTCTCTCTCTCTCTCTTCTCTCTCTCTCTCTCTCTCTGGGGGGTGAGGGGCATGTGAGACAGGGTTCCTCACTCCTGTTTTGATTAGGCTGGCTAGCCAGTGAACTCTTGGGAGATCTCTGTCTCTGCGATCATCTCCTTAGAGTCAGTTACAGGCATGGATGGGCAGCTGTGCCAGCTTTGTAGATGCAAGCTGGGAATTCAAACTCAGGTCCTCTGCTTGCAAGTAAATACTTTTTCCCAGACCCCGAATTTCTCTTAAAATGTTTGGGGAAATAGAGTTTACCTAACCACATGGCTGAAATTTAAGAACCCTTTACTCTACTATTTTTAGGACAGTTTTAAAAGGCCTAATTACATATAAAAACCCAGAAACATCACAAAGGGGGTGGGAGGATCCCATAGGTTCAGAAACCTAGAATGGAACCTGAGGAAGATTCCACTAAAGTACTTAATTCTCTACTAGGAAGTGAAAGGACAGCCCTTCCGCCTAGAGCAAAAAGACAAACAAGTTTCCTGAGACAGATCCATGGGAGAATATCAGGCAAATAATAAGCTATAATTAAATGCAAGGATAAAACAAAGTGTGGTCTATTCTGTGTTTAACATTGACTCTGGCTTTGGGAAGAGTAATCTGGGGATGCTCACAGTATGGCATGAGTCAAGGAAGGAAGAACACCGCTCATTCTTTATGGGGACTGATACTAACCCCAATGCCTTAATGGGAAATGAGTTAAATGAGATGTGACACAGGGCTGGTGAGATGGCTCACCTGGTAAGAGCACTGATTGCTCTTCTAAAGGTCATGAGTTCAAATCCCAGCAACCACATGGTGGCTCACAACCACCCATAATGAGATCTGACGCCCTCTCCTGGTGTGTCTGAAGACAGCTACAGTGTACTTATAATAAATAAATAAAATGTTTAAAAAAATGAGATGTGACACAAACAAGTAGCATAGTAGGTGCTCAATGACTAAGCCTTCTTTATTTCTCTAGATCTGTCTAGTTCACTTTTGCTTTATGCCTTTGCCAAGAACACTCTGCCCTTCAAGATCAGTCTCAGTGCCACCCTTTCCATGGAGCTTTCTTAAATGCACTCACAAAGCTAAGTTCCTTCCACATCTTTGATACCAAACACTTTTATGGTGCTTACTGCTCCCTTTTACTGCTCCCTACCCCCACCTAATGTGAGCATCTGCTTCTACAACACTCAGAGTTTCCAACCACCCTACTGTTAACCTTGACATCAACAGGTGCTCAGTAAATGACTGCTTGTTGGACAAAGCCTTTGGCCTCTCTATTTGGCTAGCTGCTTTGTTTTTGGAAAGCGACTTAGGTCTCTGCTTAGCTAATGGAGGACTGAGGGCAAATAAATCAGGATTTAACCAACCTGTAGCATGAACCTTTTAAGGATTAGCTCTATAAAGTGTTGATTGCCAATTAATCAAAGTCATTTCCAAACAAAAAGACTCACTGGCACTGACTGGCACAGGAAACTGATACTTCCTACTCTGAGAACACAACCCTGCTGCCCTTCACTCACTTAGGCTGGTGATCATATTTTGAAAGGCCAATGGACGAGGAAGGAAAATAGAAGATGAATCCTCCCAAAGAAAACTTCATATGTCTACAATTTTCCTACTTATGTCCAATTCACAAAGTTACTGTCACAGCAACAACAAAAAGAAAGGAACTAAACTAAACCCAAGGAGAGGTAGGAATAAGATCCAGGTACAAGAACTCCAACAGAGAGGAGAAATAAAGGAAATTTCAAAATGAAGGCCCAGAGTGTGACAGCTGCAGGAAAGTCAAACAAACAATGAAACCCTGAACCACTGCCAAATAGGATTGTTAGTACTAAAGAGTTTTACAGTTCTGAATAAGAAAATGAAATGTGGAACTAAGGGATTAACTGAGAGCAAGAAGAGAGAATAACAACACAGCTCCTTAATTCAAAGAAAGCCAGACTTTACATCTAGGCATGCAGGTCCAGCTGAGAATACCACTGCAACAATAATGTAATGTAAGGAACAAGCATGATGTGAAAAATACAGAAGCCAGACCTGGTGGGATATATCTTTAATCCCAGCACTCAGGAGGCAGAGGCAGGTGGATCTCTGAGTTCGAAGTCAGCCTGGTGTACAAATCAAGTTCAAGGATAGCCAAGGCTATACAGAGAAACACTATCAGGGAAGGAGGAGGGAGGAAAAGAGGGAGGGAGAGGGAAGAAAGATATAAGTAGGGATGGTGGGGAGTAAGTCCAAAACTTTCCACTTCACATAGTAGAAGTAAAAAAGACAATGTGAATATGAAACAGCAACATGAACATTTTTCAAGTAAGCTTAGAAATATTCAAAGAAAAAAGAAGTTGCTCTACCAGAGGCCAAACAGGCTGCCAAAAATCCAGGTAGGCTGCCCTCCCAAGGACATTCCCTACACTCTTGGTACATCCATTTCATGTCCCCAATCTCCACACCCCCCTCCCCGCTCAAAGCAACACTAGGTGCCAGCTCCCAACTCAGGGAGAGACCCCTGAGAGACAAGAGGCTACACAGGCTACCAAAGTCCAAGTAGGCTGCCCACCCGCAGATATCTCCCACTCTATCAGTGTTGCCCACCCCCCAACTTTCCCCAGTTTCTCAACCTCCTTATTGCTGTACTTTGGCACTCACTTTGGCAGAGACTTCCTGCTTTATCAGAGGCTATGCCAGCTGCTAGAAGTCCAAGCAGGTGGTCTTACAAACTCTGAGAGACCTTGGATGGCAGCCCAGACTACTATACCCTGCGAAACTTTCAGTCATCATAGGTGGAGAAAACCAGATCTTCCAAGATAAAGACACATTTAAACAACATCTATCCAGAAAGCCAGCCCTCCAGAAGGTACTAGAAGGAAAACTCCAACCCTAGGAATTTAACTATACCCATGAAAACACAGAAAATAAATAATCCCAACCCCCACCCCTCTCTCT
>NW_022196905.1:24839287-24869287 GCF_008632895.1 Mastomys coucha | reverse complement strand
TGAAGCAACTAAATGAGATCAAGGGGATACAAACTGGAAAGAAGAAATCAAAGTATCTCTATTCACAGATGATACACAAGCAACCCCCAAAATTCTATCAGGGAACTTCTACAGCTGATATACTCCATCATTCAAGTGGCTGGATATAAGATCAACACACACACACAATCAGCAGTCCACCTATATAAAAATGACATACAGACTTAGAAAGAAATCAGAAAAACGACACCCTTCATAATCACTACAAATGATAAAAAATATTTAGGAGTTAACTCTAACCAAACAAGAAAAAAAGACTTACATGATAAAAACATCAAGTCTTTGAAGAAAGAAATTGAAGATATCAGAAGGTGGAAAGATCTCTCATGCTAATGGATTGGTGGGATCAAAATAGTAAAAATGGTCATGCTATCAAAAGCAAACTAGGGATTCAATGGAATCCCAAACACAATTCTTTATGGACCTTGAAAAGACAAATCAACTTCATATGAAAAACAAAAAACAAAACAAAACAAACTAGGATGCCAAAACAACTCTGAACATTTAAAGAACTTCATGAGGTATCCCTGATTTCAAGCTCTACTACAGAGCGCTAGTTAAACAAACAAACAAACAAACAAACAAAAACCCCACACGTGGTACTGGCATAAAAAGACACGTTGATCAATGGAATGTAACTGAAGACACAGAAGTAAATCCACACATCTATGGACACTTGATTTTTGACAAAGCCAGAAAGACATAATGAAAAAAGAAAGCATCTTCAACAAATGGCTCTAGTATAACTGAGTATCTGCATGTAGAAGAATGCAAATAGATCCATATTTAATCACCCTATACACAAAGTCTAAGTCCTCAATATAAAACCAGATACACTGAACCTGACAGAAGCATTCAGATCAACAATTAATAAATGAGACCTCATTGGGCTAGAGAGATGGCTCAGCATTTAAGAACACTGTCTGATCTTCCAGAGGTCCTGAGTGCAATCCCCAGCAACCACATGGTGGCTCACAACCATTTATAATGTGATCTGATGCCCTCTTCTGGCATGCAAATGTACATGCAGATAGAGTACTCATATACATAAAATAAATAAATAAATCTTTTAAAAAATAAAATAAATGAGACCTCATGAAACTAAAAAGCTTTTCTAAGGCAAAGACACCCATCAATAAGACAAAATGGCAGTCTACAGAATGGGAAAACATTTTCACCAAGTCCACATCCAATAAAGGGCTAATATCCAAAGTATCTAAAAATTCAAGAAACCAGACATCAACAAATCAACTAATCCAATTAAAAACTGGGGTACAAGCTGGGCAGTGGTGGTACATGCCTTTAATTCCAGCATTCTGATCTCTGAGTTTGAGGGTAGACTTGGCTACAGAGTGAGTTCTAGGACAGCCAGGGCTACATAGAGATAACCTGTCTCAAGACAAAACAAAAAACAAAACATTTTAAAAAGACAAAAAACAAAAAACAAAAAACAAAAAAAAAGAAACAAGCAATGAAACAAACAAACATCCCCCTCCCCCAAAAAAAGCCCTGAGTTATAAACAGAGAATTCTCAATAGAGGAATCTCAAATGGTTGAGAAACATTTAAAGAAATGTTCAACATCCTTAGCCTTCAGGGAAATGCAAATCAAACTATTTTACACCAATCAGAATGGCTAATAACATAAGTGATAGCTCATGCTGGCAAGGCTGTAGAGCAAGGGGAATAGTCCTCCATTGCTGGTGGGAGTGTAAACTTGTAGAAACACTATAGAAATCAATGTGGCAGGTGGTTCCTCAGAAAACTGGGAATCAAATCTACCTCAAGATCCAGCTATACTACTCTTGGGCACATACCCAAAGAACATTCCATCCCACCACTTGCTTAACTATGCTCATATCAGTGTTATTCATATTACCCAGAAACTGGAAACAAATTAGATGTCCTTCAACTGAAAAATGGATAAAGAAAATTTGGTACATTTACACAATGGAGTATTATTCAGCTGCTTATAGAAATGACATCATTAAATTTACAGGTAAATAGATGGAACTAGAAAAAAAATCATTCTGAGCGAAGTAATCTAGACTCATATACTACTCTCTTTTAAGCAGATATTAGCTGTAAAGTAATCATGCTACACAATTCATTATATGGTGAGACCCTAGAGAGGGGTTTGGGGTGTGACACATGGATCTCCCTGGGAAGGGGAAGTAGAATTAGATAGATGTTCTAGTGGACTGGGGACAAGTGGAGATAGGAACAGGAGGGATCAGGTAGAGGGGGTAAGGGGAGGGATGGAAGACGAGACAATAGAATTGGGGTCACTGGGGTGGGATGATGAGGGGGGGGATGTGGAAACTTAGTACAATAGAAAATCCCAGGAATCTACGAGGGTAACCCTAGCGAGGACTCCTAGTAATGGAGGTTATAGAGACTTAACCAGCCATCTTCTTTAATCAGTCAAGGCTGGCAAGATGTGATAAGGGGTATGGATGTATAAACTTGTGGGAGTGGCCAACCAATGACTTGGACTAGGACTCGGAGGTTGGATAGCTCAGAGACCTAGGATAGAAGAAAAAAGAAAAAAAAAATCAAAAGAATGATTACTAATGATATTCTGCTATACTCATAGATCAGTGCCTCACCCAATTGTCATCAGAGAGGCACTGATGGCAGCTAATGGGAGCAGATGCAGAAACCCACAGCCAAACATTAGGTGGAGAGAAAGCCCAAATTAGAGAGGAGCTGAGGGAACCCCACAGAAGCCAAGGAGGAAAAACTGTAGGAGCTAGAGGTATCAAGTACACAAGGAGAACATGGCTCACAGAATTAACCAAGCAGGGCTCTCACAGAGACTGCATCAGGAAGCACAGAGACTGCATGGGTCTGTGCTAGGTCCTCTATATGCATTACAATTGTTAGCTTGGTGTTTTGGTGGGACTTGTAACAGTTGAAGTGGGGGCCTCCCTAACTCTTTCACCTGCTACTGGGTTGCCTTGCACAACCTTGATATGAGGGCTTGTGCCTAATCTTACTGAATCTTGTTATGTCTTGTTTGACTGATATACCTGAGAGGCCTGCTCTTTTCTGAAGGAAAAAGAAAAAAAAGGATGAGTGGGGGGAGGGGAAACTGAAGTATTGAAAATGAAAGAATAAGAAAATAAAATTAGGTTTAAAAAAAGAGAAGAAAGGGACTAGAGAGATGGCTCAGAGGTTAAGAGCACTGACTGCTGTTCCAAAGGTCCTGAGTTCAATTCCCAGCAACCACATGGTGACTCACAATGAGATCTGATGCCATCTTTTGGTGTATCTGAAGACAGCTACTGTGTTATATATATATATATATATATATAAAGTAAATAAATCTTTTTTTTAAAAAGCTTAAAAAAAAAAGAGAAGAAAACACCAAGTAGTTAATAATAACAGTTGCACAGGCTGAACATAGCAGCACATGCCCTTAATTTAAGCACACTAAAGACAGAGTCAGGCATAGTCAGGCATACCTTTGTTAAGCCTGAGGCCAGCCTGGTCTACATAGAGAATTCCTATAGACACTCCCCATGGGATCCCTGCATGAAACAGTGTTCACTTGAAGGGAGACTGGGACGGCTATTTTGGGAGCCATCCAGGACATGGGCTGTAGATAGTTAGGAAATGAGCATGTAGGATGACTCAGGCAGACACAGTAGAGAAAGGACCAGCAACTTTACCACCTGCATGACCAAAGCTAACTCTCCGTGATATTAAAGTCTGACATGGTGCACTGGCTAGTTTTGTGTGTCAACTTGACACAGGCTGAAGTTATCACAGAAGGAAGCTTCAGTTGGGGAAGTGCCTCCATGAGATCCAGCTGTGGGGCATTTTCTCAATTGCCCCTTGTGGGTGGTGCCATCCCTGGGCTGGAGGTCTTGGGCTCTATAAGAGAGCAGGCTGAGCAAGCCAGGGGAAGCAAGCAAGCCAGTAAGGAACATCTCTCCATGGCCTCTGCATCGGCTCCTGCTTCCTGACCTGCTTGAGTTCCAGTCCTGACTTCCTCTGGTGATGAACAGCCATGTGGAAGTAAGACAAATAAACCCTTTCCTCCCCAACTTGTTTCTTGGTCATGATGTTGTGCAGGAATAGAAACCCTGACTAAGACACATGGATATGGGTATTACAGCTATGACAAACATAATAACCAGGGTGAACAACCTGAGAAGTTCTAATTTTCTCCTCAACAGACAGATCCTATGATATCTAGAAAAGGTAATGAACATCCATTTACATTTCCAAATAAGGGGCTGCTAAAGCAGAATGGCTAACAAGGAGCATGCACACCAGACCAAGAGATGGTATAGGTATGGAATAACTGTTTTAAGCTAGAATACGAAAATGGACCTTCTTCAGATTCCTCAGGGCCCACTGAGACTGATTACATCACAGTTTCACTGTTTTCTTAATTGACAAAGAATCTACAGGAACCCCTAAGTCAAAAGACAATGTGTTGCCAGGCCCAAGTGTCTGGGGAGAACTGTTCCCTTGAGATGGTCCACTTGCCAAGCTCTGAAACCAAGAGTAGCTCTTTCAGAAGCTTTCAACACAAACTGCTTGAAACACACTGGCACAGTCTCCCCATGTCTCAAAGGGAAGAGCTGAAGCCTGGACTAACTGTGCTTTTGCCCAAGGTTATAATGCTTCTATATTTCATTGAAGGTTTACAGTAACTTCCAGAGGATCATCTGCTTGCAAGTGAGTTACTGTTACATAGAACCTCTTGCTACATATACTAGTAGGACAAGTTAATGCATTCTGTAGTACTACCTTATCCAAAGGTTCCTGAGGATTTAAAGGGGAAACTTCCCTCCTGTTGTCCTTTCCCCTTTGTGGTCCAGGATACAAGAGGGTCCAGACTTTTTCTTAAAAGTGTAGTAGCTAAAATCAAGGCTTATAAATTATGTGAAGGGATAGGGTGACAGCCCCACCCACATTTCTCTTGAATCATAAGATTTTCCCCTTTTTTATGTATAAAAAATGCATAATTCTTTTTGTAAAAAATTAGAAAGCTCTGTATATGTGCATGCACAGACATGTATGGAGAGGTGAGAGGATAACCTCAGGTGTCAGACCTTGTTTTCCATCTTGTCTTTTGCTGTTTACAAGAAAGAAAATGCATTTAAGTATTGAACCTTTCCTGCAATCATGTTTGATCAGCTGTTTGAAAATGATTCTAAAATGTACCTATCTGCTGCCATAAGAGGCAACTAAAACCCAAAACATAATACAGCTTAAAAGCAAACACAGCAGTACCTGGTAGTAATGTGTTTTTAAAAGATACTCCTCTCTTACAACCAATACTATGGCCTTTGACGGGCTGCCCTGCAGGGGCTGAGAGACCAAATAAAGTACTTCTGTAAGCTGGAGAGCCAGATACAGCACTGGATGCACACACTGGTTACCTCTGCATGTGTAGCCTGCCTGCAGGCACTCAGCAAGAAAAACACCAGAGTACCAACAGCTCACAGGGGAAACCAACAATAATATGAATTTAATCAGTGATGACAGTGCTCAGCTCCAGTTATTCCAACACTTTGAGCTGGTTCAAAAGGATTATCCAACTATAGAAGCACCAAGGGCACATGGCCCAGACCTTGCTCACATCTAGGGCCATAGTAATTATTTCATTTCCTTAATCTAACAAACAAGACAAAAGAGACAAAATTACTCAAAACCAACAAAAGAGAAAGAAAGAAAGAAAGGAAGGAAGGAAGGAAGGAAGGAAGGAAGAAAGGAAAAAGAAAAAGAAAAGGTTAAAAAAAAAGCTTTCACTTCTTTTTCTGGTTGCTGTCAAGACAGACAAGTTCACAAGACTCAGGAAAGAAATGTGGTTTTGGCTGGACACTACTCTGGACACAAGCTGTCACTGTGAAGAACACTGATGACACCTCACACCTCTTCTTCAGCCATTCTTGAGACCTGAAATTGAAGGCTATTCATGCAAAGTAACATTGCTGTAGATTAAAAAAAAAAAAAAATCAAGTCTTTCATAAATGCTTGTAACAATCACTCTGTGCCCACAAGAGGTTCTGTGGATATCTTCTTGGATAAAACTGTCACCAACAAGGATGTTTTCAAAGACAAGTCTGAAAGGCAAGGCCAGACAGGAGACCATGGTCAAATTAGAGGATACAAGAGGGCAAGAACACATAAGCAGAAGCATATTGTAGATATTTTTGTTTGCTTGTTTCTGTAATGAAAAACTGGGTATTTTACCACATGCCAATAATTACAATGAAATGCAAGTCAAGCTTCTTTTTAAAGGGCAGGTATGTAGCTAAAGCCTGTGACTGGCACTTATGAGGTAAAGACAAGAGGATTGCTACAAACCCGAGGAAGTCACCCTGAGCTACACAATGAGTTAACAGCCAGCCATAGATGAGACCTTGTATTTTAAAAGAAGTTTTTATATGAAATAAAGACTAGAGATTTGCTATTTGGAGATTTCTTTACAAGAATCTAATGGGTCAAACCTAAGTGGCTTTCGGAATATACGGAAAGGAAACCTTTGAATGGCAGGCAAGTCCATTGCTCTAAATTAAAATTCTAAGTTAGTTCTTTCTTTCCTTCCTTCTTTCTTTTTTTAACTTCCATGAAGTCTCTTTAATTAGAAAAAGAGAAACTAGCGGGGAGGGAACAGGGGATTGGTTTTAGTTTTTGGGTTTTTTTAATTTTATTTTTTTTCTTTTTTCTTTTTGGAGGGGAACTTGGGAAAGGAGATATTGTAAATAAAAAAAAAGGTAAAAAAAATAGAAAAGTGGTATTTTGAGATCTACATATGATTATTAAAGTCCTTATTGTTTATATATAAAAAAAAAGAAAAGAAAAAGAGAAACTAAAATAAGAATAATAAGCCAGCATCTGCTGAACAGCTAAGTTTGGGAAGGGTATTCAGTCTAAATGGCACTGACAGCAAGAACTTTAGTGTTTGGCCAGGAATATATCCAGAAACCCAATTAACTCCAATTCGGAAGGACCCAACAACCTCTTCAGGCACCAGGCATGTATATGATACATAGACTAAACACTCATGTACTTAAAAAAACAAAATTCCTCTTTAAAACAAAGCAAAAACTAAACTAAAAACACCAAGCACTGGTTAGAATATAGCAAAATTAGAAACCTTAACATATGGCTGGCAAAATGAAGAGCTGGGACTGGAGAGATGGCACAGTGGATGTAACAGCACTTGCTGCTCTTTTCCAGGACCTAGGTTCCATTTCCTTAGTAGTTCACAACCATCTCTAACTCTAGCTCCAGCCCTTTGCTGACCTATGGGGCACCACGCACAAACATGGTATACAAACATATACAGAGCCAAACACTTATATACATAAAATTTAAAAAAATTAAATAGAGGGATTTTACTGTTTTACCAGATTCAATCAGAATTATGTCACACAGAAATTTCTAGGTATATACTCAAAAGAGATATATGCATGCAATTTTATTTTAACTTTTGCAGAGAGAGGGGTAAGGCAGCAGAAAGCATCTCTTCACATAGCTCTTGCTGTTCTGCAACTCACTATATAGACCAACCTGGCCAGGTGTGTGCTACCACACCTAGCTACACATAAAATCTTGTATGTGAATGTTTTAACAACTATTCATAATAATCTAGAGGTATATATAACACAAAAGTTTACCAAGTGATGAACAAAATGTGGTATCTATACATGATGGAATTGTTCAGTCTTAGAAGGGAACAGAGCACTAGGAACATGCTCCAACCCTGATAAACCTTAATATCATGCTAAGTGAAAGAAGCTAGGCAGAAGAATCCATGTCTTCACAGTCCAGAATAAGTAACTCCACAAGAATAAAACTGGTGTTTGTTTAAGACTGAAGTACAGGAGCGGTAAAAAAAAAAGTGTGCTACAGTGTGTGCCATGGGATTTCTTTTATTTTTATTTTTAGAGACAGATCTGGCCTGGAATTCACTATATAGACCAGGAAGGCCTTAAGCCCAGAGTTTCCCTCCCTCTGCCTTTCAAATCCTGGGATTAAAGATGTGTACCACTATGTCTGATTTGCTTGTTTGTTTCTTTGTTTGTTTTCGAGACAGGGTTTCTCTGTGTATCCCTGGCTGTCCTGGAACTCACTCTGTAGACCAGGCTGGCCTCGAACTCAGAAATCCACCTGCTTCTGCCTCCCAAGTGCTGGGATTATAGGCGTATGCCATCACTGCCCGGCGGGTTTCTTATTGAGGTGATTAAAATGGATTATGATGAAGAATATATAGCTCTCTATATAATACACTAATACCAGGGAGCTGTACATGTTATAAAGGAGAATAACATGGTACATGAACTGTATCAACAAAGCTATTATTAAAGAACTATGTGAATAGGGGGCTGGTGAGATGGCTCAGCAGGTAAAAGCACTGACTGCTCTTCCAAAGATCCTGAGTTCAGATCCCAGCAACCACATGGTGGCTCACAACCACCCATAATGAGATCTGATGCCCTCTTCTGCTCTTCTGGTGCGTCTGAAGACAGCTGCAGTATATTATGCCAGAGCGAGCAGGGCTGTCCTGAGTTCAATTCCCAGCAGCCACATGATGGCTCACAGCCATCTGTACAGCTACAGTGTACTCATACACATAAAATAAATAAATAAATCGTTTTTTTAAAAAAAGAACTATGTGAATAAAGGACAAGTGGGAAAAAAAAACAGCAATATTCTAATTATTGTCAAGTGCCAAGGGGTGAAAGTGCATATGCATGCTCGTGCTATTATAGAACTCTGTTCTCCAGGTATGGCATGGCATAGCATTGGTGTTGTCTTGAAATCAGATCAGTTGTGATTATCAGTACAAAACCCTCACAAGATTAGGCCTATTAATATTTCCTGCTAGAAGGTGGGTGTGGTTGTTTAAATAGGAATAGCCCCTTATAGAGCCATATGTTTGAATGCTTGGCCCATAGGGAGTGGCATTATTAGGAGGTGTGGCTTTGTTGGAATACGTTTGGCCTTGTGGAAGAAGTATGTCACTGTGGAGGTGGGCTTTGAGGTCTTATATGCTCAAGCTATTTCTAGTGTGGCAGTCTCCTGCTGCTGCCTGAAGATCAAGATGTAGAACTCCCAGCTCCTTCTCCAGCACCATGTCTGCCTAGACACTGTGGTGCTTCTCACCTTGATGATAATGTATTGAACCCCTGAAACTGTAAGCCAACCCCAATTAAAATGTTTTTCTTTATAAGAGTTACTTTGGTCCATGGTGTCTCTTCACACCAATAAAACCCTAACTAAGACAGTGGGAGAGAGCACATAAGACAAAGGAGGCTTCTCCACTCCCTGAAGTTTACAATTGCTGGGACAGAATCTTATTCAGTAGTGTAGCAATTCCAAAGTTGCTTACACCCCCAATTAAAGCAGCCCCAATTAAACTCACTGTTCTACCAAATTAAGTTAGGTGCAATTGTTTCTTTGCTTAAGGTTGGTGTACTATCTGATATTAACAGATGTCTGTTCACAAGTCTCTTAGGAAAGCCACAGAGCTCAGGATCCAAACTAAAGCTTCACATATGACTAGCATATGAAATAAGTGATATCCATGTGGAAGTCATAGGACAACTTTATGGAGTTGGTTATCTCCTTCCACCTTTACGTGTATCCTTGGGATCAAACTCAGGTCATCAGGCTCGTACAGCAAGTACTTTTACCCCTTGAGATATCTCACTGGCCCACAACTTCTTTTTCACCATTCATTACTAGTATTAAAGGCTAAACACTATGTTAGACCATATGTTATCCCATTGCTAACAAGTGAAGGTTTAGGGAGTGGATTTAACAAAACCAAGCAGGGTAGACTCAGCCTTGATAATTAACTTGATAAGTAATCATCGGTTTACTCTTTATGGGGGTAAGAACTTCTGTAAGCAGGATTAAGCCAGCTAGTAGTGAAAAGAAGACAGGTGAAGCCAGGAATAGAGAAACTACTTTACCTCCCCTCAGTTCAGCTTGTTCACCTGCAGAACGGGAATAGTCCCTGACCAACCTGCAGGTGGGCATCACAAGTCAACAGATGGGGAGAGAGTGTAAGGATGAGGTTCAGAAGGTAACATGTTAAGAATAAAAATGGCAGGCTGGTGAGATGGCTCAGCGGGTAAGAGCACTGACTTTTCTTCTGAAGGTACTGAGTTCAAATCCCAGCAACCACATGGTGGCTCACAACCACCCGTAATGAGATCTGACACCCTTTTCTAGTGTGTCTGAAGACAGTTACAGTGTACTTAAGTATAACAATAAATAAATCTTAAAAAAAAAAAAAAGAATGAAAATGGCACTCACGAAGTGAGTGATACAAGCCTTTAATCCCAATATTCTGGGATCCCAGCATATCTGAGTTTGAGGCCAGCACGGGCTAGAGGACAGCTATGGCTATCCTGTCTTGAAAAAAAAGAGGAGGAGGAAGAAAAAGAAAGATAGCACAGCCTCATGAGTGGAGAAGGCAATCAAAAGGAAGGTTGGTGGGATAAGAAGGCCTCCATTGAATTGCACTGAACAAAGCTTCAAAAAGAGCCCCAATACAAAGAATGTAGAAAAGCAGGATAGTAGCTATGAATCCAAAATAGGCAAGAGCTCTCACAGACAGGATGGTTCCTGCAGGATCACTAGCTGTACTCACAGACTACAGATTCACTGTCTCTGTAATTGCCTTGGTAAGTTTCCAAACCCAGGGAGAGAGCCAAGAGTGCTCCAGGAAGGGACACTTGATGAAAATCACATGATTAAAATATTCTTGAGTAGTCTGTTAACAGAGGGTGAAGAAGGGAGGGAAAGAAATCACAGGCTCAGGCTTTGAAAGCAGTAAATTATGTGCTGGCTTTGTCACCCTATATTATCTTGGGCAAGTCACATAAGGACCCTACTCACTGGGAATGACTGTTGACCTCCCGATCTTGTGTGGGTTTGGTGAGATGTCTGTCCTATGTACTGTGGAATCCCTGGAGACAACCATCATATATCAGGGATTATGAGCACAAATTAGGTAGTTTCCTGACCATCCTCACTTCATGGTATCTATGCTGGCTTGATCCTGCTTACAGAAGTAATAACAATGTAATGTAATGCAATAATAAAGTAATGTAAGTAATAGTCTGTATGAATTAAAAAGCGACATGTTGTAGCTTTTTGTGTACAGTGTATCAGCCCAATCAGAAAAGCTTTGCCCCTGTCTTAACAAGAGGATTACCCTATACTCACCTTGATTGGATCAAGACTGCTTCCTAGGACCTGCACAATGGAATGGCAGGACAGGACCCAGGACAGTGAACAAATTTAGATACTTCTGGGTCAGCCCCTCCCACAGCCAGAATCCTTCCTATCTGTTTCATTGTCCACATGAAAAGATCAATGCTGGAATTATAAGGCTGTTAAGATTAGAAAAAACACCTATAACTCATCCAGAGCAGTGCCTGACACAACTACTAAGACAGCAGATAATAACATCTGGTGACATTTGTTGCACACTTACCAGGTCATAGGCATCACTCCACTATCATACAGACAATGACTCATCTGGTCCTCACAATCACTTCTGGAGTATACACTATTGTCTTATGGATGAGGAAGACAAGTTCAGTGTCACACACAAGGATACTATAAGTTTGGGATTTAAACCCAGGCAGCCTCTGAACCTGGGATCTTAACCAACTGCCATAGCTGACATTAAAGTCTTGCCATGACTCACTGCTGTTGCAAAGAGCACCATTTTATCCAGTCTAATCTAAAAACAGTTCCTAACTTCACCATATTCTTATTTATTAGGTTGAGCTTGAGTAAAAGGCAAACATAAAGCAAAGACAAGCACTAACTGGAGAAGGCTTCTGCACTGATGAGCAATCCAGTTCCCAGTGGGTAGGTAACTGGTTCACAGGTAAGGAAAAACTAACTCCAAAAACCCCTTCGCCTCCATAGGTCAAAGGTCCAAATTTAAAATGTAAAATATTTTCAGCCAAATGTTGACCATATTAAGTGAGATGCAGCAATAGAAATACGAAACTACCAAATGAGAATACTACTTTGTAGGAAGAAAAAAGATTTGTGAATAAATGGGTATAATCTCTGACTTCTAAAAATGTTTCACGTTTACATATACACACAGACACACATACAGACACACACACACACACACACACACATACACACACACAGAGTGTGTGTGTGTGTGGGGGGGGGAAACCAACCATTAGGAGTTGGTTATATCCTTTCACCTTGTGGTTTGACAAGCTTGGAAGCAAGTGAGCCATCTCACCAGCCTCAATCACTGATTTATTAAAAAGACATAAACTGGGATAAGGATATAGCTAAGTATGAAAGCACCTGCCCAACACGCAAGAGGCCTTAGGTTCAATGTGGGGGAAAAAAAAAAGCACCAACTTGACAACTGTATTACATACTAAATCTACCCATGGCACCTTCACCCTCAAGCACATTCTGCCACTTCATAAATGATTTTCCTAACATGTGTTCTGTTTCCAACACTTTCCCCAAAGCTGACTTCTGACAAAGTGCCAGGTCTTGCTCAACTGAAGAAAAAAAGAGAGAGAACTGTGACAAAAATGAATTGTTTTAAAGTTATTAGGGTAATGAGCATAGGAAACAAATAGGTACTTTTAAGAAAAAAGCAATACCTAAAAGGAGTAATATATAGGAACACGTATTTATGGTACTAACTTGATCTAGTATCAATACAAAAAACAGGTCTTTTTCTTTCTTCCTTCCTTCTTTCCTTTCTTTCTTCTCTTTCTTTCCAAATAAGTGAACAAATAAGCAAGGACTAACTCTAGCAGGCTCTGGGCTAGTCTGTTGTTCTGTAGAATAACCAGGCCATTTAATACCTTCACTAGGACACACAATAAGAAGTCAGGAAATGACACATAGACCTGAAAGGCTACAACAGGAACTTCATCTGAAGATCTTTAATTCACATTCAAGCTTAAAACCAACTCCTGAGCACTTTTGATTGTCTACTTGGCTGATGTGTACAATCCACCGAAAGAGGGTTACACAGAGCAGACTCTGGAAACCACGACCCTTCCTCTCTAAAACTGTGGCATAGGCACACAAGCATAGTCCTGTCAGAAGCAGCACCCCACTGCCTGCTGCAGTATTTAAGGTTAGGGTTGCAGATTAAGAAAAGGAAGTATCTTCAAACTTGTTCTGCATAGGTTACTTGTCTTCTCTCTTCAGATTTTTATTTTAACCCTGCATTGGGCTACTCTGCTGCAATGTATCTAGGAGTAGATATGTGTTCCAGTTTATCCTGCTAATCCAAACACTCTGTATTTTGTTATAAAGGCTTGTGTCTTACCTCACTTCTGGAAAGTTTTTCTCTCTCTAAATCAGTGCTTCTCAAGATGTGGGTTGAGACCCCTTTTAGATTGAGGAGGAGGGATTGCGTAAGACCATTATAATTAAACAGTTGCAGCATTAGGAAGGTTGAAAACCACTGCTCTAAATAATTCTTGTCTCCTATCAACCCCTCTCTGTGCTCTGGAACACAAATCAGAACTGGGTTAGAAGCTTAGAGCTGCCCTCTTGGCTACTAATCTACTCTGTTAAAATATATTACTTTTCCTCTATGCATTCTGGTAAATTCCTTAGGACAACTTTCACTTCACCAATGCTAGCTACCTTCCTGTTCAGCTTAGAGTTTTACTTATGAAGATAGAAATTTTGAGTTAGGTGTAATGGCAGAGGCCTATAACCCCAGCACTCAGAGAATGACTGCTACAAACTGCAGGCCAGCCAGTGCCAGACTTTGTCTCAAAAATTGTGGGTTTTTTTTTTTAATGTAAATCTCCAATTAAATGTCTTACCCCTAACCCAGTGAGACAGGTTCCTGCCCAGACTGTCCTTGAACTCCTGGTAAACCTCTTGCTGAATTCAGCCTTCCAAGTGCTAAGCCTCCAGTCCTGCTCTGCTCTCACTTCTATTGCACCTAGTCTTATTCGTGGCTGCTAGCAGTATTTACTTTTTATCTGCTGTGTTTCATAGTTTTCTTACTTCTTACTTATACTTTTCTTTATTTCATCCCCCTCAAAAATTTTTTTTGGATGAATTGCTTTTAAATCCAAGTCTTACTATATAGTACAGACTAGACTTGGATATGGTGGTTGTCCTGTGTCACCCTCATGAGTATTGGGATTATAGACATAGAGTACTAATCTAGCTTTAAAAATGTGGTTTTGTTGTTTATCGTCTTCCTCCCTCCTCCCCTGCTAGGGTGCTTGTAATGGCAGATGAGCCCTGTATTTGGCTACTAGTATAATAAAACTACTGGGATTGCAAATGAAAATGTAAAATATGTTATTGGTGGATTACCATACTATGGTCAAAATGCTCATTGTGAAGCTATTGGGAATAGAGTTTGGTATAGCTATTGTGATGACTAGAAAAAGGCTAATGCCCATTTTGCACCAATTTTGAGAACCAATAGTCACCAATGACCAAGAGGAAGCTGAAATAACCATTTTAAGGAAAGAAACCCACTGAAATGTCACAACATAGATTTAGAGAAATATCACAACAGCATCAGCCATCTAAACTTCCACTGGAGAGAAGTATCTCTTAAATTATCCTTCTACTTTACAACGAAGAACAAGGGGCAAGTGTCTTAGTCAGGGTTTCTATTCCTGCACAAATATCATGACCAAGAAGCAAGTTGGGGAGGAAAGGGTTTATTCAGCTTACACTTCCACACTGCTGTTGATCACCAGAGGAAGTCAGGACTGGAACTCAAGCAGGTCAGGAAGCGGGAGCTGATGCAGAGGCCATGGAGGGATGTTCCTTACTGGCTTACTTCCCCTAGTTTGCTTAGCTTGCTCTCTTATAGAACCCAAGACCTCCAGCCCACAAGACACACAAAACCAGCCAGCACAGTGAGTAAAAATCGAAATGCCAGACGTGGAAAACTCCATGTTTGATTGTGAAATAGCAGCAAACACAAAACTTTCAGCATTTTTTCACCTCATACATATGGCAGATGAACACTGTGTTTGACTATCAGTACAATAAAACTACTGGGATTACAGATGAAAATGTCCATGATTATCCAGACTGGGGCCAGAATGAAGAGGCAGGTTACCTGACTGAGGAGACATTAACATCAACTGCAATAAACCCAGGTGAAGCCACTATTCGACAGAACTGTACATTTGACTCAGACAGTGACAAGAGAACACTATGAAAGTATATTCTCTCTTAGATACAGTACAACCCACCATATGAATTCAAAAGCCCAAATTCACTTTTTGGACTATACCTACTATAGGCCAAAAGTGACTGTATTGCCTTAACTTTTATTTCTGAATATGTTTTCAACTTGGTGCATACCAAATCTGAAAAAATACAAACTTGGAAAAATACATATATCCTGTGATCAACATTGTTTGGACCAATTTGCTTGTTAATTGTTTTACTGTCTGAGATTTATTTTCCTACATTTGTCTATTA
Organism: Mastomys coucha; assembly: GCF_008632895.1. Taxonomy (NCBI): domain Eukaryota; kingdom Metazoa; phylum Chordata; class Mammalia; order Rodentia; family Muridae; genus Mastomys; species Mastomys coucha. The sequence continues at coordinate 24,853,790 of NW_022196905.1, read as the reverse complement.
GTGATTGAAATATTTATTGTATGCTTTCTCCTTTTCCTGCTGTGGCCCAAATTTTCAAATTACTGTGAAATTGTTAATAATCCTTATATGTAATCCTCATCTGCACTCTGTATGCCTCAAAGACCAAGTGATGGAATGTAACAAGCATAGTAAAGAAATACCTTTTAGCCTGGCAGTGGTGGTGCATGCCTTTAATCCCAGCACTTGGGAGGCAGAAGCAGGCAGATTTCTGAGTTTGAGGTCAGCCTGGTCTACAGAGTGAGTTCCAGGACAGCCAGGGCTACACAGAGAAACCCTGTCTCAAAAATACCAAAAAAAAAAAAAAACCAACAACAACAACAAAAAAAACCTTTTAGATATGTAAAAAAAATAGCTTAGTCAGGAACCCTACTACACTCAAAGCTGTACCTGATAACCAGAACCCAGTGACATCACTCACTCAAGAAAATCAGACATAGTCTTAGAACTAGATGCTCACTAGATAGTATGTTAGCAGAGACTATGAATAGTGCTCTGCTTTACATGTCTGAAGAGACTTCATCTTGATCTTGAGAGATTCACCTATGGCTGACAAGTCTCTCCTCGGATCCTGACCCTCAAATCAAACACTTCTGACCTTCAGCTAAGATAAGTTGAACGGGTGAGCAAGCAGCCTTGGCAAGATTGTCTTAGGACTGTAGTTAGGAATTTAGAGTATTATATAACTTTTGTTATACTAACTACATATATCTACCTTTTGCTTGCAATAGTGCTGAGGATCAAAACCTCTCCAGCTTCATGTATACCAAATGCATGTTTATCTCTGAGCTACATCCTCTAGGCCCAGTTCTCTTTCGATGGGGCCATTTTCCTCAAGTATGCTTATGGTCTGCAAACTTATACTCAGATCTAATTAAAAGATGACCTCAAAGAAGGTGGTTCCCTGCACATACCATTCCTTCCTCAACAGTTCTGTGATTACTTTACTAGGATTCTTAAACCTGGACATAGTAACACTGGCAGTCTTCAAGCCTCTAGGAGACTCATGTTGGCCCAATGTTTTTTCTGTGTCTTCCAACTGTCCCTTGAGTACCTGAGCAGTGAATGAAGGATGGGTTGTTTTGGTTTTTACCTACTTTCATAGCTGAAAAAGTCAGGCAGTCAACCTGACTACATTTCTCCCCACATAGAGTACTCTGAGGTCTCCCTGGACTCCCATAATGAAGCTAGCTTTAACAGCATCAATGCCTATTTTCTTTGTTTTTTGTTTTGTTTTCAAGACAAGTTTCTCTGTGCTAGGATTAAAGGTATGCATGACCATTCCCCAGCTAATGCCTACTTTCAAACTCAACATAGCAAGACTATGGCATCAGCGTCAACATTTCTTCTGTTTTGTCTGTTTGTTTTGGGGTTGTTTTTCTGCCTATAAATTTGTTTATATCTTAGTTTTTAAGGATAATTGCATTTCTAATTTTCTTTTTATGTTTGATGTTTGAAATGGAAGTAGAGCACTGGGTGGTGTCTTATGCCTAGGGATAAAAAAAACAAGGAAACAAGACCAAGTACAAAACACCTGAAGTAGGCATGGTGCAGTGGAGATGGAAGAATAGGCAAGGGGGAGAGTACATTAGAAAAAGCGAAAGTGGATACATCTGACCAAACCACAAAGACTTTATATTATAAGCCTTCAGAAGGGAATCAGTGGTGACTTCTGAGGACAGAAGTAATGTGGTCTGGCGTGTATTTTAACTGGATTGCTATAGCTGCTGCTGTACTTGGAAAGACTTGGTAGGGGGATAACCATAGAAAGTGGGACCACAGAAGGAAAGCTAGGCAGGAGGCTCAAGGAGAAACAATAGCAATGTAGAATAAGGTAGTAACAGTAGAGGTGTTGGTTGAGAAGTGGTTAGACTCTGAAAGTGAAGGTAGAACTGGGGAGGGGGGTTGTTGATGAGTTAAAGATGGATGGGGAATAAAAAGAAACCAAGAAATGTCTCTCTACATAAACACAGCATAACCAAGATGAGGAAAAAAAGTCAGTGCTCCTCCTCCAAAAACCTTAATACTAATTAATTTATTTGCTTTTTAGTGTTAAAAATGGAACCAGAGCTTTGAACATGCTAGGCAGATACTCTACCACTGAGCTATGCCCCAGTTGGGGAGTTCAGTTTTAAACACTAAATATAATTTTTTTCACTGGACTATAAAAATACAGTAATTACTTTAAAACTCAAATGAGGATTGAGGACTATAATCCAGAACATATAGAAAGCTCGTTTTTTGTTTGTTTTTCTATTTTTTAAGGCAGAGTTTCTTTTTTTTTTTTTAAATTTACTTATTATATATATATGAGTATACTGTTGCTGTCTTCAGAGACACCAGAAGAGGGTAACAGGTCACCTTATAGATGGTTGTGAGCTACCATGTGGCTGCTGGGAATGAACTCAGGACCTCTGGAAGAGCAGCCAGTAATCTTAACCGCTGAGCCATCTCTCCAGCCCCCAAAGTTTCTTTATATAGCCCTGGCTCTTCTGGTGGTACTTGCTATGTAGACCAGGCTGGCCTCAAACTCAAAGTAACCTATCTGCTTCTGCCTCCCCAGTGGTAGAATTAAAAATATGTATTACCACACCTAACTTTATAAAGAACTCTTAAAGCTCAATGGTAAGAGCATCAACAACTCAACCAAAACTAGCTAAAATGTTAAATATTAAAATATTAAGTAAAACACAGGGCATGATGGTGCCTACAATCCCAGCTACTTGAAAAGCTAAGATAGGAGGATTGCAAGTTCAAGGCCAATCTGGGCTACAGAGAGGTTCAAAGCCTGAATAAATTTGAGAACCCACCTCAAAATGAAAAGCCAGGCACAACATGCCTTTAATTAAGCCCAGCAGCCAGGAGGCAGAGGCAGGGGGATTTCTGTGAGTTCTAGGCCAGCCTGATCTACAGGGCTGGTTCCAGGACAGCCAGGGCAACACAGAGAAATCCAGTCTTGAAAAACCAAAAAGGAAAAAAAAGGAAACAACAAGAATCATAATCAGAAGAAGAAGACAAAGGAGGAGGAGGAGGAGGACGACGACGATGATGACGATAGCAACAATGACAGGACTGAGGATATACCTAGGCAGAGCATGTGCCTAGCATGCACACAACCATAAATTTAATCCCCAGGTGTTCTTCCTCCCTTCCCCGAAACACACACAGTAAAAAGTAGGATTTCACAAAGAAGCAGGAATAGCAAGATGTCTAACAACATTATTTATCAGAGAAATGCAAACTGAAACTGCAATAGGCCACTGTTACATAGCCACTAAAATGGTTAAAATGTAAAGACATAAAGTACTGGCAAGATTATGAAGGAACAGAATGCTTGCACACTGCATTTGTGAGTGCATTTCCAAAAAGTAATCCCTTCAGAAAAAAAAATTTTGCACTTCTAAAGAATTAAGCCTACCATATTCTATATATATTTACACAAGAGAAACAAAAACATTTATCTATACAAATTTTTTATTTAAATATCCACAGAACTATTTGCAAAAGCAAAAAACAAAAATGGAGAGACAGACAGAAAGAGAGAGAGAGAGAGAGAGAGAGAGAGAGCGAGAGAGAGAGAGAGAGAGGTGGCACATCCATACAAGGGACTGTTACTCAGCAACAGAACACTTATGTATATATGCTATAACAAAGATGAACTTCAAACATCACACTTAAAAAGCAAACTCAGACTTCCTCTTTTCCTGCTAACATAACAGCAAAAAACTACATATGCATGCTTTCAATTTATGTGGAATTCCAGAAAATGTAAACTACTCTATAGACAGAAAGCAGATCAGTGATTGACAGATCTGGAGTGAAGGATACTCAGTGCGAGACTATAAAGAGACAAAACACTTTGAGTGGTAAAGGTTTGTGGTGGTCAGTGTCACAACTCAGGTATATACACTGCCTTAATTATTATATGTAAACACATCTATTGAGTATGCTCCTTAAAAAAAAAAAAAAGAGCCGGGCAGTGGTGGTGCATGCCTTTGATCCCAGTACTTGGGAGGGAGAGGGAGGCAGATTTCTGAGTTTGAGGCCAGCCTGGTCTACAGAGTGAGTTCCAGGACAGCCAGGGCTACATAGAGAAACCCTGTCTCGAAAACAAACAAACAAAAAAAAAAAAAAAAAAAAAAAAAAAAAAAAAAAAAAAAGAAGAAAGAAAGAAAGAGAGAAAGAAAGATAGAAAGAAGAAAGATAAATTGCTGAATTTGGATCATGAATAAAGCATTCTTATTGTTGAAAATTCTATTAAAGGTTCACTGCAAGACCCAAGAACTAAAGATATCAAATGTAATTCACTGAGCTTGAACAGTTAGTTTTATGTTTACCTTGACCTAAGAGAAGCCAAACTGAGAATATGTCTGGTGGAGGATACTTATGGAGGGAAGAACCAAATGCAGCTAAGCACAGCAACTTGTGTCTTCTATGTTCTTGTTGTCTTCTATGCTCTCAGGAAAGTAGTCTAATACTTGTTCTCTTTGAGTGGCAATCAACTCCTAATTCAGGAGTGGTCTTTACAACTCATAATACAGAAATGCAAAATTCCCAATGATGGAATTTGAAAAGCATTGTTCTTGGCTCTAAACCATAAAGCCTAGGGTTGTGATGGACTAAGATAATCCATGCACATCAACTATGTTCTAAAATTCTACACTCAAAACACAGAGAGAAAATGTGAGTCCCATTTGGCCTAAGTGGCTTATATTAGTAATTCCAGGATTACATGAATTCAAGGCCAGCCTAGGCTACAGAGTGAGACTTGTTGCAGGAGAGAGGCAGGCAGAGAGGAAGGAAAAGGGGTGGAGTGGAGGTAGGAACCAGTTCTGGAAGAGGGAAGGGGAAGAATCCAGAAGCAGCTCTGCTGACTTTCATTCAACTTAGTTTAAGGAACTGCTGTGTGGGAGTTTGAAGTTGGGGTGTCAATAAGTGGAAATTAAGGCTGTTAAGAAAATCTTCAAAATATCACCAAACACTCTACCTAATAGGAACTACCCATGATTGTTGTACCAATCCTACATGTTTGTCAGTCCCTTCTATTTTAAGGTGATTCTCACACATCACTTTATCAGTTCACTTCCCTCCAAGACAGCAACTTGTAAAGGACACATTCCTTCCTGAAATATAACATCCTCTGTCTCTATGGCACTCAGGATAATTCAACAGTGGATGAGCCTGGTCTTTTGTCCTAAGGAGGAAGACAATATTCTCTGCCCCATCCTACCTGCTGTGTGTCCTCCACAGGCAGTAGGTGGAACCAGTGGTGTATACTGTGGTTCAAGCCATGTTAAGAGTTAGAAGTCCTTTCTATAAAATAACCCTAAAATAAAACCCCAGTGAATAAAGATTAGTAAAAAACACTGAACTAGGAAAGAGGCCCAAGGCTATTCCTTTTGCTTTCTTGTTCCAGGTGGCAGCCTTCATGCTATTCCACAAAACATGATCTGAAAATTATTCATAAAATTCTTGATTCTCAAAACACAGGCTACAGCCACTGCTGACACAGAAATTCAAGGGAATATACAGGTGAGCTTGAGAAAAGATGCTTATTATAACATAAATTAGAAAAAAAGATAGCACAAATTCCTGCTAAAATTTTTCTTTTAAAAATACCATCTTTGAGGGCTGGAGAGATGGCTCAGCAGCTAAGAGCGCTTGTTGTTCTTGCAGAGGACTCAGGTTCAATTCCCAGCACCCACATAGTGGCTCACAGTTCCAGAGGATCTGAAGCCCTCTTCTTTCAGGCATGTGGTACCTACATATACACACAGGCAAAACATCTGTACATATAATAAATAAATAAATAAATAAATAAATAAAAATACTATCTTTGACTTGAGGATGGTGGTACATGCCGGTAATCCCAATCTTTCCCCATGGAGGCAAGAGGACCAGAAGGAAGTCCGAAACTAGTCTAGGCTACATGAGACCTTGTCTCAAAACAAACATTAAAAAGCCCTCACCCTTCCCTGGGAACAATCTTTGCCAGACATGACAAAAGACTAAGGCAAAAGACAGGTTCTAAACCAGTCTGAGCTATGTAAGACCCTACTTACATTTATTTTATTTTTAGTGTATGTATATATGTGGGTATGTATACATCTGTCCACATGTATGTGTAGGTTCATATGTATAGGCCAAAGATCAACTTTGGGTGTCCTTCCTCAGAAGCTATCTATCTTTCATTTTGAAACAGGCTCTCTCACCAAAACCTGGGATAAAGCAAGCAGGCTAGGTTAAGCTTGCCAGTAAACCCCAGGAATCTCCATGTCTCTCTCCCCAGCGCTGGGCCATTTCTCCAGCACCATGTAGTTTGCTTTTTGTTTGTTTGTTTATACACACACACACACACACACACACACACACACACACACACATTTACTTATTTATTATATGTAAGTACACTATAGCTGTCTTCAGACACTCCAGAAGAGGGCATCAGATCTCGTTATGGATGGTTGCTGGAAATTGAACTCAGGACCTTTGGAAGAGCAAGCAGTCAGTGCTCTTAATCACTGAGCCATCTCTCCAGCCCTTTTTTTTTTTAATAAAATTTTTTTTGAGACAGTAATGAAGCCTTGGCTGATTTAGAACTACGTAGATCAAGCTGACCTCCTAAATGCTAAGATGAAAAGTGTGTATTACTTTTTTCTTTTTTCAAAGAAAACTATTAAATTATGCCATTGTGAACTGAACTGTCTCCCTAGACTCTTGTGATGAAGTCCTATTCCCCAAAGTATCCCTGCAGTTGAGGGTTTTACAAAGTAACCAGGATTATATGAGGTCATGGCGATGCTGTTGTGATGGGGCAAATGTGTTCTAGGAAGAGGCATCAGATAGGTTTTGTTCTTGTTTCTTCTGCCTCCTGAAGACATAGCAAGATGACAGCTATATGTGAGGCAGTCATCCAGCCAGCCCTCACCAGAAATCAACCATACTGGTAGACTGGTCTTGGTGTTATGACTTCCAGAACTCTAAGGAATAAATGGCTCCTACTCAAGCAGCTCAGTTTGTAGTGCTCTGTTGGAGAAGTTGAATGGATTAAGACTGTGACTACTCTGGTGACAAATATGGAAGCAACTGAATCTGTCCCAGTGGTGGCCACAATGAGCTGTGTACTAGTATGGATCCATTTTATATGAGGCATATTTTGTCTTTAAAACAAAAAGCCTAGAGCCATGCACAAGTACCAAATAAGAATTCCAGCAAGGTACAAGCACGTGGGCCACAGATCCCTGTTTTTCTAAACTACAAGACCCCTCTAGGCACATCCATAAGAAAGTGCCAATATTTTACCAATTCTGACTTTCAAGAATGGAAAACTCAACACATCTAAGTGCCATCAGTTAAGAGTCTGATTAATGACAGGCCGCATAAAAATTATTCTTTCAGGATATAGTGGCATACTGGTCATTAGTACACATCACTAAAGCTTATCTCAGAGCTCTGAAGCTTTTGAAGTATTCTAGAATGCTTAACTAAAAGCCCTCTTCATCTTTCTCATTGATATTCCAATCTTCGGGGGCAGGGGGAGAGAAGGAAAAAACAGGAACACATGCTTTACTCAGTCTCAGGGCTAGCCTGGGGTTTTATAACAATCTTCAGAGTCAATGAATTCTCCACGGACCTCTCTCAGGCTGTAGCCATGTTCCTGTTGCCTGCAGTGGCTGTGGCTGTGCCTGCTAGATAGAGCTCTAAGCCAGAAGTGGACAAATACTCCCTAAGATGAATGATCTGACTTATGGACAGAACAGCAGGGACATGGCTAGGACTAGTTTCTAAGAATAATTATATATTAGTTGACCATACAAATAGGGTCCTCCACCTACCAGTCCTTTCCTGTTAGTATCACTGTGCAGGGCTACACACTACCTGACGCCCTTGATGCCAAGGTCTACTCTGAGCACTCAATGATGAATGGGGCCGCTGGAGTTGTGCAACATGCTGGTCCCTCCTACACATATGCAGAAGCAGCTCAGATTTCTAATAATACTGGGAAGATGACCAAAGACAATCTGAAGTTGGGCAGAAACCTGATCTACACTGTGATCATCAAGGAGGAAGGCTAGGAGAACCTCATTACCATTACACTTCATTATTAATGTTTGATACCTAAGGCTCTCTCTGAGTGGGTTAATACTGTAGCTCTCCTACCAAAAAATCCAAACATGCAAGAATCTCTTTTATTTTTATTTCTTTGAACTTCCAAACCTTATTCTTATAACTAACATAGCTCATCAATTCCTAACTCAGAGCAATATGTACATATAAATATGTTATGTTCTCAAACATGTTCTTAATTTCCACTGCCAAAGTTCACACCAGAAAAAATTAACTCAAGCCAGAGACTGTGTTCACAAACACTCTTAATGGAAATAGACTGCTCTTTTCCCTCAAGCAAAGCAGAACAACTATGCAATGCCTTTGTGTTTGGGGCTCAAAACTGTGAATGGGAATACTTTCCCAAAGTCACTAATATACAAAAGAACCAAACAAAATCGTGAAACATCATGGAAATAAAAAAACTTGTCTACACTGAAAGGAGCTGTTCTGTTGATAAAGAGAGGTTCAAACATATTTTAAATATTTTTAAACAAAGGCCTAGCTGATGTCCCTTAATCCACCCATCCAGCTCAACTTTCTGCTTAGGCAGCTGCGCAACAGAGTGCCCATCCAGAGAGAGGGCCACAAACATTTCTTCAGTGCCCTGCATTCCTGGGGGACAAGGGACTCACCAAGGTTAACAGCAATCTTCAACCTTCCATGTAAGTACAACAACATCTTCATAAAAGTTTTACAAGGACATCCTGGCATGAACCAAACTACCACTAAGGGTAATGTTTCGGGGCCCTAAGCATTCCAGCAGCTCGCTTTTCTTGGCTGCCTTTCCCAGCTGTGTGGTTGAAATAGTCAGTCAGCTGGGAACCCACAGAAGGATACCATGGTGAAAGCACTTGGAGAAAATATAGCCAGATAGCCCCATGCAGGCTCAAGGCTCTGTGGTCCCCAGGAAAGGGAAGCAGGTGAAGGCCAATCAATCAAGTTCAACATTTCTGACCAGGACCAGTGCAGAGCAAGAACAGGCAGAAGGATGGACACTGACACACACAGTCACTTGTCTCTTGGCTCATCAACATTCTCCAGCATCCTAGAATACATCACCCTCAATGTTGCATTCTTCATCAATGTGACCATATACAGAGCATCATTCTGAGAAGGAATCTTGCATGATATGGGTACAGGTCACCCTGGGAAACAATGAAGTAGCTTTATGAAACAAAGTGTCACAGTAACTGAAAGCATGGGACTATGGTGAACAGTAGCTTACACCACTGAAACTTATCATCTGTTTTTAAAAGTCTAAAGTCAAAGTATCAGCATGGGCCGATTCCTTCTGAGCGCTACAAAGACGACTTCCAGGCTTCCTCAGCTTCTAGTGGCTTGCTGGCAACTATAAATGATTCTTGGCTATATCATCAGCCAATATGCACCACCAGGGGTTCTCCCTGCTTATATGTCTGTCTAAATCCTATCTTTAAGGATACTACCCGGGCTGGTGAGATGGCTCAGGGGATAAGAGCACTGACTGCTCTTCAGAAGGTCGTGAGTTCAAATCCCAGCAACCACATAGTGGCTCATAACAACCCATATTGAAATCTGATGCCCTCTTGTATGTACGCATTTATAATAATAAATAAATCTTTTTTTTAAAAAAAAAAAGATACTACCCATAATGAATTAGTACTCTCTCTAGTGACCTTACAGTACCTATATTAGCCCTTTTATGTAGACTCTGACTCCAAACATAGTCACATTCTGTGGTACTTCATGTTAGGGTTTGTTTGTTTTTATTTATTTTTAAAAAAGATTTATTTATCATTATACATAAGTACACTGTAGTTGTCTTCAGACACCCCAGAAGAGGGTGTCAGTTCTCATTACGGGTGGTTGTGAGCCATCATATGATTGCTGGGATTTGAACTCTGGACCTTCAGAGGAGCAGTCAGTGCTCTTACCCACTGAGTCATCTTACTAGCCTTGTTTTTGTTTTTGTTTTTGTTTTTTGGGTTTTTTTTTTTTTTGGTTTTTCGAGACAGGGTTTCTCTGTGTAGCCCTGGCTGTCCTGGAACTCACTCTGTAGACCAGGCTGGCCTCGAACTCAGAAATCCGCCTGCCTCTGCCTCCCAAGCACTAGGATTAAAGGCGTGCGCCACCACTGCCCGGCGCCAGCCCTGTTTTTATTCTTAAGATTTATTTATTTTATATATGTGAGTACACTGCTGCCATCTTCAAACAAACCAGAAGAGGGCATCCAATCCTGTTACAAATGGTTGTGAGCCACCATGTAGTTGCTGGGAATTAAATTCAGGACCTCTGAAAAAAAACTGAACCATCTCTCCAGCCTTCCTGTTAGGGTTTTAACTCACAAAAAAAATTTTGAGGGGGTAGGGTGGCAAAGACATTAGCATTTTCATTAACATGTCTTTCAAATAAGTAACTACAGAAGCCAGACCTGTAATATGATGATGAAGGAATGAGGTGAATAAATAATTTTTTAAAGTGGGTAAAAATATGTGGGTGAGAGAAACACAGGCAAGGTGCCACCTCAGAGGGAAACAAAGAAAAATAAGTTGTAAAACAATACATTTCTAGACTGTTTTGGCAGTGGCCTGTTGCCAGTAGCTATACAGTAGACTCTCAAAGCCTGGCAAGATATAAAAGAGGTTGAGGTGCAAAATACACTAATGGCCCAGCTACAGCTTCTGATGGAGTCATAATTGGCTGGGAAACTGGGCTCACCTTACAATTCCATGAATTGCTAAGTTGGAGTCTCATGCCATTCAGTGAGGATTTACATAGCAAGGATCAGGTCATTGGCAGCCACTGGCCTGGGCCTGAACTATAGAGCAGTCAAGGTTTCTTAGTGTGAGGAGTGTCCTAAGACAAAGACATGGAAGAAGACTCTTCGGGACCACAGCCTTTGCAAATTTAAAACACAAAGAGAAATAAAGAAGAAACTGAGGAAACTTTTTATTTTTCCACAAAGCTTCAACAGAAATAGCACTGTGATTTTAAAGTCTGAGAAGACAAGGAAATGGAATAATTAAAAGATTGTGTTACCAGTCTTGAAGCAGCAAATGCTTTTAACACTTTAGCCCCAATTCCATTAAATACTTGCTAGCCATCAATTCTCAAAGTCCAATCTGTAAGGTGAACTGTGGTATCCTTCAATCTCTGCAGGTAAAAAGTGAAGGCAAAAGAGCCCTCAGTGCTAGGGTCACAGATACTCATGACCATACCTGGCTTTTATATGCACTCCAACTCAGGTCCTTATGCCTGTATGTCATGCACTTTAACTGACTAAGGCATCTTCCTAATCCTTTGTTTTCATATTGTATAACAAAATATGAATAATACATAAGCCATTTCTGATTTACAACGAAATTTGACAGTTATTTCAACTTGTGTGATTTTGAGCTGCAAGTTTAACTAGCCAATTTTCTAGAGGACTCCATTTTACTTAAAGGAATACCTGGCAAGTATGATTAAATCTGAGATATATCTATAGATATATAGTTATAGGGCAGATAGATTTAGGTAGGTACAGGACAGACATTTTCTCCAATGAATAAAGAATATCCATAACTTCAAGAAATATAATTTAAAATTTTATTTCCAGTGATAAATTTTCAAGTAAAAAGTAGTTCAGGAAACATATCTACTACCATGTATCTCCCAGAATCCTGATACCCAGAGATCTTATTGTTGAGATTGATGATATTAATGTGCAATACTATAATGCATAAGGTAAATGAATAATTTTAAAGTACTATGTAAATATATGTGTCATTATTTGAAGAGCTTCTTAACTAAGTGATTCATTTTTTACTAAGGCCAATTCATGATAATGAAAATTAATGAGTAAAGGAGCAATTCAAGGTATAGGAATGACCAACAGATTTCATTATAAAACAGCATATAAAGAATTTACTGATATGGTTTCAATACCTCCACTGAAGTCAACATATTTTTGAGAAAAATATCTCTTTAGACAAGTATAGTAACAGATTACTAGGAGGCAGAAGATCAGAAGTCCAAGGATAACTAGCTACGGCGGAGTAAGAGCCTGTCTCAAGGAGGACGAAGAAACCCAGGCAGGAGGCCAGAAAGACAGATTTCAGGTAAAGGTACTTCCTGACAAACCTGAGTTCATGCTACAGCTCTGACCTTCATGTATGCACAAACATATATACAAAAACCCCACACACACAAATTTAAGAATGTTAAAAACAAATAATCCAGAGGTGGTGGTGTACCCCCTTTAATAATCTCAGCACTCTGCAGGCAGAGGCAGGCGCATGTCTGAGTTTGAGTCCAGGCTGGTTTACAAAGCCAGTTCTATGACAGGGCTACACAGAGAAACCTTGTCTCAAAAACAAACAAACAAACAAACAAACAACTCCAATTAAATTTTTAAATGCTGGGTATGATGGCATGCTACACCTAGAGACAGAGGACAGGTTGGGGCTATATGAGATGAGACCATCTGGAAGGAAGGAAGAAGGGAGTTAAACTATATCTTGTCAAGTTTTCACACAATATTAAAGATGTTCACAATTATATTAAAGAATAACTTTTCTCAACAACATCTGTATATAGTCAAATTTTCTTTAGATAATTCAACTAATGCATATTATGACAGACTAGACAGTAAATGAAAATGATTTTAAAATCTATCTTCTGTTCAGACAAGCATTAAAGAAAGACATTTACAGGGCTGGGGATGTGGCTCAGTGGTACAGTAAGTCAATCTGGGAGCAGAAAGGGGGAAGTATTATAAATATATAAAACAAGGCTATTTTTCTTAAATCTTTCCAAAATAAAAAAATATTTTTCATTAAAAAACAGACAAATGAAAAAACTATTTGGGAGCTAGAGAGATGACTCAGTAGTTAATACTTATTACTCTTGCAGAGATCCAGGTTAGGTTCCTAAAATCCACATCAGGCAATACACAACCACCCCTAACTACAGTTTCAAAGGATCTGATATCTTCTGACTTCATGGGTATCTGTATACACACAGTATAAATCAACTTATGAAGGCACATATTCACATACACATAAATAAAAGTAATAAATAAATACATTTTAAAGTTCATTTGGTTAATAGGTATTAGATTTTAAGGTTACCTTTAAATAAAATTAAAATATTTTTTAAATATTCTAACTTTTCATATGGAAACTCTCAACAGACATAACTCAATGAAGAAAATCACTTTGTGACCATGAATTCAAAAATAAAAAAATACCATGATTGAAATGGACAAAGGATATAAACAAACACATCTCCAAAGAACATGTAAGAATAACCAATAAGCATATGTTAAGATACTCAGTATCATTAGCTATGAGGGAGCAAATCAAAACCAGCATCATGCCTATAATCCCAGCACCTGGAAGGATGAAACAGGAAGACTGCCTTAAGTTTAATGCCAACCTGAACTGAGTACTAGGCCAGTCAGCAGGACTATACAGTAAGACCTTTGTCTTGAAAAAGAAAAACAGATGAACACCACCACCACCACACTATAATGAAGATACTGCTCTGCACCTACTACTGAATGGCTAACATCAGAAAGATAAATCATTGAAGAGGGAAGGATGGTCCTGGAGAAAAGGCTAGGGAGTTGAGCATACACTGGGGGCTGGAGCGACGACACATTTAAGAACACTGGCTGCTCTTCCAAAGGACCCAGGTTCAATTCCCAGCACTCACATAGCAGCTCATAACTGTCTGCAACTCCTGTTCCAGAGGACTTTCACAATAGACATGCATGCAGACAAAACACTAATGCACATATAATTTTTAAAAAATAGTAGCACATACTGTTCTTGTAGAAGACCCTAATTCAGTTCCCAGACACAACTGCCTGTAACTCCAACTCTAGGGAATTAGAGGCCTTCCTTCTCTGGCCTGTCAACAACTGCACACACCCTACACTGATAAAGTCATAATACTATAACTAAAAATTAAAATCTGTTGGGGTTTTTGTTTGTTTTTTGTTCTTGTTTGTTTGAGACAGTCTCTCTGTGTAACAGGCCTGGCTTTGTAGACTTGGCTGGGCTTGAACTCAGAAATCTGCCTGCTTCTGCCCTCCAGAATGCTGGATTAGAGTGTGCCACCACATCCAGCCCTTAAAATCTGTTTTAAAAGATAAATCACAGGGGCTGGAGAGAAGGTTCAGTAGTTAAGAGAACCACTTGATACTGTAACAAGAGAACCAGGTTCCATTTCCAGCAACAGCATGGTGGCTCATAACCATCTATAACCCCAGCTCTAGAGACTTTAACACACTCTCTTGTAGGAGGCAAAATACTCATATACATTTAAAAAAAAATCATGATTTAAAAAAAAAAAGAGAGCCGGGCGGTGGTGGCGCACGCCTTTAATCCCAGCACTTGGGAGGCAGAGGCAG
>NW_022196905.1:24830870-24839277 GCF_008632895.1 Mastomys coucha | reverse complement strand
AAAAAAAAAAAAAAAAAAAGAGAATAATTAGTTAGTGGAGACATTTTGCTGACAGGAACATAAAATGGTATAGCCACATTAGAAAGGTATACCAACTGCTCAAAATGTGACTCTATATGAAGCAGCAATTCCTCACCTAACCTTGTAACCAAGAATAAGGAATATCCATAGTATAATAGTAATCAGCAATAAATGTTTGATAACAAGAGACTAGTAAAAGAATATGTTTATATACAGGAACCTAAGTACAAGTGTTAAAAATATGAACTCTTGCACATGGGCCAGCCAACCTACTTGAAAAAATAAGGAGTCCTAGGTTAAATAATGGACGGTAGGGAGCAATGGAGGAAAACATCCAACACTGTCCTCTACCCTCCACATGCACACATTCATGTATGTACCCTCCCATAAAGCACATATACCACACACATAAACCACATATACATCAACACAAAATGCTGAACCCAACAGAAGCACTGTCCTGTACTTTTATCCATATCCCAGTGCTCTGAATTCAACTCTCAACTTCCAAATGTCTGAGAATATCTCATCTTTTCCAGCTTTACAGATTTCTCAAATGGCTGGTGACAATGAGTTCCAAAGAACCAAAAGGCTGAGCTCAGGGTTTCACAGCTGCAGTATCTCCTAACTGGATCAACTTTATAACCAAGTGTAATCTTAACACACAGCACAGACTTTAGCCCTCAGTAGTTACCACCACATTTCCTGACTCCTTTTCCCATCCCTCTGATCCTCTAAATTCAAACTCAGGAATCAGAATTATTTCAACAACAAACAGACTAGCTCCCAAGTCCACCACCATTTTAACCCACCTTTAGCCAGGCCTCCTCTTGGACTTTGTCATAACAGCTGGTTCAAACACCTGACATCTGGTATCACTACATGATCACAGGAAGGTGATACAGAAAACTGCTAAGGAATTAAAATTAAAGATTAAAATGCAACTTAAAGCCACTTTTCACTCAAAGAATGACAGTGGCTTTAACTTGTAAAAAGCAAAATTAGGGCTATAGCTTGTAGTTCACTTAGGAGACTGCTTTATCTAGTGTGTACTAGGTCCAGCCCTCAGCACAGCATTAAATCAAGCATAGTGATCATGCCTATATATCTGTAATCCCAGCACTTAGGAGGTAAAAGCAGGAAGAAAGAAATTTAATGTCACACTCCATAGTGAGTCCAAAGCTAGCCTGTACTACCTTTTTTTTTTTTTTTTTTTTTTTTAAAGCAAATCTAGGTATCAAATTTTGGTAATTTAGTAACTACCAACAACAAAAAGAACAGAGGTATTTATTTGTACAATTCACCTATTTAAGTAAGCATTTAACTTTAGATTTAATTTTTTTTTCTCAAAATGCTTTGTGGGACATGGAGAATCAATTAAAATGAACATTCTCAGCTTATAAAAGTAACATCTTTAAGATAATAACAATGAAAGTATTAAACACCCTCTATCACAGGAACCCTTTTATATGTACCACATAGGGTTTTTTTTTCTTATTTTTTAGTTAAAATTAGTAGTTTTAATTTTCTTTTCTTAGGGTAAATTCTCAGAAGAAAAGGTGTTGGTCCAAGAATAGGAGTACTTGAGTTTCTCCACCAGCAGTGCACAAATTATGGGAACCTATTTTCTTCTACCTTCTATAATGAAACTTTTCTTGTAGCCTTTAATATTTGGATAGCTTTTTTTTTTTTTTTAAGGCTTCTTCTGAAAAATTATAGCCCTGGGTTCTTTTGGAATCCTTGCCGTTTCACAAAGTCCTAATTCCAAAACTTGTCCAAGGCAAGAGCACTCAGTTGAATCCAAATGCAAATCTTATACATTTCCCTAGCACATCATCCCTAGGACAAGGGCAGGCAGGGAAGGACCATGGGATTCCCAAATTAAGGAAAAAAAAAAAAAAAAAAAAAAAAAAAAAAGCAAAGATGATGCTTTTGGAGAAAATAGAGATGTTACAATATATAAAGATTTAGGCAATTTAGCAATTCCCAGACCTCAGATTACACCAGAAAGCAAGTTTACTGCCAGCATGCAGACCTTGAAAAGAATAAAAGAAAACAAGTAGTATTCCCTTTCCCTCTTACTTATGTTAATCACACTATTAGAAAGATGAGAAGTCAGTTAAGTAGTTTTAACAACCACTGCAGCATCTGTTTCCAAATTAACTGGGACCAGCCTGCAAACATAAAGCTTATGGGGGGGGGGAACATGAAGGAAGCTGCTTTCTCTCTCGTCTACTCTCTTCCCTCCCTCTCCCAAACCTCGAATTTTAGAGAGAAAATCCATGCTGAGGGACATTGGGAACCCTAGAATAAATGCACTAACAGCAGGCTCCTATCCCCCAGCCTGGTAAACCTCTCATCTATAATCCAACATGAGAGACAACAGGCAAACAGCAAGAGGTCATCGTCAAAGGACTGGTTGCTAAGGGAAGCAAGTATAGAGGCTGCAAGCATGTCCCCATCAAAGTCTAGCAGCTGCAGAAGAACCACAAAGGTGCAGTTCCCTTCAGAGTGGAGCAGGAAGGGGGAGGGACTGAGGAAGAAGACAAGGAGGGAAAACATCACTCTCAGCAGCTGCCCTGGGGAACATTAAGCCTGGTAGTTTTGTTCTGTTCAACAAGAAGAAACTAGAAAGAAAAAGAAACTTAAAAACAAAACCAAAAACTAGCATTTCCTGAATATGCCTTTTAAAGAACTACCCCAATCTCTTAGCAAACCTGAGATGGTTAGAGAAAGGTCATAGCTATGGTAAAAGCAAACACTAGTGATACACAGAAAGGAAAAGCTTTGAGAATACACCAGGACAAATATGACCAACTCTTAATGAAAATACTCACAATTTTTAGTCTAAAATGCCCCTTCCTGATACTGGGTCATGAAAATGTACTTATCTAAGTGCATGAATCTGAAAGCAATCTGAAGCGACTTTTGTTTTTCCAAGTAAAAGATAAGAGTCCACAGTCCCTAAGTGGGTACCTCAAATATTCCCTTTCACATTTGAGATCTCCATATAAGACTGGCCTCTAGGAACTGAATAGGACCATCCCCTCACTCTGAAGAAAAACAAAAGGCTTGGGATCATTGACTTATCAAGAGGCCATGTCTCCCGAACACTTGGAAAACCACCCCTTCTAAGGACCAGCTACAACTATGTATCAGAAGGAAAGCGCTTAAAAACTGGTCTGGCAGCAAGGCAGTGGTGGTGCACGCCTTTAATCCCAGCACTCAGGGGAATCTCTGAGTTTAAAGCCAGCCTGATCTACAGAGCAAGTTCTAGGACAGCTGGAGCTACACAGAGAATCCATCTCAAAAAACGGGAAGGAGGGGCCTGCTGTAGAGATGGCTCAGCAGTTAAGAGCACTGACTGTTCTTCCAGAGATTCTGAGTTCAATTCCCAGCAACTACATGGTGGCTCAAACCATCTGTAATGGGATCTGATGACCTCTTCTGATATGTCTGAGGAGAGCAATAGTGTACTCACAGAAATAAATCTTTTTTTTTGAAAAAAAAAAAAAAAAGTTGATCACCTTATGGTTGCTATTAAACAGCTTCTTTGAAAGTACTGGGCTTTTCTCTTACACTCCCAGCCCCAACAAAATACCCTGTCCACCTATAGGTTTTAGGAACTCATCACAATAGGAGTCAAGCTGTAGACAGGTAGACACTGCTGCATGGTTTGATCCAATTCCTTGTATCTATCATATACAGTTAGCTGCTAACCAACCTTGGCTCTAGCTCCCTGCATCTATTACACATAGATAGCTGCTGCTGAGCTCTGCTGAAAAGGTCCTCAGACCTTCAGAAGCAGTACCTGAAAGAGACAGACTAGAGGGACTAGAGAGATGGCTCAGCAGTTAAAAGCACTGACTGCTCTTCCAGAGGTCCTGAGTTCAATTCCCAGCAACGACATGGTGGCTCACAACCATCTGTAATGGGATCTGATGCCCTCTTCTGGTGTGTCTGAAGAGAGAGATAGTATACTCACAGACGTTTTAAAAAAAAAAAAAAGAAAAAAAGAAAAAAGTGAGACAGACTAGAAGGCATACCAGAGCCCAATGTTCCATGTAGGGGCAAAGCTAAATGGCCTGAATTATTTATCTCAGTTTAAACACTTAGAAGTTAAAGACTTAAGACATCTTTTTGTATCAATAGACCGGTCTTCATCATATTCTATAGACTTAAAATTCCCTAGGTTAAAAACAAAACTGTAATGACTTGTTCAATTGGCAAAAGTTTTTTTCAGTGACTACCCTCAGTCAAACACAAAAGACTAAACATGTAATTTAGAAAACAATCTTGCCAGGCATGGTGGCACACATCTTTAATACCATCAACTGGGAGCTAGAAGCAGGCAGACCTCTGAATTCTAGGCCAACTGCAGCTTCAAAGTGAGACTTTGCCTCAAAATAAACAAACAAACAAACAAACAAATAATCTTAGTTTATAAAATCTCAGCACTGTAATTAAAAGATCTAAAATTAATTTTTAAAATAAAAAGCAATAAGGAAACACCTCTGAATCCATTATAAACATAAACTGGCATTACTCCATACTGCTTGGTGCCATGCAGCTAATAACTAGCTATCGCTCATGTAACATTCAAGTGACTTCTGATTTTCTTCCCTAATCGTAGCCACCACTGCCTGCTCATCACCTCAAGCTAACCTTTTCTATAGTGACAAGACTGCTAAGAAGCCTACTATACTGTTGCCTTAATGTCTGAGAACAGAAAAGAGAGGAGAGATGTAGTGTATATTACCATGAAGACAGACCACCTAAGGGCCTTTCACTTCTGTGGTCAAACACTGGAGAACTGAGGACAGAAGGGGTGGGGATGAGGGTCATGAGGGTGAGTCAAGTGCCTGAAAAGAAACAACTGTTCATAAAATGAACAATCTCAGTAGTATAAGCCCCATTATTGGTTGGTTATTTTTATTTAAATTTTTGGCTAAAACCATCAAAGGCTTCTGCAATGGTAACTTTTTTTTTTTTTTTGCAAACGTAAATCCCTGCTGGTAACAGTGCACAACCAGAGATAAATTTTATAAGACCCAGCCAAACTCCCCATCCAAAGATGTTCCTGTCCTAGGAGCCTTATGAAGTCCTAAGAGAAAGACCTTGGTGGCCCTGGTCAGGTGCCAGCAGCCTCTAAAGGGAAAGAAGGCAGGGCCTCTGAATGACCAGATTAAGTCTGAATGGACGAAGACCCTATGATTAAGTTTTCTGAATAGTTGGCTCTCTCAAGAGACAGCAACTGCCTTAAAAAACAAGAAACAAACAAAACAACTCTAGTGTGGCTCGCTCTCTATCTTTCAAAACTGAGAGTTCTGCTGCTCAAATTTAGGAGAGTGAGTTTTCACAAGCTCTACAGATTTGTCTAACTTCCAAAAGGAGGAGGAGCATGATAACACTGTCATACTTCTTGGACAGGCAAGATTGACAAGGAACTTGCCTTGAACACCAGTCTTCCTAGGACAAACTTGAAAACTTTCCCAAGCCATTACATAGTAAAGAAATGGTCACTTAACTCTTCTACCTACCTCATCTTCAGCAAGTTTCTTTATAGTAATCTCCTAGCATAGCTGACACAGCATCCCTGTGGGAAAGCACTCTGCTCCAAACATGAGCAGAAACGGCAAAGAGCAAGAAAAGTATTTATCTAACCTGTGGCAGGCTGGTTAAAAAAAAAAAAAAAATTGCCCTGGTTATGCAAGGTTCAGGCCTGCTGAGGTTTTGTTCTGCTTTTCTAAATCGTGAGAGAAATATCAACATAAATCTTCCTTCAGAGAAAGAGCTAAGGATTAAGTCAATTTATAATGAAGAACGCTCATATATCAATATAATTCATTAAAAAAAATCTTGTTCAACAAAATGTTCAATTACCTTTCTCTGTTAAAAGTTCAAGGTTGGGTGGCAAAGGCTAATGTTTTTTAAAACAAAGGGGAAAAGACAGAAGAGGTTAAAAAAAAAAAAAACTTACAAAACTATCATGTTTAAGCTCAACCTGCCATGCATGATTTGAGACTATTCTCTAACATGTTTCTATAACTGTATTCCCATTAAACTGCAAGGGACACAGGGTCAAAAGGCACAGATCTGAGCTCCATGAAATTGTAGCTGCAGAGGAGAGTCAATGTGAACAGAACAGGATAAATACGGGGTTGGAGGGTATGCATCCATTGAGAGGATGCATAAGTACCAAAGATGAGGACAGAAGGTCTCAGGATGACTTTTGGATTTGGTTTCAAGGACATTAAATGGCAAGCTCGTCACTTAGTAATCAATGTAGCAGATATTGCATTTATGTTAAATATACCACTTATTTTTACATATGGGGCAGAATATTAGTTCTAGATTTAATTTTTTGGTATTTTAAAGATTTTTTTAAAATTATATGTAGTTGTATGTATATTGAGTGTAGGTACCTATAAGTACAGGTGCACAAGAGGCATTAGATCCTGCTGAGGCTGGAGTTACAGATGATTATAAGCCATCCAACATGAGTGCTGGGAATTGAACTTGGGTCAATTACAAGAGCAGTACATGATCTTAAAGTGCTGAGCCATCTCTCCAGACCAAACTTATTTAACTATTGCTATTATATACTGGGGCATGGTGGCAAACATCTGTAATCCCAGCACTAGAGAGACAGAGACAGGAGGATCAGAGTTTGAGGCTAGTATGGGCCACACACACTCAACCCATAATACTCACAAGATAAACCTTTTAAAATAGTCATGTAAAACTTTGTAAAGATCATAGTATGAAATTCCCAAAGAGTGGAAATAGTTTAAAAAGTCCCAAGTGATAGAACACACTTTTAATTCAGCACCAGGGAGGCAGAGACACTTGGATCATAGGGGCTCTCTGTTAGCCAGCCTAGCCTACTGGCAAGTTCCAAGTCAACAAGAGACTATATAAAAGCAAAGGAAAAGCCAGCCCAGTGTGGTTGTATAAGCCTTTCAGAACTTAGGAGGAGAGGCAGGTGAGTTCAAGGCTAGCCAGGTCTATACAGAGTTCTAGAACAACCAAGACAGCTGAGGAGTGAGCTGGAAAGGAAGGGGGAAACAGGAGGGTTGGCAGCAGCCCCAGAAGATGATGAGTCCTAAGTATCAATACCTTGGCACCAACACAAGATTCTAAAAGCACCTCCAACATTGGTTTAAAACACTCAAGGAATGTGTCTGACAAACACAGTATCATCCAACAGCACCTTCTATACAGGGATGAGTGATATCTCAGGTTGTCCTCTGGCTTCCACATGCACCCAGATACACATGAACAAGCACATATTAACACACAGAATTTCAACATGGGTCTCATTTCCAAGTCTAATAGCGAGTGCTAACTTTACAACAGCATGAAAGTCATATATATTGGGTATAAATCCTCAAATTTTGAATCTGGATTTTTTTTTCCTAAGCTACTGATAATTCAGTACAATACCAAAGAGGCTAAGCAATGGCAGAGGGCCCAAGCCCTACTGTGTGCTGTGATGCTAAGTAGGAATGTCTGTCTGTGTTCTGTGTAGTTTCAGCTTATGATATTTCCAACTTAGCATGGGTTTATCTATAATCACTGTAAGCATGGGGACCTCATCTGTACCATCAAAGACGCACATGTATATACCTTATCCTTCAAAGGACTTTTGAAGGCATAAAAAAATCCTATTTGCAAGTTCTTACAACTCACAGTCTTTCACATAATGCTCTCTCCACCCTAGAGAACTAAAAGTGAACCCATGGTTAGTCAAGGCTCTACAACTCAGCTGTATCTCCAGCTCCATAAAGTACTTAGGTACATTATAATTTTTCTATGTACTTCACATTGAAGTAAACTGGAGTTCAAGGATACTCTTCCCCTTCCTAAAGCAGCATAAGGTATGGCACTGGGAAGCTGAACAAACAAGCAATGTGTACACTAAGCTGTATTGTATTCTGATCACAGCACCCAAAGTGCCAGAACTATGGCTTCAGCTAGAAAGCTGTCAGAGGATTTTATTCCCTTAACCTCCCTACCCCTCATCTGTTAACAGGAAAATAATGATACCAATTTCTTAAGATTGTTTTGATAAATGGCTGAGATAATATGTTAAGTGGTTGGCAGTGTCTAGAATATGCTAAGAACTCCACAGAGGCCAGGAAATAATCTCTAACCTTCAATATAAGATAAAAGGGACATGTGACTATCCTTACCTTTCATCTGCTAGATTTATAATAAATAAAAAGACATGAAAATTGATGAGATATATTAAAATTTAAAAGGGTAAAAAACCAAACCAAAACAAACAAGCAAAACAATGTGGACTGCCCTTTAAAAAACAGTGAAGCAAGCCGGGCGGTGGTGGCGCACGCCTTTAATCCTAGCACTTGGGAGGCAGAGGCAG
>NW_022196905.1:24783308-24830860 GCF_008632895.1 Mastomys coucha | reverse complement strand
AAAACAGTGAAGCAAATCCAGAGGTGCTGATATAGAAAGAAATTAGAGTTACAAAAGTACACTTGTCTTTAGATTCTTTATAGTTCTAATGTAAAGGCTCTGTAACAGTTGCTACTGTACAGGTTGAAAACTAACAATAGGGACTGGACCTGAACTGGATGACATACCTTTAATCTGAGCACTTGGGAGGCAGAGGCAGGTGGATCTCTGTGAGTTCAAGGCCAACCTGGTCTAAAGAGTGAGAGTTCCAGGACAGCCAAGACTATATAGAGAAACTGTTTCAAATAAACAGGAACAAAACAAAATGAAATAAAAAGTATATCCCCAAATAAGATGGATCTACGTACTAAAAACAGAAATAGGGCATAAATTAGTTGTTCCATATCACAACTTTCCTATAAATCTAAACTACCCCAAAACAAAACAGTTGTGTAAAAAAGCAATACTGGAACTAGAGAGATGGCTCAGCAGTTAAGAGCACTAAATGTTCTTCTGAAGGTCCTGAGTTCAAACCCCAGCAACCAAATGGTGGCTCACAACCATCCATAATGAGATCTGATGCCCTCTTCTGGGGTGTTTGAAGACAGCTATAGTGTACTTACATATAATAAATAAATAAATAAATAAATAAATAAATAAATAAATAAATAAATCTTTTTTAAAAAAGCAATACTGTGTATAGCACAGGCCATTGTTTTTTTTATAAAAGTATGTCTATATTGCAATATGTACCTCACAATATTAACAATTGCTTCCTCTGAATATTAACATTAAAAATGATGTTCAGGCTGGGCGGTGGTGGCGTATGCCTTTAATCCCAGCACTTGGGAGGCAGAGGCAGGTGGATTTCTGAGTTTGAGGCCAGCCTGGTCTACAGAGTGAGTTCCAGGACAGCCAGGGCTACACAGAGAAACCCTGTCTCAGGAAAAAAAAAAAAAAAAAAGATGTTCATTTCCTTGTACCTTCGGCATCACAGGGAGAATTCCAGGTCAGCAGCAGTAGCTGGAAACTAGTCAGAAATGCAAATTCTCATGCCCCACCCCAGAGCTACTGAATCAGCCTCCCAAGAGGTGGGGCCAGATGATTCTGATGTACCTGAAAGCTAGAGAATGGTGTCCTAGATCATAAACTGGTTTTGTAACAACTGCCACTTTCACAGTCAAAACAATAGAATAATAAAACTGGGAAAGGGGTCAGTGTGCTGATGGATGAATAGCATTTAAGAGTCACCACATGCCCAAACATGGTATATACCATAGGACTCAGGCACAGCAATTCTCAAGCTCACAGTGACCTACCAGCTCTGTCTAACTCCCAACCCCAAACCAGCTTAGAGGGAACCTCTGGAATCCAAAATAAATAAATAAATAAATAAAAATTAATTATGCAAAAGAAGTCCATTGGCAGATTTTGATCTTCATCTCCAAATGAATGGCCTCTAGTCTCAGTTTGAAATTAACAGCACTAACTGTGGTGTAATAGTTTAAAACCTGGAGACTCCTAAACTTGTAGGTAGTACAGCTAGGATGAACAAGGCACCATGACAGGCAGTGGGCCCTGCTTTGGGGATGACCTCCTGTGGCCTCTTTCAACCCTGTTCTGTAGCTGGACTATTTACAGCCCTCCAGAATCATCCTCAGATTGACTACTGCCTAGGGTAGAAAACCCATGGTTGCTGGTTTTTTCCCTTGGCTCAATTTTGAGAGAATGTTTTATACTTTACTTTTCCAAGTACCAAGAGGATGCTTTTGCCCATTAATGAAACTTTGCACACGCTGTGGAAAAGAAAAAGAGAAATGTAACTTCTAGAAATGTCTACCTTATAACCAATCAATTTATTCCCACTTATGACTGGCTAGAGCAAAGACTGGCTGGGTTGGGAAAGGAGAAGGTGTGAACCAGTCAGAGTAACCCTCTTGTGACAATACAACTATTCTAGGTACTTTTCTGAGCCCAAGGAACAGGGGCCACAGTCCAGGTACAGAGGAAGTTAGGTGTTCTACCATAGAGGGCTGTTAATGCAGTCCTAAACAAGACTGGGAAAGTTGAAATGGTAAGAAACTATACTAGGGTATCATGTTGGGTGGATAAGATGGTCACAACTACCATGGATGAGATCACCCAAGCCAGAAAAACTAGTGGGGGGAGGTCCGGTCTGGGTGGTGACTGAATGAGATCAGGCCTTTCAGCCACAGAGTAAATCAAGACCTATGAATAAAAGACCTTCTCATGAGTCTGGGAGCATCATCAATGAACAGAGACTCGTAAGAAATACTTCGAGGTGAATGAAAGGGACGATACCTGGGAGTGACTGACGTGTGATGTCCGCGCCCAAGAGAACAGTGACTAGGTTTCTAAATTGCATCAGCTGTGTATCCAAATAGTACTTACTCTGAGCTCCCCCTTCCACTGAAGATAGAGAAAAGGTGGCTGGTGGGAGCTCCAGTTCAGGTTCCTTATTAATAGTGAAGGAAAACAAATGTAGGCAGAGAGACAATTCCCTCTCTTTCCCTTGGGTTACTTGGCAGTTGTGTCAGGAGCTCCTATGAAAATGCTGAGAACTCTTCATTGCTGGTGGAGCTGCAGACTAACTATGGAATATCATTTTATGAAGCTATGAGAAGTTAAAAACCAACAAACCAAGCCAGGCTGTGGTGGCACATACCTTCAATACCAGTGCTTGGGAGGGAGAGGTTTGAGGCTAGCCTGGTCTACAGAGCAAGTTCTAGGACAGCCAAGGTTACACAGAGAAATTGTCTCAAAAAACAAACAACAAAAATAAACAAATAAAAACCAGAAACTAACAAATCTTGAAGGACATGGAAGGAGGTGGCTTGCTGATATCATGTAGCTAGTGAGATCTGTGTTGAATACTTTATCCACATAGCATTCAACAGCAGATAGCCCAGTTCCCAGATGTACAAAGATAGAATGTAGCTGTGACCCAGGGAGGGAAGGCCAGTCAGTATAGTTCAGGTAAAGAATGAGAAACAAGAAAGTAAAAAGTAAAACCGATGAAGAGCAAGACTTCAACCCTCTGGCAGTGGTGGCGCACGCCTTTAATCCCAGCACTTGGGAGGCAGAGGCAAGTGGATTTCTGAGTTCGAGGCCAGCCTGGTCTACACAGTGAGTTCCAGGCCAGCCAGGGATATACAGAGAAACCCTGTCTCAAAAACAAACAAACAAACAAACACCCACAGGACAAAAATCAAAATCATGAGATCCATTTCCAGAAAGCAGTACAATACCTGAAGCTTCTGGAAGAGAAACTGGGGGCTTAAAGTAAGTGCTGCTTAAGCTGTGCATGGTAGCACACTCATTTTTATCTTATTTTAATTTTTTTAGATTTATTTATTTATTTTTATATGTAAATACACTGTAGCTGTCTTCAGACACACCAGAAGAGGGCGTCAGATCTCATGACGGGTGGTTGTGAGCCACCATGTGGTTGCTGGGATTTGAACTCAGGACCTTCGGAAGAACAGTCAGTGCTCTTAACCACTGAGCCATCTCTCCAGCCCAGTAGCACACTCTTAATCCCAGCACTCAGGAGGCAGAGGCAGATGGACCTCTGTGAGATAGCAGCCACAATGGTCAGATTGGAGAGTCCCAGGACTACAGAGTGAAACCTTGTCTCAAAAAAACATGTTAATGCCATTCTCCCACAAGTGCTTAGAAGCATGTCCTGCCTCAGTCTGAATCATAAGCCAACATAAGGTTTTGTTATAGTGTATTTTAAAGCACTCATATCCAAGGAGGTCCCAGACCACCATGTCTTATAACAAGTGCCCAGGACAATCCAGTTCGTGCAAAAGCATAAGAATGTAGCTATAAATGCTCTGAAATGCAAAACCAAATACCCAGGTGGCTTATCTACTCTAAGAAAAATTGGGCAGAAGGGCTTCTATGTATTATTCACTATTTATATTTTAATAAGCATGCCTTCTGGAATTACGAGAGTAATTCTCTAAAGCAATTTTTTTGGGTTTTTTTGTTTGTTTGTTTTTTGTTTTTTTTTTTCGAGATAGGGTTTCTCTGTGTAGCCTTGGCTGTCCTGGAACTCACTGTGTAGACCAGGCTGGCCTCGAACTCAGAAATCCGCCTGCCTCTGCCTCCCAAGTGCTGGGATTAAAGGCGTGTGCCACCACCGCCCGGCTAAAGCAATTTTTTTTTAAAAAAAAGAAAAAATAAGAACATGAGTTCAGGAGGGTTGAATAAAAACTACTCAAGAATGGCTTTTTAAAAAAAATTTTATTTTATGTATGTGAGTACACTGTCACTGTCTTCAGACACACCAAAAGAGGGCATCGGATCCCATTACAGAGGGTTGTGAGGCACCATGTGGTTGCTGGGAATTGAACTCAGGACCTCTGGAAGAGCTCTTAACCATTAAACATCTCTCGGCCTCCCATGAATGGCTTTTTATGATCAGCTCCTTTCCCAAGGGGTTTTTGAGAGTAAATAAGAGGCAAAGAGAAATGGCCACTCCAAGGCATTCTATATAAAAACGGGCTAAAGCTTTATGGGGCCTATTAGGCTGACAAGCTATTGCTACCACAGCTCCAAAGCAGCTAGGTAGCAAAGCAGAGGCATTATTCAGAGCCTCCAAGATCTTCCCATTTGTAGTCTAAACTTACCTTTGCTCTTCTTAGGCAGGGCTGGGAATAAAACTCAGTGGTACATCCCTTGCCTAGCATGTGTCCTAAGTTCGCTTTCCAGTGCTCTATTTAAAAAAGGCTTCTAGGTCACACAGTCTTTTGCTAATAACCAAATGACCATATGTACAGTAAAGCATATGCATGGCCTAGGCAGCATCAATACCCCAATTCCTTAAGTGGAAAGCACTAGATTGTCTAAGTGATTTGCTGAATTTGAATTGTACTCCAGTATCACTGTCACTGTGTCCATCAATTCCATCACTATGTCCATTAATTCATGTTATCGCCCCAAATAGAAAAAGTACTGTTCTCGATTTCACAATAAAATAATCACTTCCTCTTTCTACCCCAGATCCAGGTAAATAGGGGGCAGAAAGGCCTTTGACAAGAGGTTCAAAACATTAACAGAGCAAACTATGCAACCACAAAGCCAATGCTCCTTTGGACATAATCAAGAACCTTCCTTTGTTGTGGCCTAATGTCTAGTCTCATCCTGTCCTAGCATCTCTTCAAGGGAAGAACAAAGCTGACTGCCAGAAAGTGTTCCAAGTCATTGTTAATAACAGACACTACAGGAGAAACCCTTGGGTTAATGTTTAAACATGGCAGAAGTAATGTTAACTCCTTAAACAGTAGTTACGTTGGGCACCAGCTAACTGTCGTTGGCTCACCAAGCTGTGACTTCATTCAGGTTTAGGATGTGCTTTAGAAACAATCTAAATTACACCTCAAACTCAAACATCAATTGATTTGTGTTTAAACAACTTTTATACAACTCATAACTTTTTGAAATAGATTCCAATAATGCCTCTGAGAAATTAAAGAAAAGAAAGGGAAAGCTATGGTAAAGTTTGAGTATAACTGAGAATATAACTTTGTTTTTTAGTTTAGATGATATTTTTAAAGCCACAAACTATTATTAAAATACAGCTTTGCTACCAGAGGGAAGTGTGCATTCTAGAATGTCAGATGGTATACTCTGGTAGACTTGGGCACTACATAGGCATGCCCCCAAAAGCTTCATCCTAATGCTCTCTAGCAACCCTTTGTTTTCATATAATTAGCTGTTTTGTTCCATTATATCACAATAAATGAAGAGTCGAAGAAAGAGGGCATGAGTAGAGAGAAGAAAAGGGCATCTTTTCAGGAAGGCTGAGGAAGGCTACAGAAACTCCTGATGAGCAAATATCTAGTGAAGCTATTCTATGACAGTTCATTAGGCCAGCCATTAACTGGTGAAGGATCGAGTAAGCCCTGCCTGGACCCCAGGGTTCCAATTACAGAATCACTTCTGTCAATTCTGCCTCTCAGCAGAGGAGAAGAGAAATTTCTCTGGGTTAAGATGAGTAGTAGAACTGGGCATATGTAGAAGTGACTATGTAGGTTAGTTTTTGTCAACTTGACACAAACTATAGTCCCCTGAGAAGAATGAACCTCAATTAAGGATTTACCTCCACCAAACTGGCCTATGGGCATGTCTGTGGGACATTTTCTTGATTCATGATTAATATGGGGGAGTCCCAGACTACTGTGGGTGGTACCATCTCTGGGCAAGTGATTCTGAGTTGTATAAGAAAGCAAAATGAAAAAGCCATAAAAGTGAGCCTGTAAGCAGCATTCCACCATAGTTTCTGCTTCAGTTCTTGCCTCAAACTCCTGCCCTGGCTTCTCTCAATGACATACTCTAATCTGTACCCTGAATAACCTTTATCCTACATCCCCCAAGTTGCTTTTGGTCAGGGTTTTATTGTCCAAACAGAAAGCAAACTAGAGCAGAAATTGGTACCAGAAAGTGGGATGTCACTGTGATGGTCCTGACCATATGGGGTTTTTTTTATACTTTTTGGACTGTTGGGGGGAAAGGGGGAACAGTCAGCATCCAGTGCTCTGAGCTTAATGAGCTGTTGTGAAAATCTGAAAGATAATACTGAGAAAAAAAACAGATGGAAGTCTAGCATACGAAATTTCAGAGGGAAGCAAAAACTGTCCAAATATTTGTGTGATATTTGGGATTAAGAATCTAAGGAAGGGCCGGGGGGTGGTGGTGGCGAATGCCTTTAATCCCAGCACTTGGGAGGCAGAGGCAGACGAATTTCTGAGTTCCAGGCCAGCCTGGTCTATAGCGTGAGTTCCAGGACAGCCAAGGCTACACAAGAGAAATCCTGTCTCGAAAAAACAAAACAAAACAAAAAAAGAATCTAAGGAAGTAAAACCCATGTTTCACTGGAACTGCTAGTAAGATGGGGCTGAAGTATCAGCTGTAATTAAGGGACCAGCATCACTGAGGTGAAATCTTCTGGGAAGTATATTTCCTCAGGGTCAGCACACAGAAGCTGTAGTCCAGAAGGTCACAGCTGCATTTAAAGCCGGTAGCAGAACATAGGAGTGTGTAAAAGTCTCCCACTTGATTTTGAAGACCTGAAGGGGTTATGGGAAGCAGCTGAGACTTAGTACTCATCATGAAAGGTCAGAGGGGCCATTGATGAAGGTACAGCTTAAAGTTGCAGGAAAGACACCAGAACTGAAATGGAAAGAAGCTAAGGCTTGGAACTGGCAGAGGCCAGGAGAGATGCCTTTGGCTAAGGTGAAGCCTCAGCTGCAGTGGAGACCCAGCATATTAGAGCTGTCAGGACCGTGAATGATCAAAGACAGCAGCAGGAGTATAGCTGGCCAGAACCTCTAAGAGAAGCTGTGTGTTGTTCAAGGCACAGATAGAAACATGGATATGCCCAAGCCCTTTGGAACCCCAAAGATTGTGTTTAGTCCTAGATACTAGGCATTGATTGAGGGCCGGATTTGG
Source organism: Mastomys coucha (assembly GCF_008632895.1). Taxonomy (NCBI): domain Eukaryota; kingdom Metazoa; phylum Chordata; class Mammalia; order Rodentia; family Muridae; genus Mastomys; species Mastomys coucha. The sequence continues at coordinate 24,823,402 of NW_022196905.1, read as the reverse complement.
AGCTACCCTGGCTACACTGCTGGACTTTGGTTTTGATTAAGTATGGTTGTTTTTGTGATTTATGGTTCTTTTCCTTTAGAGTAGAAAATATTTATGTTGTTTTCCCTCCATTACACAGAAACTCAGTAAAGAGACTTTGGATATTTCAAGGAGACTGAACTTTTAAAAGTGTTTGCATTTTTTAAAGACTGGGACCTTTAGAGTTTTATTGTGTTTTATATTGTGATATGAACATAAGGTCTTTGAGATAAAGTAAGCTATGGTTTAACAGTAATGTGTTTGTATATCAAGGTGATGCAAGATTAATTGTTTAGATTAATTCTGTCAACTTGACACAAACTAGAATTACCTGAGAAAAGGTAACTTCAATTGAGAAATTGCCTCCATCACAATGGTCTGTGGATTTGGGACATTTTCTTTCTCCCCTCCCTACCTTCTGTTGTTTTGTTTTTTAAGACTGGTTCTCTGTTATGTAGACCTGGCTATACTAGAACTCACTATATAGACCAGAAGGCTGGCCTCAAACTCAGGATCCACCTGCCTCTGCCTCCCTACTGCTGGATTAATGTGTATGGGATTAAAGGTGGAGAGAAGCTGAGATTTATCGTCCACAGTGAAAGGCCAGAAGAGCCATTAGTAAAAGTGCAGCCTCAGTTGCAGCAGAGACCCCAGAACTAAAGGGACATTTTCTTAATTAATAATTGATGTGGGAGGATCCAGCCCACTTAGGCAGTGCCACCTCTGGTCAGGTGGTCCTGGGTTTTATAAGAGAGCAAATTGAGCAATCTATGAAAATCAAGGCAGTAAGCAACATTCCACTGTATCTGATTCAGTTCCTGTCTTCAGAATCCTGCTTTGATTTCCTGCCCTGACTTTCCTCAAAGAACTATAGCCTGTAAAGTGAAATAACATTCCACTAACAACAACTAATTAAAACAGTAACACATATCTATAATCCCAGCACTAGGAAAGTAAAGGCAGGAAGAGCTGGAATCTATGGCCAATCTCAGGTACATAGCAAGTTTAAGGCTAGCCCTGAGCTAAATGAGACCCCATTCCAAACCAACCTACCAACCAACTAACTGTCCAAAATGAGAGTAACGGCCTGGTGGCAGTATATTCATAAAAGAGCCTAGTGTTATCACTAGGTGTTCTAGACTCTAAGACTCTGAAATTCTGTACTTGCCAACAGGGATTCAGTCATTAGTAAAAATGGACACCATACATTTACTCCAAAGGAAGTGGGAAACAAAGTGTCAGGTCCTTCAATTCATGTGGATCACTGATCAAAGACAAGAAGTAACCAGTTACATGTCCAGCTTTATTATTGTTTTTGAAAAACTGAATTTGTTAAGACCTTTTTGAGATACAGATGTCATTGTTTACATGTGAGGAAGCCATGGCCAGGAAAGGGCTGCTACCCACTAAGTATAAACTCCTCCATAGTCCAGAGCCATGAAGCCTCCCTGATTCTATCTTTCATCCTCAGCTACTAACAAGCATTCACTGGTGATTCCATGAATAGCTCAATGGTTTCTACTTAAGCAAAGTGACAATGTCATCTAAGCTTTAGCTATAGGTGCCACAAACCACACCTATATCTTTCTACAAGTCTGGCCAGTGATCTACACTGTCCTTACTGCAGTCATATCAGTTATATACAACGTGTAACACTGAGCTCAGCATGTCTCATCTACCCTTTTACCTTCTCTAACCATAGGCCCCTCACCTGTATTTTGCTACTTAACCAAAACTTAATTATTCCTGAATCACAAGGCTTTACATGTTCAACCCTGTAGCACTAGATAGTAATCTCTCAGTCCAGAACGGTAATGTCTGAAGACCCAAGTTTCCTCAGTACATTATTCTTTCCCATCACAGAATCCCGGGTATTATTAGATGATGGATGGTCAGATTATTAGATAGATACACGGTATTCCCTAAGAGGGTTCTTTTAACCACTGAGCAATCTCTCTAATGCACACAGAAAATAAGATTTAGAAGCACAATGGGGAAAATGAGGATGATTCTGTGATTAAGACCACTCACTCTCAGAAGATCCTGGTTGTCTTCCCAGCATCCTAAATGATGGCTCACAACTATCCCTAACTCTAGGAATAACAATGATGTCTGAACTTCATGGGTATCAGGCACGCACGTGATACACATATATATGTTTTAGCGAAACACGTAAACACATAAAATATATAAATATTTAAAAGATACTGAAAAAACAAACAAACAAAAACAAAACAAGAAAAAAAACCACAGGATAGGCACAGGATTTCAACTTTAATCACAGTATTCAGGAACAAGAGGCACAAAATCTCTATGAGTTTGAGGCCACCTTGGTCTATACAGCAAGCTCTAGGGCAGCCAGAACTACATGGAGAGATGCTGTCTCAAAACACACGCGCGCGCGCACACACACACACACACACACACACACACACACACACACACACACACAGGTGGTAGTGGTACACACCTCTAATTCCAGCACACAGGAGGCTGAGGCAGGCAAATTTCTGTGAATTCGAGGCCAGCTTGGTCTACAGATCAAGTTTCAGGACAGCTAGAGCTACATACAGAACTTCTGTCATGAAATATCAGCATGCACATAGGCACACTTTATTCCAGACACTTGGGTAGGCAAGACACCTAAGTATAACTGGGCCTCCACAGTCAACCCAGCTACCAGGTAGCCTTTGGTCTTTGTAACCAACCTCCTGGGCTCCCCTGAATATTTGAATACAGAAATAATGTCTTCTTATCTATTCCCAACCTGTATGTAGGCCGAAGAAATCTATAAATAAAAGTGATATTAGCATAATTTAAAAGAGGCCCTCAAACCCCCCTGCAATCATTAGAACAGGTAAGCATACCTGAGCTGGATATACAAGTACTTATGTTGTAAATTTTAAAATCATGTATAAGTGGTGGCACATACCTTTGATCCCAGCATTCAGGAGGCAGGTAGATCTCTGTGAGTTCAAGGCCATTGTAGTCTACAGAACAAATTCCAGGACAGGCAAGACAGTTATACAAAGAAACCCTATCACTGGTTCGGGGGGTGGGGGGTCATGTATGCATAGGTAACTATGTAAAACTAAAATATCAATGGCAGAATGTAAGGAGTCAGTATGAATAAGGGGTCGCTGTGAAATTATTTCCAGTATTTTTCACAATAAAATATTTGGGGAATGTGCTTGTACAGAAGGTAAGGGAAAACATTTATTTGTATTTAGAAGAAGAAATGGAGGAGAAGAAAGAGGAAGGTTTGAAAGAATGAATGAATTTCATTCTTGCCTTCTTGGGCTCATATATATATAAGGACAGAGAAAGCATGAGGCAAAACAAAGGGATACCTCATTGAGGATAAATAATCTAGAATGGTTGTCAGCGTCTTAGCTAAGTAACAGACACTGGTTATCCTAAGAGAAACAGTCATGGGAAGAGAGAAGAGCAATATGGTTTATATACAATAAGTATGCTTGAGACCAATGTAAGAGGCAGAAATAGACCTCAGTCACATGACTTCGATTTAAACTAAAGAATCCCAGAAACTCCACCAAGTTTGAACTCTGATTGGGGGTTATGTGGTATCTTGGGAAAGAACTCAGTATTCACCAATCTGGCTCAATTGGAAGGCTGCTCAGTCTATGTGGTCATTTGTAAGATTCACTAGGCAAGAAAACAAAATATGGATATTTATTCATAGAGGTAGTTTACAGGGTTTAAAAGATTTGTGTACCTATCTGTTAAAGGCAGAGGAATTGATGGAAGCTAGGAACACTGCAAGATCGGCCCATGTCAAATGTCAGTAGTTTTTATAGACACTGGAAGACTATTTGGGTATGTGGAGGGGTTAATCCTCACATGCTAATAAAGCTTCTGCCCACCAGCCTCGGGAGGGAAAGATGAGCTTCTTTCCACAGATTGCCTCCTTTTTGACCTGTTTCCCTACCTGCTTCACCAAGTGTGGCCTGAAGCCTCTATCTTCCTTTGGGAGATGGTACTTTCAAGATTTTAGTAATATAACCCAGGAAAAAATCTTAGCATCCTAAAAAAGTGGGAGGAAATTAACTGCTCCTAACACAAACAAGTTGTCTTTTAATGGAAAATCTCCAAGCTCACCTGCAGATTAGCCACTACTAGCTGCCCCTTTACAAACCAACCAGGCTAGAATGGACACCCCTACACACACCCACACTGCACGTGTGCCCAGCACAGCACCCACTTTACCTTGCTAAATAAACAAGGGGAGTCTTTGTTTAAATTTAAAAAAAAAAAAAAGGAGAACCTGTCTCACAGGCTATGATTACATCAGCAGGGCACTCTCATTCTCCACATCAATCCTAGCTGTTCAGGCGGCTTTGAAGCACCTCAGAGCTCGGAGCCTTTGATCTTGTGGTTCCCGCTTACAGCAAAGCTGATACCATCAAGGCGCCCAAGCAGGATCCCAGATCCTGATCACAAGGGCCAGGGCCATGCCTTGCAGGTTGAGTCCCATTGGCCAATGGCCATCAGCTATCCCCACCCCCTGCTAAGTACTGAAGGGCACACATTTTCTGGGGGGGAGGGGAGCAAGGTAGAGATATAGCTCTAGGAAAGAGACATCATTAAATTAACATTGACCTCTAATGTGACTAGCCTTAAGGTTTTGTTTTTCAAAATATTTTTTTCTCTTTACTGGAACAATTACAGAAAAAAAATATATGGCTGACTTTACTTCAAAATAATGCAGGAATGAGACAAGCTGAGCTAGGCTTGACAACTGCTTGAATGAAGTCTCTATGGAGGTCCACTGTATCTTATGCCCTACAGTTTTCTTTAGTATACATCCGTGCAACTATGTCCTACAAATGAGAGCCTGAAAATGACTCTACCCTCTAACTCTGCAAGCTTTACCCTTTGCAATCTTTTTTAAAGACACAGTCTCCCTATAAAGCATAGGCTGGCATTAGACTTCCTACCTTAAGCCTCCTACCTTAGCTTCCCAGCAGCACTAAGATTATAGGGATGAATCACCACACCCAATTTCCTCACAGATCTTTAGTAGTTTGAGACTAGATGAAGGAAGGTGAGGATAGATGTCATGACATTCCTACTGTATCCCGTACTGTTAGTAAAAAACAGAGTATGTAGTCCACCGAGTCCAGTTTTCCTGTACAGTCCCTGTAGAGCATAGGGGATCACTGTCACATCTTCACAGCAGTTCACTTTGGGAAGCCTATCCATGCAGAGAACTATCCATGAATAGACAACAGGGAGAAGGTCCTACAGTCAGCTCTGTGGGAACCATATTAGAAATAACCCCTGGATGGGTAATGTTGCTACTTTACTTGATAAACTCCTTCCTAAGAATTGCAGTACTTGACAAGCCAGTGGACTCCCAAACCAACATAGGGAGCCAGCATGGGGCATGGCACATCCTTAGGCTGCACCACAAGGTCACCTCTGCTCCACTGATTAGCTACGTGGTCTTGAGTAAGTAGCCTAACCTCTCTAACCCTGTTTCTACATTTTTAAATCAAGAACTACTAATGTTGGCACTTCCTCTAATATACACCTGTCACAGGATGATAACAGAGAAAGAAATGGAGAAGAAAAGGATTGCAAGTGTGGTTCTTCCCTCAGGTGCAACAGAACATGCCACACACAGATCAGACCAAGAAAGTTAACTGGAAAAGGACATACAGCACTACTAGGCATGTTCAAGGCTAGATCTCGGACACATGAGCCAAAAGGCAGGGCACATAACACAAATTAAAAGAAAGGGTCAAGAAAACAAAGTATGTCCTCATAACAGCTAAAGGTGATTAAAATACCATACCTATAAATTAAACAACACAAGATAATATACTATTAAATGTCAAATGAGTGGCCAAACAAGGTTGTTACAAGTTCAGAGATGGCAGAGACAACTTTACTGCAATGAACTCCAAGACAGCTTCCTGGAGGTGGTAACTATAGCCTGGAAAGAAGGGCAGGAAGTGCTCAAAGAATGTTTGAAAGAACCAGTGACTGGGATGAGAGGTCTGCAGGACACTAAACACATGCAAAGATGACTGACAAAGCAAACAGCCAAGAGATTTAGAATATGAAGGTAAGGCAGTGTATAGAGCCTATCAGTAAAAGGCTCTGAGAAATCTGTTAAGAGAATGTGACATCTGGCAGCAGAACAGCAGACAGAAGAGGGGATCCAGGGCCCTAAGAAAAATAGATCACTGGGAGTAGAAGGTCTTCCTGCTTAAAGGAGAAGTGGCTGCCCTCAGTGAACTAGAGGGAGTCATGTGCTTGGGCTACCAGTTTCAGAAGGGGGAGTCCCCCTGTGTGTGCGTTTAAAGAAACAAAGGGGTGAAGATGAAAAGAAACAGTTTGCAAATGAGAGCCCTCCTGCTCCTGACTTGTCATTTCTAGTCCTTTCATCTTTTCTCCTGTTTGAAATTCAGGTGGGAAGGAGGCATGTGGCCAGTACACTGAGAACCTGCCAGCCTGGCCCAGGGTCAGGCCTCATGTGCGAGTAAGGGCAAATCGGTCTAACTTTCCCAGCGCTCCTTCCCCCCCCCCCCCCCCGCAGACCCCCCTTCACCCCTATACTCCTCAGGAGCGAAGGAGGGTCAAGGAAGGCTCTAAACTCCCTTGAAAGATGAGCAAACTCTGGTTCCAGGCTAAGGAAAGGCCAAAGCTTATAGTGAAGGCACAGGCTACCTGTTTACCCCAATACCCAGACCTTCAACTAAGAAGTCATAGTCAACTACAGTCAGAAGAGAGAAAAGGCATCCCTATAGAAAACTAGTCCCCATTTGTGTTTATTCAAACTCAAATAGATCAATAAGCCAACTGATGAACCTAACACAATAGCCTGAATGAACAGAGGTCAATGTTCCACTTCTTCCCCTAAAAACAACTCCTGAACAAGTCTGGAGAACAGAATGAAATCTCACCTCCATCACTTATTACAGCTTCTATTTTATTATGAATAAAGGGCCAAAAGTGTGACAGACTCTTGAAATCCTAGCACTCAGGAGACTGCTGAGTTTACAGCCAGCCACAGCTAAATACTGAGACTCTGTCTCAAAACAAATAAACAAACAAAACAAAAAACCAAAGCAGTAAAGTTCTAAAGTCAGTGTGTGATGAGGGTCTCTCTTTTCCAACCCCTGTACAGTAGAAACTAAAACTTTGGGCAAATAATTTCTTCTGGCCTCAGTTTCCATCCTCATTCATACAATGGGGACAAGAATGGTTAGCAGCCCTGGGATGTTATGGGATGGAATAAATGAGGTCATTAATGCTGCTGTTTAACACAATACATGGCAAAAATCAGCAATAAATGCTAGCAACATGGAATTATTTTTAAATCTGTGGGCCTCATTTCTTGTCTGAGAGACATAGGAAGCCATGTAAGAAGATGTGAGAAATCCAATGAGGACATCTTCACAGAAAGAAAGGACAGCAAACCAGGTTAAGGAATCTGTGTGGCCCCCTTTGTGGAAAGCAGCAGGTTGGCATTCTTCAGAATATAACAGCTGCCTTTCCTCCTGCTCTTGCCCAACCCCTCCTCAGCTGCAAATACTCAGGGATTAAGAAGACATTCAAGCCTTGTTCTGTGTCATTTCTGCTCTGGCATTCTCTTTGGCTCCTTTATCCTAAATGCCATTTCTGCTCCTTAGCAGGCCTACATTAGAGAAAATGCCTTGCACTTTCAAGGCCCCTACCTCAGTATTTCCACAGATCCTTGCAACTGACTCCATTTTACCAAAGGGAAATCCAAATCCAAGGTCAAGTGAGACTTTCTGACTCTGAGGTCAAAGCTCATTTGCACTACTAGTCTTAGACCTGAAACAGAGATAGGATCCATGACAGCTTTCCTTCCCCAGAAGGAAGCATGAACAGGGCTGGCTGCATTAGAACTTCACATTATACTCCAGGGTATCACTCCTGCTGGAAGGGATGGAGCAATCCCAGAGAGAAGAGCCTTCAAAAGGATTCCAGCTACCAAGTAAGCTGGTGGCTGCATCCTAACCCTCTTGGTAAGAAATATTTCTCTGTGGAAAAAGAACACATGGGGGTGGGAGCAATAAACTGAAACTCAAAGCTGCAAACTCCAGGAGGGGATGTACTCTGCCTGAGAGATTCAGATGAAGGCTGAGCACTCTGTTCCTCAGCACACTCCCTGGGAGAGAAGTGTATTTGAGCCCCACTCCAGATTTTATTCTTCACCAGGTTTTACCCTTCACCGCATCTCCTAACACTTCAAAGGAAGTATTTTTGTACAGCCCAGGGAGGAGTGTAAACTGGCCAGCTGCTTCCAAAGCAGAGAAATTAACCCTGAAAGGGCTGCTGGCCTGGAAGGATGGAGGGTAGGAGGACAAGTTCATGGGGAGCAGGTCATGAGTCCCCACACTCATCAGGCCTGCCCTTTCAGACCAAACCAAGGGCACAGCTCTTAAACCACTATAGAAAGGCAGGGCCAAGGCTCCTCTAAGCATACAAACAGCTAGTTATAAATACCCTCTTAGGCTAGAAGGTCAAAAAACGCAGCAGTTAGCACTTCAGTGGAAACTACAGTTAAACACACAGACCTCTTTTGCTGCTGCCTGAGCCTTCCCTGAGCCATTCTAAGAACTGCGAGATCAAAAAGCTACCAGGACAAAACCTGCTCCCTGACTTCTGATCTGGTATGGCATCAATAGGCAATACAGCTTCAACAACCTTCTAACAACAAGCCCTTTCTAAACAGTGTCTGGTGGAGGGGCTACCCCTCCCGGTGTCAGGTATGCCAGGATCTGGCTGACAGAAGACTCTAGGCCTTGAGGGCCTTCCTCAGAGCCTTCCCATACTCTTAATATCCATCACTGTACAGATCACTTGGCCCACATTTAAAATAGTCTTCAGTTGCTCAATTTTGAGGATCCTCCCCCAAACTAAGACTGCACAGTACACCCCCCAGTTCACTAGTGAATTAAGTGAACCTTTCACCTTCTTTTCTGAGACAAAGTCTCATGAAGCCCAGGCTGGCCTCAAACTCTTTATGTAACAAGAATGAATTCAACTTCTTTATCAACTTCTGGTCCCCATCTTCAACTTCTAATCCCTGTCTTCCCATTTTCTGAGTTCTAGGATTACAGTCACTTGCCACCATGTCTGGTCCTCTGTGCATGTTAAGAAAGCACTCTACCAACTGAGTCACATACACAGCCACAACTTAAGTCTATGAGTTGGAAGCCGGCAGTGAAACCAGCTTGAGCCTCTCTCAAGAGTACCTCTCTCTCTCTCTCTCTCTCTCTCTCTCTCTCTCTCTCTCTCTCTCTCTCTCTCTCTCTCTCTCTCTCTTTCTCTCTCTCTCTCTCTTTTTTTAATTGCCACCACTCCATCACAAAGACTATGGACTCTAACTAGAAACTCCATGTCATTTCACCAAGTCTTAGTATTCTGTATAGCACCAGGTGAGACTTCAGAAGCACTCAGGTGGGGGCTACCTCCAGTCACCTGGCTGATGCTACTAAGCAATCAGCAACAGCAGATGAATGTTAGCCCCATCCCACTGGCAAAGGCAGCCTATAATTTACTGAGACTGAAAAGTAAGCTATAAATAGCTGGTGTTTTTAATGTTGTCAGGCCTCCAGAAGAGAGAGGGCCTAACAGCTGGGGGTAGTGGGGGTCGGGGCTCTGGGGTTCAAAGGGCTAGAATTTGGAAATCCTGAGTGGTGCAGTCAAAGCATCTTCAAAGACTGTTACTCCAAGAGTGCTGCACTCCATCTCATGACACTACAAGAAGGGGAGAAAGACTGTTCAAACTATCAATCAGGAATTCCAAAGTACAGGTTAGCAGTGGAGCACCAAGTGTTTTCTTTTTTATGGATGCTCCACACAATTCAACAGCAAAAGGGAATGAAAGTATAGCTCAGTGATAAAGCACTGAGCTTTGCCCAGGCTCTGGGTGGTTGTATTCCCAGCATGGGAGGAAGGGGGCAGACTAATTCCTGAAGCTTATGTTGCTGTTTCTACTTTATTTAGGCTTCTAAAACACAAGGATATCCCTGCTTAAATAAGCACAGGGTAATTAAGAGGATTCATTTAGTCATTCAACAAACTTTTTCTGAACTTCACTCAGTACAAAGAAAAAGAAGAGCCTTTTGATAAGTTCTAATAGAGAAGATGGGTAATGAAAGTAAACTATTCCCCAAAATAAAGAGAAAACCTTATAGTATTAAATCTTATTACACTACAGGTTGGCATAAAACTATGTAACTAAAAAGTAATATTCAGTAACTTACTTCTAAGCTTTCCAGACACAATCAGACTTTAAAACAAAACAAAAAAAGCTCTACACTCATTTGTTCTTTAAAAGAAAAAAAAAAAAAAACAGGCGGTGGTGGCGCACGCCTTTAATCCCAGCACTTGGGAGGCAGAGGCAGGTGGATTTCTGAGTTGGAGGCCAGCCTGGTCTATGGAGTGAGTTCCAGGACAGCTGCTACACAGAGAAACCCTGTCTCGGGGAAAAAAAAAAAAAATTATTTATTTATTTTACGTGTATGAGTACACCATTGCTCTCTTCAGACACACCAGAAGAGGGCATCAGATTCCACTACAGATGGTTGTGAGCCACCATGTGGTTGCTGGGAATTGAACTCAGGACCTCTGAAAGAGCAGTCAGCACTCTTAACCGCTGAGTCATCCCTCCAGCCCTCATTTGTTCATTTGAAGTAACTATCCACAAAGATTTTCTTTTTTTTTTTTTAAAGATTTATTTATTATTATAAATGAGTACACAGAAGAGGGTGTCATATTTCATTACAGGTGGTTGTGAGCCACTATGTGGTTGCTGGGATTTGAACTCGCAACCTTTTGAAGAGCAGTTGGTGCTCTTACCTGCTGAGCTATCTTACTGGCCCGATTTTCTAAAACTGAAGACTATAAGGAAGGCAGAAGAGTGGTGAGTGAATGTGGCTTTGCGCTTTACTCTAAACACATATGCTTTCGTCAGAAATGTCCAGTCAGCATCAGGCTCAAGGCTGCTGGGCAAAGGTACAATGGATGATTACTCGACCATCCCATAGTGCAAGTCATCTGTTAGCAGTCACACAAGCTCAGGCAAGTGAAGGTGATAGCTGCAACTCAAACTCTGCACTCCCAAAACACACTGTATCCCCCTCCTCCAGATGTTGCTAAAATGCCTTCTTGGATAGAACATTAGAATGGTAATTATGTTAACCATATCAAGCAGTACATGGTCCCTCCTCAACTAAACAATGTCCCAGTTTCAAGATGATGAGGGACCCCAAAGCCATCTCCTATGAAGAACAGAAAGAACTTGGGGTACTCAGCAATGAGAAACCAATTTTACTGGCTTTATTGATGAAAAGAGAAATAACAGGTATTCAGGACCTTCAAAAGCCTGAAGGATCATCATGCCTTAGTGACTGTTGTAGGTTAAATTGTATCTCTCAAAATTAGTATGAAGCCAAGCATGAGATTAAATGCCTTTGATAGCAGCACCCTCCTGAGAGGCAGATCTTTGTGATTATGATGCCAACCTGGCCTACATACAGAGTTCTAGGATAGACAGGGCTACACAGAGGGACACTGTCTCAAAAAACAACAAACAAACAAAATTAATATGAAGGTCTCCTAGCATCTGAGAACATGACTATTTGAGGATCGGGTCTTAAATAGACAGTAAGGCTAGAATAGTCCTGATGCAGTTTTATTTATGTGCATATTTGTTTGTGTGTACATGAATGCAGGTGTCCATGGGGACTAGTAGCATCAGATCATCTCACCACATGCTAGAGTTACACCTGATATGGTCGCTAGGAATTGAGGTACTCTGCAATAACAGTCTGAGCTCTTAACCACTGAACTATTTCTCTAGCTATAGTGACTGCAATGTTTATAGAAGGAAAATCTGCACAGTTAGAGGACAGACCATGGGAAAATAGTGAGACTCCTGTCTGGTTTGCTTTAATTATCAACTTGACTAAATTTAGAAGTACCTAGGAGACTGACAAGGCATATATAGAGATGTGTGTCATGCTAGTGTTTCTAGAAAGGATTAATAGAAGGGAGAAGATCCACACTGGACATAGATGGCACCCTCCATGGACTTGGGACTCCAGACTGAAGAGAAGAAAAGAATAGAAAAGTTAGCATATCACTGACACTCTGCTTCCTGACTGCTATGATGTAATTCTACCAGACTTTCCATGGCAGGATGGACTGCAGCTTCTGAAACCATGAACCCAAATAAATCTTTCCTCTTCCAGTGGTTCTCTAGGGTACTCAGTGGTGTGATACAAGGATAACTATTAATAATATAGCTCTCATCTTCTAAGCCATGAAGAGAAGCCCCAAAAGAAACTAATTCTGCCATCACCATGTTCCTGGACTTCTAGCCTCCAGAACTGTAAAAAAATAAATGTGCCTGCTTTTCAACCTACCCAGTCTGCACTTACTTGTTATGCCTGCCCTAAAAAACACACTAGGAGGTAACTGTGGGATAATGAAGCATTTAATTCTACTTGTCAGGGTGGGGAGAAAGCTTTGTAGCAATCAGCTCTCTGCAAATAAGAGATGATGAGAGGGAATTTTCTCTACAGAAATTTCTCTGTAGAGAAATAGAGCTCTGTGGAATCAGCTGCTGCTGATATCCCTGGGGAGTTGGGGGAAGAGGATGGGGAGGATTATGGTGCACACCTTTTATGTTCCCAACAACTGGGAGGCAGAGACAAGCAGATCTCGAGTGTGATGCCAGCCCAGTCCAGGCTAGCAAAGGCTACAGTGAAACCCTACCTCAAAAAAGGGGGTGGACACTAAATCAATACTATTAAATACAGGACTTAGTTGGAGAAGAATTTAAACTTCTCATCTCAGAGTTTATCCCCTTTGAGCTTTTAACTACTCCGGAATTGAGAGGAATATCTAACCTAGCCAAGCTTGTGCCATATACTCTTTCCAAATTTCATGCATTCATTAAAGTAGACAAGTCTGGAAAATGCATCCATTCCACTCAGCCTAGCATCTCCAAGGTAGCAGGACCTCACACCACCAAACTTACAGCATGAAAGTAAATTTGGGAAACACGGCCACACCAACCAACCTCAAGATGGTAACCCAACAAAGTGAGGCTTGAATATCATCCAGTGATCCTTACAGGTTATCACACACACATACAACCTGCAAACAGCTTATCAAAATTTTCACAATAAAAACCACCTCTGCTTCTTGCTATCCCCATGCCCCAAAGTTCCACAGAACAAGTGTCCTAGGTCCAGGGCTAGGATCACTTCGGGGTTATGTCATAGCTTCTAATTCCTTGCATATCATCACTCACAAAGATCACGATCTGCTGAGTTGAAATGAAAAAAACACTCCCATCATCTTTGAAAGGTGTGCCCTTGGTTCTAGCTGGTGGTGACTATATATCCCAGGATCTTTAAGGTAGAAGTGAATGTGCTCTTGGCCTATGCTACTCATAATCCAACAGGCACACACCCTAAACCAGCTTAACATTACTAGGTACATAGTGAAGAATCTTCCCAAGTTTCTTTTAAGAAAAGGTTTTGTTATCAAGTATATTTGAGTAATGCCAGATTAAACAGATTATTTTTCCTCCAGTAGGACTTTTAGAGAAGTATAATAAACATCATTTCTCAAAGTGAATTCATAAAATCCTTTCACCCTAGATCATCCTGCAGTGTTGGTGTCTTTTAGAAGATACTTGAGAAAAGCTCATCTTGGGCACACTTCACAGAAACCTACACATGGCTTAGAAAGTACACATCAAAAATGGGCACTGTAGAATACACCTTTAATCCCAGCACTAGGAAGGCAGGAGCAGATCTCTGAGTTCAAACTCAGTGAGCTCCATGATAGCCAAGACTATATAAAGACCCTGTCTCAAAAACACAAACAAAAAAGTATACATCTATTTAAATACTGGTGTCCTGAAATTTTATAATTTCCCAAACCAAATTAAATCAAGCCACTTCAAGATGGGAGAATGGCTCCGTAGTTAAAAGCACATACTGCTCTTTCAGAGGACCCAAGTTTGGTTCCTAGAACCCAAGTCCTGAGACTCAAAAATTGCTGTAACTCTTACATGAGGGGATCTGACACCCTGTTCTGGCCATGTGGGCACCTGCACTCATGTGGCAGATACAGACACATACACACAAATAAAAATGAATAAATCAAGGCACTCAGTAAAGATCCAAGTTAGTGAGAGCTTAAAAAAGTGTCCTTGAGACCAGAAGTCTTTGCCCATGTCCAAAAGAGCTAAGTCTTTCCAGGCTCACTGAGACACTAGCAAAGGCCAGGAAAGCTTCTACCTCACTTTCCTGAACGACCCTGTGAGGATGGAGCTAACAGAAGGGCTTTTAGACTCCCAGCTGTCATCTAGCACAGTTAAAAAGATAAGGCTCAACTGTAATCCAACACAGCTAAAAAATAAGGGATAATAATAAAGGTTTTGGGGGTGCTTTTTGTTGTTGTTGTCTTGTTTTGTTTTGTTTTTAAAGGGAAAAAAAGGAGTAGGCAAAAGGAAAATAAGATCTAGTGGAGCTGACACTGTGAGAAGCAGGGTAAGAAAACCCAGTTAAACATTCTGAGGAAAACTCTGCCTGCACTGGCCTGGTTCATTCTGCACCTCTTGCCCTAAATAAAAAAGCTGACACGTGCTTTGGTTCTGGCTAGAACAAGCACTGTTTCTGGAACAGCTCCACCTTGGTTACGTGTTTCTACTTTAAACATTCCACAGTTGCTGAAGGCCTCCCAGGAGCATCTGCTCCTGTTTCTCCTGCAGGAAAGTGTTTGTTTAGTTTGATTACAACTTTGAAGAGGGATAGAAATTCTGGCTCAGAAGAATTTAATGGCGGGCCCTTCTCTTACATAATTTGTAAACAAACAGAGTTTATCCCAGTGTGGCTCATTTGGCTCACTAGCTGTATTAAAAAAAAGAAAGAAAGAAAGAAAGAAAGAAAGAAAGAAAGAAAGAAAGAAAGAAAGAAAGAAAGAAAGAAAGAAAGCTCCTCACTCAGTTTGGAGAAGACACAATAACACCCATCAATAACCAGAAAAATGTCCAAACCAGCCTATCAATCTATTGCCTAATCCTAAGGCTAGGGATGAGACATGCTTACAAGCTCTCTACTAAAACCAAGGTCTGTCCATTGACATCCCTAGACTGAAGGGTGAGGAGCAGAACTTGAAAGGCACCTGATCAACTGCTCTCCAGAAGTCACCATACTCTCCTGGTTTATTTTCAAAACCAAGTTGAGCCAAGGTCAAATGCCACACAACAGCAATTTTCTCCCAAGGTGTTGTGAATGGCTAAGTGTACAAGTAGAGAGCAATTTGTTATAAATAACCCTAAAAGCCAAAGCTGTCATACTTATCTTTCATAAAGTGAATTTAAGGCTGTCACAAGAACGTGACTTCCTGACATTCCAAATTATTTTCTTCATAGGAGTAACTGCTAGAACAGCCCCTGCACATTGCTGCTGTAGAACATGGGGCAGGAGGGAGGTCAAGCCATCAAAAAAACTCTAGCACTAAACATGGGTGCCATCTGTTTTCTGCCTAAAGGGCTTACCTCTGCCTGGTTGTATTCATAGCCATCCCGACCTCTAAGCTATGTGTCCTGCCCCCTCTCTCTAGTTAGGCATTCTTTCCCACTTAGATGAAATCCAGCTACAGGTCCCCTATTCCTAGCAGGATTCTGACTTGAGGCAACATGCCCCAAGTCCACATGCCTGCCAATCTACAGATGGCAGGACTGAGGATCAGGAGAGAAGAGCTGATCTCATTTCCCGCTTAGGTCTCATTTCACTGTCATGATTCTGGCCATGTCTCACATGATCTTTCCTTTCTCCTGCTTTGCCCTGAGCTTATCCATACCAGATGACTCTGATATACACAGCAAAAATAAGCCCCTACTGGGTGCCAACCCAGCCTGGACCTCAGCAAAATTACTGGGGTATCTGGCAGATACAAGAACAGCCTTCCTTAAACGGCATAGCTCAGAGCCATTCTCTGGTTTCTAGACACTCTTGGCCTCAGGCATGTAGCACTCAGCTTCTGTTAGTAACACTGCAACCACCTAAGTTCATATCTTTTCCAATAACCAATAAGCCTACCCCAGAAGATACCCAACAAGAGATCAACCATGCCATGAGCACTATTCAGAAAACTACAAGTTCTGCATCCATGAACCTTCCCTAAGAAAGAGGTCATTAGGGTTGGGGTTCAGAACAGTGAGGCCAGACATAACTTGAAACACCCTAGGCTGCTGCAAATTTCCTATCTTGGTATCCAAATAATACACTACAAGGCAAACCACACTGAAGACTCAGGATCGCTTTCATCCACAAAGAGAAGAAATGTTACTTTGCTTTCTTCCTGTCTTTCAGATCTAAATAGAGGTTCCCAGACACCAGATTTCATAGCATTTACTGTGTGAAATGAGGAGGAAAGTGCATAGCTCCAGCAAAGGTGCTGCCTTCTCCTGTGAGAACACAAGCATACATATATACTAGTCTATACCCGCTAGGGTGAGTTTTGGTTTGGTTTGGTTTGAGGATTTTCACAAAAATCATCCTAGTCTAAAGGAGCTAAATGGAAAAATGCATGCAGAGTGGGGTTAATACACAGAGCCCCTTAGGAAGGGTCCCAGCTTCAAAGCCATTGGCTCCAGTTGCTGTCTGTTCCCAATCAGCAAATTTCCCCAAACAACAAAGAGTTAAGAGCACAAAAGCCTTTAATAGAACTTTAGAAAACAATTCAAAATTCAAAGGAAATCATCTTCATTTAAAAATACTACACTATCAGCTTCATCTTTGCTCCCAGAGACAAAATGAAGCACTAATTTTTATACCTACGTGGAAAGCAAGCATGATCACTGTACTGTGAATGAAAGCCTTCCCTTCTCTTCAGCAGACACAAACTACACCCAACTGAGAAGACAGCCAACAACTCACCTAAGCATGAAGAGGGGTAACGCAGAAAGGACTTTGCGTCTATTACTACTTTGGGGGGGAGGGGCGCACATAAGCACAGAAGTCCTTCATGACATAGGGCAAACATACTCACTGGAAATGCAAACCTCAGAGGTTGAAGATATGGCTCAGTGTATAAGAGCATATACTGCTTTTCCAGGACCTGAGTCTAATTCCCAGCTCTCAACGTCAGGTGACTCACAAATGCTTCTAACTCTAGCTCCAAGAGAATCTGACTCCCTCTATGGTCACATGCACAAATACAAATATTCACATAATTTAAAATAATAAATCTTTAGCCGGGTGTGGTGGTGCACACCTTTTGTTCCAGATCTTGGGAGGCAGAGGCAGGCAGATCTTTGAGTTCAAGGCCAGTCTGGTCTACAGAGTAAGCTCCAGAAAGGGTCTACATAAAGAAACCCTGTCTTGGGGAAAACAAAACAGAACAAAACAAAAAATAAATCTTTAAAAGAGAAAGAAATGTAATCACTACCACACATGGGCCCCTGTGGTACTAAGTAGATCCTCTTGGTCTATTTTTTACTTAAATGTTACTAGTTAGTGATAGCCACATTCTCTACTCTGACAGACTTGCACAGTAGACAATGCTATTTCAGAGTTGTTTTCTAGCTTCCAACTGGACAGGAAAGACATAGAAATGACCTTAAATCTATTTTAGGGACTAGCTTACAGAAATAATAGCAACTGATTTTCATGTGTCTTCTGGTCTAGATTAAATATGTTCCCAATCAACTGAACAAATGAAAAGTACACTGCCATTGGTCCAATCTGTTATGTAGCCATCTCTCACCTTGTGCAAAAGAGACCAGGGATACAGCACAGGGCCTATGTGTCAGCACTACAATGACTGGAAACATGGAGCCTTGCAGAGAAAACAGCTACAGGCTGTAACTGAATCTGAATATGGTGCTGGTGGGAAAATCAAATCAAAGCAAAATCTTATCAACAAATCCCCATGGAGCCAGACTATGAGAAAGCAAGGATACCATCTGGGCACTGTGGGGGACCAAACTGTCACCACCTGCTCCCTTGGTGAGTTTTGAGTACATTCTCAAGTATTGTAAGGTTCTTATATAGAAGAGACTAGAAAATTTAAGGGAAATTAGATAAGATTAAATAGTTGAAGGATATCACAGGGTCATACAAGATAAACTATTAACTAACTTAAACTATTTAGCACCTTCGGATTTTATTTTACTTCAGGAAATCTTTCTTCAGGTAGCAATTAACATTTCAGCTCAAATTCTCCTAAGAGGGAAATGGACAGGGGTGTTGGGGGTACACATGACCAACACAATGGTCCCACCTAGCATCATCTGGCTTCAAAGAGGCCTTGAAAGCATCTGCTTAAAGATGATATAAAGCTCTCCATCAATGGCTCTGTCCTGGGTCCCTGTTGTAAATGACAGACCTCCTAGCTTTATCTGCCACAGTATCTTCTAATGACTAACTTACCTGTCCTCCCACAGAACTATGAACTCCTTCAAACAATGACAAGTCACCAATGTCTTATTTCATCTAAGCTTTATAATTCTTTTGAGGTAGAAGCTAAATAGCCTATGCTACTGATAGGAAAACAGTTCACAGAGGTTGGAAGACCTGGCCAAGGTCATACTGCTGGCAGTGGCAAAGCTGGCGAACACCTATCTGTGTTGTAAGGTTCTTATATAGAAGAGACTAGAAAATTTAAGGGAAATTAGATAAGATTAAATAGTTGAAGGATATCACAGGGTCATACAAGATAAACTATTAACTAACTTAAACTATTTAGCACCTTCGGATTTTATTTTACTTCAGGAAATCTTTCTTCAGGTAGCAATTAACATTTCAGCTCAAATTCTCCTAAGAGGAAAATGGACAAGGGTGTTGGGGGTTGCAACTAGTGTTGCTCTTATATGGCAAAAACCTGTCAGCTCTGAACTCTCGGGACATAACACACAAGAGACTTTAGCCTCAAGGGTTTTTTTTCTTCTTCTCTTTTAAAACCTGTAAGAGCCTAGCAGACCACCACTGTATACATCTACCCAGAACTACCATGCAGTAAGGCTACACAGTCCTGAGTTCCAGATCCAGTTGGCTGTGTTAAATCGCACTGCCCTTTGGTGTCCTCATCCAAAATCATGGGAGGAAAGCTCATCATTCAGAGTACTCCTGAGGATCTAGGGACACAGTGTAAAAGCCCAAGGACAGTGTCTGAACAGAGCATCCATTCACTGAAACATTTCATCAACCACCTACTTGACCTTCAGCCCCACAAAACTACCATGTACTAGCAGGCAGAGCCAGCAATGCTGAAGGAAATCATGAAGTGTCCCAGTTTCTGCCTGTCCCAGCCAGGTAAGTAACAGAGAGCCAAGAGTTCAAAAACTTGGATTGTTTCACAAGCAGAATGTTTACCTGAGCCTACACTGACAGGCCGCTGTCCTCTCTCTCTGCCACTTGTTTTCACTGGTACAAAGTTTCTTTATTTTTCTTAGTGGCTTAACAAGTCTCTACACTATATCCTTGTTTATCCCATTCCTGAGTCTTAAGCCTTTGATTCTCTAGTATTTTAGACAAGTCTAGTACAGCCACATGAAGCAAGCCTACAATCAAAAGACCATTATCTCCTAAGGTCCATTACAAGTCACACCTTCTGGAGATTCAGACAAGGCAGACAGGCAGAGCAAGACATGGCCACTGATCATCTTCCACAGAAACTGCATAAGGCGCCACACCAGGCGGAACGCTTTCAGAATGCCAGAAAACAGACTCCCAAAAGGAACTCTGAGGAGGTCAAGGGACAACAGGAGTACCTCAAGCATGATACAGACGGGATGGCCTTTACTGAAGAGGCAAGAAGAGCTGGCCGTCTATGTGTGAATGCAGCCAGTCTTCATCAAGGCTGCAAAGCAAGCAAAAATAAACCAGCAAGATAAAAAGAGAGTTATTGCATGAGGAATAACTTTTGCTCCAATTTTTTTTTCTTTTTCTTTTTCTTTT
Organism: Mastomys coucha; assembly: GCF_008632895.1. Lineage (NCBI taxonomy): Eukaryota > Metazoa > Chordata > Mammalia > Rodentia > Muridae > Mastomys > Mastomys coucha. The sequence continues at coordinate 24,803,396 of NW_022196905.1, read as the reverse complement.
TTTTTTTTTTTGAGCAAGGCAGAAGAAGAGAAAAAGAAAGCACATACTGAAATGATCTAAAGCTGCCTATAAATATTTGGGAACATCAAAGGCAGTCCTGTTAAATTAAAAATGCTGTCACACAGATAGGAACTAGCCTCTAGCACTGCCAGCTTCAACATGTGAGCCTGTGATCTGAGGAGCGAGAGCTCAGCTCCTCAAGAAATCTGATTCACTAAAGAAAAAAGTGAACAAGCAGTTGAGTTTTAATAAGGGCATTAAATACCTTAGGAATGAGCTAATTAGAGTTTAACTCTTTCAAGATTGTCGGAGCTCTTAAGAATGCTGTAAAGTAAGTTCCCTCCAGAATCTAGTTAAATTGCTCTTGAAACCTACACCGTAAAGAAAGTATTAAATGGCACCTTAGGACTTCAAAGCTGATAACTCCCAACAGGTCAGCCCAGACACGACATGCAGAGGCTATCTGGGAAGTTACAGAACTGTTTTCTGAAGGTAAGGCTCCATGCTTGTTTAGAGGCAGTTTTCTCTCATATAGATAGGAACAAACAAAAATACTAGGTATGAACCCCGTGAATTTCCCTTAACCCAGCAGACTTTGTGGACAGATTCAGGGTGTCAGGTAAGAAGCCCTGCTGACATCACTTATTCCCTCATTACATACAAAATTATTGCTGATCCTCCCAGACACATTCAAGGTCACAAGCAGAAGTCACCCAACAGTTTTCTTTGCATATAGCCTCAATCAGAATACCAAGAATTCCCAGTCAGTAAAGTTCCATTCTAACATAGACCCTTTCTTTGGCCTTGAAAAGAATGAGTGAAGAACGGTGAAGAACGCCTCTAATCCCAGCACCTGGGAATGGAAGCAAGAGGATCAATAGCTTAAGGTCATCCTCCGCTAGCTACATAGCAAGTCCAAGGCCAGTCTGAACTACAAGAGACCTTGTCTTAAACCACCTATCCTTCACAGACTATCTCTCCATCACCTAGTTTCAAACATGTGAGAATCACCTCCATTCAAGGAGAGGAATGCACTGCTCACCTTTGAGGATGGGAGTAGAAGGCAGAGAGAGAAAGAGAGATTTTAAAAGCCCACAATGCACTCCAATCATTCCCATTTTTAGAAAAAGCCAATGTGTCTAATTTGGGGGGGGGGTAAGATTAATAAACTATTTGCTTTGGCAAATTTCATACTGGACTGAACCAAGTGCTGAAGTCATTTGTGTCTACCACATAATTAGGCCCACAGTGTGGCCTCAATATACCACAACTCTCCCAGTGCTCTCAAGGGCAGAATCAACCACTCTGCTTTCCTTTAGAGCAGACAAATGCAAACCTCAGGACTCAGGAACAACAGACAAGGAAGCACACAGGGTGCATTGCGCTTTCTGCCCAACTGAGGGGGACTGGGGGTGTGGGTGGAGAGAGAGAAAGAGAAAGAGAGGGAGAGGGAGAGGGAGGGAGGGAGGTGTGTGTGTGTATGTGTGTGTGTGTGTGTGTGTGTGTGTGGTCACTCCTCAGTCAGTGTTATCCTTTGGACTTTAGAGTAAAAATGATCAACCACTGGGAACCACAGCACAAAAGTAAGGCACATGTGGAAAATGTCTCAAAACTATGTCTGATATTTTCATTCTCACCTTGACTCAACATCCACTGCATACTGTCAGTAACTCAAGTCATCCTTGAGACAAATCTTGGAAGGATGAAGAAACTGAGATCCAGAGAAGCAAAGCCCTCCTTCTACATGCTGCAGGATTCTTCCTCTAACCATCTTGATATCAAAGTAGCTGTGATTATAACATGACTTCTTCCCAAGGTTGGGCCCACCAGCATCCAATCATTAGGAAGTGCCATGAAGCTTGTAAGGCTCATAAGGGACAGGAGGCTGTAAGTTCATCCCACCTCAATAAAATCAGGCAGTTAACAACTCCAACACACACACACAAACAAGCACGCACGCGCGCACACACAAACACACACATATACACACACACACACATCCCAAACCAATCCAAACCAATAAGCAAACAGAAATACTCTTTCTTGGTGGTACAGATACCTGTAAGTTGCTCATGCTCTTGAAAATAACCCTTTACTCATGCTCTATAAGTGGTTCAATTAAACTCATTGGTTCACCAAGCTAGAACTGGGTGGAATTATCTCTTTGGCCTGTTGTAGCCCTTTGTGTGCCAGTGGTAAATAGAAACAGACTCTCCAGGAAAAGTCAAGCACTAGCACAGTAGTAATAGTCAGTGTAAGAATGTAGAACCAGACAGTCTGGCCCCAGACAAGGCACTGAGCAGACTTTCCCTTTATCAAAGGAAACACATAACTGCAGTGCTCTAAGAACTCACAAAATATTATAAGGAACCTGACAAACACTGGTTTAACAGCTATACTAGTGCTGATGATATAAGCATTCTTCCAAGTCTTCAGATACAGCTGGTCAACTATAGAGTTACCAAGAACTAAAGAGACTTTATATACAAGTCAGATTATACTCCAAAACTTAATTTGCAAGTAATGATTAAGAATAAGTATTTTCACCAGGCATGGTGGTGCATTCCTTTAATCCCAGCACTGTGATCCCCGCACTCAGAAGGCAGAGGCAAGTAGATTTCTGACTTCAAGGCCAGCCTGGTCTACAGAGTAAGTTCCAGGGCAGTGAGGGCTGTTACATAGAGAAACTCTGTCTTGAAAAAAACAAAAACAAGCCAGGCGGATTTCTGAGTTCGAGGCCAGCCTGGAACTACAGAGTGAGTTCCAGGACAGTCAAGGCTATACAGAGAAACTCTGTCTCAAAAAAACAAAAACAAAAGCAAAAAAACAACAAAAAAATATATATTTTCAGCTGAGCACAGTAGGGCACACTTTTAATCCAAGCACTTGAGAGGCAGAGGCAGAAGGATCTCTAAGTTCCAGGACAGCCAGAACTGTCTCAAAAATCAAAATAATATAAAATATGTTCCCAGATTCTGAGGGTCCCATGCATTAGTCAGCTTATGTTCAAAAAATTGGCACAAAGTGTTTCAAAAAGCAGACAAAGCAGATGCTAAGCCTCTATATACTAAATCTGGTGTCTATTTCCTCATTTTACAGACATGGTTTCCTGGTTTTCTAGGAAGGAACCTCAGAAATCAGAAGCAGCAAAGCAGATTTGAAAGTGAGAGCATGTAGACAGGTGCACCACCATCCACAGGGAGAGAGACATCTCAAGGGCACCCAGCCTGAGCACTGCACCACATTAATGGATGTTCTGCACATCTGTCCTCATCCTATATCCAAAATAGCTTCTTGCAATCTTCACAGAGGCCCTTTGGGAAGGATGTTTCATTATAATAGAGTGTCAGAGTAGATTCTGTTATAACAAGCAAAGATTATGTGTGGCCAATCCAAGCAGTGATGAGACTTGAAGACAGAGGCCTCCACACGATAAACTGGCTGGGCTGTTGAACCTGGACAGGTTACAGCCTCCAGTGGCTGTCAGGCCTCTTGAAGAGAGGTGCTATGTAAGACTGGCACCAGCAAACCTATTCCCTACCTGCACTCTTGGATTCTGTCTGGCTTCCTAGGTCTGATCAATTCTCTCTCTGTCATGAAGTACCATACAGGACACCATCTGCTTTGTAGTTTATCCCACATACTAGCTTTCCCAATAGCTGAGGGCAGGAAAGGAGAGGTTTGTAATCCCAGCTACTAGGTAGGCTGAGGCAGGAGGATCAACATGCAAGGCCAGCCTGGGTTGTATAATCAATTACAGGCCAGGCCAGACTAGAGTGAGATCCTAGCTCAAAAGAAACAACAAAAGCACTCCAACTACAGCCTTAGTGGTTGCTGGTACATAAGAACAGAAAGCAAGAAGGCGTTCTGGTGCAGGAGGTAAGGGAAGAAATGGGAATAAGGAGCAGTGGGGGGTAGAACCCATCTATCCTTTCTCTTGTTCTATTCCCTCTCCCCAATCAGTGATCACTAGATTAGTGATCACTAGATTAGTGGTATCGGAGGACAAAGATATGGGGGGTAGGGGGAAGGATAGTCATAATATTAGATATAAGAGATTCTTCATTTACCCCAACATGTAAAATATATACATCAATCAGAAAGTCAATATAGATCATTCCCAGATTTACAAAAAGATAATTAATTAAAACAAGCTTGCAAGAGAAAATTAATTTAATGCTGTCAAGTATACAAAAGAGAATTCTAAGGCTTTCAGGGCTGAATGATGGCTCACCAGTTAAGAACACTGCTGCTCTTTCCAGAGGGTCCATGTTCAATTCCCAGCACCTATATGGTAGATCACAACCATCTGTAACTCCAGTTCCAGGGGCTCTGACATCCTCTTCTGACCCCCAAAGGCAACAGGCATGCACATGGTACACAGACATACATGCAGGCAAAACATTCAAACACATTTTAAAAATATATAATAATAGTAATTGAATTGAGTTCTAAAGTTTTCTACATATCTTTGAAGGGAATCACTTTACTTGAAATATCTAAAACTATTCTGCCTCCACACCATGAACTGTTTTAGAGTCTCCCCTTTCCAAAAAACAAGGTTGGCATAGCAACCAAGGCCAGTCACCATGGTCCCTAACCACATCCGCTGAAGCTTGGCACGCTGAAACGTGTGCCAACTCTGTTGTCTGTAGGGCACTCCTGGCCACAGTATATAGCAAGTTATAATCAAGTAAAAAAAAAACCTTTGCATTTGTATAGAATACAGCTCAACATAAATATTCATTAAATGTGAGAACTTATGGTAATGAAATGTTGAGACTGTAAAATTAAACATAAGAATCAGGAAATGCAAAAACTACCACTGCAACCTGAAATCATCCACACTGCATATTCAACACAAGCCAGTACATATGTGTCCTAGACATTTAAATCTTGTAACACCAAAACTTCAAAACTATGTTATTTATCTGTTCATTTAATAACTAGAGCAAGGGTAGCATTTACTGATGGGCATTAGAACATATCTGGAAAAGACATGCCACAGAAAAGCAGCCATGAAAATCCTCTGACACAAGTAAAATACAGCACACTCTATATCACTTCTGGAATAGTCCCAAAGATACCGGTGTCCATGTGTCCCACACTATTCCATACAAAACAGCAAGAGAAACAAAAAGAAAACCTTAGGGCCCCAGCAAGTACTATGAAGCAATAATTTCACAACTTTCTGATTATAGAAGCCCCATAGAGTAAAAACAAACTGAGATCTAAGACTAACACATAGTTCTCGGAAACAAAATTGTCATCCTTTGATCAAGGCCCATGACACGGCTTCCAAAGAGGCAAAAATTATTTGAAGGAACATACAGCATATATTTAAGAACTCACATATAGCTGCTACTGGCGAGTCACTCAAGAGGAGTTTCCCCAAAGCACCAGATTTGGTTGTTGTTTTTAAGTTTAGTGAGTCAGTGACACTAAAATATACTAATTTAAATAAATACATCTTTAAAGTCTGGAGTAAGGCTGAATGCTTGCTTCTCCAACAAGTTCACAGCACATGCCCAAGGCAGTCAGTCACATTCCAGGCTGGGAGGAGGTAGAGGGTGTCAAAGACAGCACAAGCAAGGTGGAGGTTTTATTTGGTTGGATGATAATGGTTGGTTGGTTGTTGGTTGACTGGTTTTGACATAAGCTAGCCTCAACTCATGATCCTTCTCTTTCAACCTTCTTCATTGTAGGATCACAGGAGAATGCTATAATACCTGGTAGGGTGAAATTATTTTAAATCTGGTCTACCCCAACTATTTGGAATAGCCTAGGACACACTCATGTCTGAAAACTGCTTGTAAATAGTTTATACAATTATAAACAGTTCTGTCTCTGGCTGTCTTTTCCTATGCTAACACTCCCCTTTCTATGTTATTCCAAAGTACTAGATCTAGAAGCATTTTAGTTCAGTAATTATCTTAAAGGTGTACATGCAAAGCACTGGAGGGATGGAATGTTCTGCCTCAAGGGCTATGCCAGAGAAACTAGAATGCATTTGATGGAATGGACCAGAAGTTTTGGTTTCATATGAAAGCTGGGAGAGGGTAAAAAGAATCAGAGGCAAAAGCAGGGCGGTGGTGGCGCATGCCTTTAATCCCAGCACTTGGGAGGCAGAGGCAGGTGGATTTCTGAGTTCGAGGCCAGCCTGGTCTACAGAGTGAGTTCCAGGACAGCCAGGGCTACACAGAGAAACCCTGTCTCGAAAAACCAAATTTAAAAAAAAAAAAAAAAAAAGAATCAGAGGCAAGGCAGGGAGCAGGAATGCTGCTGACACACAGCAATGTTTTTAGCAGGAGGGCAATGAGAAGGAAAGCACAGGTGGAAGAAAGCACAGGCCCTTCAGAGAACAATCAAGGATTCTGACCAAGGGCTGATATGCTCACAAGTTACCACAGTAAGATAAATGCGGTGGGAAGAGAGGTAAGGGGGTGAAAGAAGACGAAGGCATCACAGGGCAAAAGGTAAAGGCAGAACTGCAGAGATGGCTCAGCAGCAAAGAAACGTACTACCCTAGAAGAGGACCCTTACTCAGTTCCCAGCACCCACCTCAGGCAGCTCACTAGCTCCAGGAGATTTGACACCTCCAGCCTCCACAGACTCATGTACACACACACCAACGGGTACACATAATTAAAAATAATAGAAATATAACTTTAAAAGTAGAGGAAGTCAGGGCTACACAGAGAAACCCTGTCTCAAAAATACAAAAAAAAAAAAGGTAGAGGAAGTAAAGTCACTAAGAGACAGGGCAAACCAAACAACATCCTGAGGACACCTTTTGCAGTGACTTATTCCCTAGCTAACTTGATTTCTACTTTGAAAGTTTTGCTAGTCAAGCTTGCAACATTCTTTACATACCACTAGCTGTCTGCTCACCATCTACTCCAAGACTGAGGTACTCTGTGAAAAGATGCCAAGTTTCTAGGTACCCTGTGATAGTGGGGGTGGTGGGAGGGAGCGTCCATAAAGCTGATATATACACAATGTCAGATGCATTTAAAGAAAAATACATATTAGGTACAAAGAAAAGTATTTTGTGTCAAGTATGGACAAGCTCTGGCAACCAAGACCCCCTTAAAAGACAGAATGCCTTCTGGAGCAGAATTCACTCCCAGAAAAGAATAATAAAAACAATGCAAGTCAAAGTGAACTTTGAAAGGGACTCTAAAGCTCCAGGCTCATTAGAGATTTCCTGAAACTGAACCAAGGTAGAACATTGTTCTAGAAAGAGCACTGTAAGGGAGCCCTAAGCCCAGCCTCTCTTATACCCTCACACACAGTTACCTTATGCTAAAGGAGAAATGAGTCATGACATTTGCAAGACAACCTTCAGCACATCTCTTGTAACTAAAAGAAAGCAAGACCTGAGCATGGTGAGTCATGCTTGTGATCCCAATACTTGGGAAACTGAAGCAAGATTACCATGAGTTTGAGGCCAACCTAAACTATACTGTAAATTCCAAGCAGCCTGGACTACAGAGTAAGACCTAAACTCAAATACACACACACACACACACACACACACACACACACACACACACACACACACACACACACACACAGAGCTGGAGAGTTAGCTTAGCTGTAAGAGCACTTGTGGCTCTTACAGAAAAACTGGATTCAATTCCTAGAACTCATATGGTGGGTGATAGCAATCTGTACCAGTCCCAGCAGAACTAACACCGACTTCTGACCTTTGAGGACACCAAGCACCCACATGCATGATAATACTTTTATATATATATAATCTAACAAAGGATTGGGGGAGAAGATCCCAACAAACAGGCCCAAACGGCCCCAAGACTTTGGTCTCATAGAACTCCAAAATGGGTTTGAGAATTAAGCATAAAGGTTTAATACTCAGTAAAAGAAAACAGGAAGAAAGAAAAGAAAGGTAGAGAAGATAGGGAAAGGAAGAGAGATAATCCAGAATAAATGGTGGGCATGCCTATAACCCCAGACTTGGGAAGGAAAGGCAAGTTCAGGATTACATAGCAAGTTCTAATTAGAGGCTTACAATTAGATTCTCTCAAAAGGAAAGAAGAAAGAAAGAAAGAAAGAAAGAAAGAAAGAAAGAAAGAAAGAAAGAAAGAAAGGAAAGGAAGGAATGAGCTGGAGAGATGGTTCAGTGGTTAAGAGCACTGTCTGCTCTTCCAAAGGTCCTGAGTTCAAATCCCAGCAACCACATGGTGGCTCACAACCATCTATAATGGTCATTTGATGCAGTCTTCTGCTTTGTCTGAAGACAGCAACAGTATAGCCACATATATGAAATAAATATTTAAAAAAAAAAGAAAGAAAGAAAGAAAGGAAGGAGGGAGGAAAGGGAGGGAAGGAAGGAAGGAAGAAAGAAAGGAAGAAAGAAAGAAAGAAAGAAAGAAAGAAAGAAAGAAAGAAAGAAAGAAAGAAAGAAAGAGAGAAAGAAAGAGAGAAAGAGAAAAAAGAAAAAAGAAAGAAAGGGAAAAGAAAAGAAGGAAGGAGAGCAAGTTGTGTGTGCATGTGCAGGCAGAGAGTAAAGAAAAAGCCCACCCAAAGCAGCAGTTGTGACTGGTGGGACAACATCTGTACTTGGATAGGAGGATCATGAGTCTGAGGCCAGCCTTGACAGGATAGGAAACAGTCTGGGAAAAAAAAAAAAAATACTTCCCTCACATTAGAGCCTGTGTAGCTTTGTTCAAGAACATAGTATGAGGTTCCTAGGGTCCAGTGATAGATATCTAACACACAGGCTCTTTGAAGAAACACACCTTTAGAGTTCAACTTCAGAACTTTCCAAGATAGAAAGGGTTGCAAAGTCCATCACAGTCTGGGTGATGCCATGGGACTTATGAGCTGAAGGGTTCCTGACCAACTCAAAGGAAGAGCTAGTTGTTCCTCTACTATGTGACTGTAACCTGGTGTTGTCAAATGTTTCCTTTTCTCACTAAGAGCTGATCTATATGTACACTAGATATTTATTTAAAAGGAACTACTTTTCTAAAAGTTGCTTTCAGCCCACAGAATTTGCTGATGCTTGACTCTATCTACTGATCAACAACTGACAGTGTGTCACTTAGAATTTGAGGTCAATTCACTTGACCTTCATTGAACCCAGATTGCAGAGAACTACTCTATGACAAACAGGCCTAGTAGAAAATATCTAAGGCAATAGCATTCCCCTTAGCACCAAGCTGCTTTATCTTGTAACATGCTTTGCAGTCTCTAGACCTCCAAGCTCAATCAACTTGGAGTGGACAACCACCTTGCCCAAAGGAGGAGCACCATCTGCTGCTCCAGAACCAACCTCACAGACACATGCAGGGAAGGCACTCAGGCTACCAACAGCAAATCTCTATGCAGAACTAGCTACCACTTAGAACGCTAACAGAGAAAAAAGCAGTATTTGCTATTTACTAAATGACAGGAATATACAAATTTTACCTTATCTAAACTAGTTTTCAAAGAAACATGTGTACCACAAGGTATATATTCTCCACACATGTTAACTGGTGTGGTATAAACTAACACACAAGCCCTTCTGCAGAGGTGTATCTGACAATGCCTGTGAGAATTTTAAAATGTTCATACTCACTCACCCTAAGGATTTCTCTGATAGTATGACCTATTACAGAAAATAATAATCTGTGACATGGTCTCTGAAAATGTTTCAGACTATTTAATAACACTCAAAACAGACAAAGGGCTATCACCACTATGTTTTTTCCAATTTTCTTTAAAATCTCAATCAGTTCATGGGGAAAGCAGTATGTACATAAGGTTTTTTTTAAATAATTTTCTGTATTTCCCAAGTATTTTATGATAAAATTATATTGTGTGTGTGATATATACTTGTGTTCTTATATTTTGGCAAGTACATTGAGGCCAGAGGTCAACACTGACATGGGGTCTTCCTCACTATTTTCCATTTTCTCTTAGGCAGGATTTCATCAGGTATGCTGGCCTATGAGCTCCAGGGATCTGCTTTTCCCTCCCTGCCAGCACTGAGAATACAGAAACACAATGCTGCACCTAGCTTTGTATATGAGTGCTGAGGATTCAAACTCAGGTCCTCATGCTTGCATGGCAAACATTTTACCAACTGAGCCATCTCCTAACCTCATAAATTGTGTTTTAATCAGATCTTACAGCACTGGATGGGATCTTACATGTACCTAAAATTCAGCCATCCTTACTCTTCCAGTTTTAAAATGCAGCAGCCCTCAAGAGACCAGAAGTTCCCATTCCAACATTTTCTCCTCAAATTTCTAGTATTATCAAAGTTACGTTCTCCAAGTCAATTCACACATTCAGTTTCTAAATAACCGTATCACTCTGGCTGCTGCACAGAGAAGGAAATTAATAACAACTCTTACAACATGTCTTATGAGTAATAAAAATAAAAAGCTCTCCTTTGAACCACAATGGGCCGGCTGACCTTATTCTTTTCACACTATCATAAGTCAACAGAGCTGCTAAAAGTAAGATTTTAAAACATCTAGTTCAGCCTACAAACAGAACAAAGAGCCTCCACTCTTTGCCTCCTACCTTTCTGTTTAACAGGTACAAAGGCATGTCTCCACAAAAGGTTTATCAGCTTTAACCTCAAAGATAAGTAAAAAATAATTAGAAAAGACCAGACTGCTCAAATCCACATACTGTGCTGTGACATACAACAGCTTGTCCAGCCCAGGGCCAGTGTCCTACAGACAGGGTTTCAGGGTAAGGTAGTAGTACTCTCTGCTTGCTTTCTGGTCCCCATATTCTGTCTGTAGACAGAAGCAAAGCCTTAGTTGTCCAGGATCTGGTGAATGCAAGGCACTGCTGAATTCTGCTAATGGAAAGAGCAGGGGCAGTACACAGCTTCGGGTTCTTAAAATCTTTTAATCAACAGGGAATGTACGGCCTGTGTAAAGAAAAGAAGCAATGTACATGGGATATAATCTCTCTGAAGACAGTGGTACAGACTCATGACTGGATCTGAAGTCAGCCACAGGATGAGGTGTGTCTCCCATCAGAAATCCTTCTAAAGGGCAGGCTGCTTCAGCCATTCCAGCTTTGCCAACAGTCCAAAGCAGCACAAGTGCCATCAAGGGATAGCCAGATACTTCCAGTCACTGTCTTCAGAAACTGGTCAGCCTGGCTATAGGAAAAAACAAGTTGGAATGAGTCTTCTGTTATTGTGGGTCTGGGAGAAGTGACAAGAAAGGAAAACACTTCTCTAGTAGCTGGGGGGCTGGGGGGATCTCAATTCCAAACACACTTCTCTGTCAATGGTTCTAGATTTAAACTCAAATTTGAATTCCAAGATCAGTCCATACAACATTATCACAAAAAGAAGTACCATGTGAGGCAAGCTCAGAAAAAAACAAATAAAAAAATCTCAGCACCAGTAAGACTCTGATCTGCTACAGAACTGCTCAGTGACTGTCACAGGTACCATTTTGCTACTGACTTCCTAATCTAAAAACTGGCATCAACCATGTCCATTAAAATTAAAAGAAAGCATTATGTCTAAGGCCTTACATGGCAAGCATTTGAACAGTAGTAGGTTTTTTTGTTTGTTTGTTTTGGTTTGGGTTTTGTTATTGTTGTCTTTTGTGTTTCTCACTATGCTGTACAGGCTAACCTGAGACTTCTGGCTCCTGAGATCTTCCTGCCTCAGTCTCCTAAATACCTGGAATTAGAGATGTGCAACCACAACCACAGTGTTTGGCTTCATTCTTAGCTACTTTTTGAGTGTGTGTACATGTTATATGTACATGTGAGTGCCATAGGTCAATATTGCCCATCTCCTCAGCTGCCCTCTACCTTAGTTTTTGAAACAGGGTCTCTCCCTGACCTAGAGTTTCTTGATTCAGTTAGACTAGCTTGCCTCTACCTTCCCAGCACTGAGAGTACAGGCATATATTACCTGCCCAGCTTTTGACTTGGATCCTGGGGATTTGAGCTCAGGTTCCAGACTTACACTGCAAGTACTTTACCCACTAAACCATCCCCCCAGTCCCTGATAGCTACTTTTGCTTTGTTTTGTTTGTTTCCGAAAACAAGGTTTCTTTGTGCAGTTCTGGGTGTCCTGGACTCAACCTGTTGGCCAGGCTGGCTTCAAACTCAGAGATCCACCTGCCCCTGCTGGGATTAAAGGTATGCACTACCACTACTCCACTTCCTGACAGCTATTTTTAAAAGCTCTGACAGAGGAATACTGAAAAGAGTCAAATTTTAAATAATCAGGAGAAAAGCAACCACTTACACTCAATATATAACTGAAGAATGCCTGGTTTTCCTTAGTTTAATCATAAGCTATATATTTTGTACCCACTCTTCCATGAGACAATGCCCAGCTATACCAGGGTGGACAGAGGCTCCAAGCCTTGGACTCAGAGGAATTAAATGTTAATCATGGTTGTTCCTACCCTTACCACACACATATGGCCCAAACAAGGCACTCCACCTTTCTAGCCTTGTATTAAATCTATTTCATTAAATTTGGTACCTTTGTTTTCTTCCATTGCAGGGGATGAAACCCAGGGCTTCAACCATGCTAGGCAAGTGCTCTGTACCCTGGAGCTATGTCTCAGCCCACACATTTGATTCTTTTTTTGACTATGAAGACCTGTCTCTCTGAGATTTGGGTTCACCAGAAGGCAGGGGCTACTCTTGCAGCCTTCTAACACCAGCAGCTGTTTAACTTCACTGTGCAGTGAATGGTAGAAAGGAACATGTCTAACCCTTTTTCTATCTTGATTCTTTCCTTTCCATCTCTTTTTCCTCCACTTCATTGTACTTCCACTTCCTTCACTACTAAATGTTGAAAATTCCTTGAGTGTTGGTTACTTTTTTTCTCTTTCCCAAGGATGATATAGAACTAGCAAGACATAGGTGCACAAACTCAGTTGCGATACAGATGCCTATGGGCATGAGGGTGCAATTCTGTGAAAAAACTCAGTTGGTAAGGATGATTATCTGTGGATGAGTCTATTTCAGAGGATTACAGCACTGCATCGTTGTTCTGTACAGGATAGGATTTTGGTAGACATCCATCAAATAAATGGGCTCAATGGAAGTTTGCAAAGCTGCAGGCTTCCCTCCAACCCTGGCCAGCCTGAGGGACCTATTACCTCACTCAGTTTTTTTTTTTTTTCTTGCATTTATGGGAAGGGCATGTGTGCCACAGAGCCTAGCCAGAGGTCACAAGACAATTGTCTGGAGTTGGTTCTCTTCTACCATGTGGATGTCGAGGATCAAATTTAGTCAAGCTTGACAGCAAGCACCTTTATCCATTGAGCTATCTTCTGGGCCTTCTACTTAAATTCTTAGTGCTGGACCAGTCAAAGACAAGTACTAGGTGGGAACTTCTCTTTTCCTCTAGGGAAGCTATCAGGAAAATGAACACACCCATTCACAAGAATGTGTGAATAATTTCATGGGGGGGGGGGGCACAGGCCTTCAAGAACTCCAATACAAATCCTGAAAAATTAGATTTGAATTAAATGTCAAAATCCTAACAAACTCAGTTCTACTTATTTGACAAGAACAAGTACAGACCATGGCTTTCAATTCAGGTTTTAGAGAAACAAACTTTCTCTCAGCCTTAGTTTCTTCCTCTGTAAAACAGACTAAACAATAGTATCTAAATCTGTATGAATGTTAAGGACGAAATGAACAAGCTTAATGTGCTTGGCACAGTCCCCTGTATATACATACATGTGATCAATGGAGCCAAGCCTGCTTCCTAGCCCCAGTCAGAATTACTGGTAATTCCCATGAGATCTCAGGGTATAAAACCAGAGAAGAGATCCTAGGAATTTACAAACCTCCCAACCCCCAACAATGAAATGCTTGCTTTTAACCTATAAAGGACCATCTGACAAGATGGTCGGCAGGCCCTTTCTGTGTAAATCCAAGTCAGCTGTCAGCGTGCAATTGTTCTATTAGGCCAAGTCAATTTTTGGAGGCAGGCCTATTAAGTTAACTTCAAATGGAGATGAAAAGAAAGTGCTTGATCAAATGTTGAACTGTAAAAACACACTGACAGGGAAACAAGGCAGAGGAATTAGCCTCCTACAATTATTCCCTGTGACACCTTTAGTTACCCAGCCTATCTAATCATCACACAGCTCTCCTTTCACTCTTTAACAGCTTAAAGAACTTCCTTAGTTCATGTCCTCAGCTTCAAGTTCATCAAACATTTAACCTGGGATCCAGAATAACTGATTTTGAAGTTGCACAGAACCAATCATTCTCATCCCTTTTACAAATGAATTTCTTGATGTTTCTATTTGACTTCAATGGGAGAAATAGGCATTTCCACTTTAAAACAAACTTTCATTTCTAGCCATGCAAATTTTCTTGTTGGTTTAGCCAATTTACACACCACTAGCCAGTGTTTAATCAGGCCCCTTATTTAACAACCATATGTGCTGCACAGCCAAGTTTAAGTTTCAGATAATAATTTCATTAACATCAACACATTGGTTTAAAGATGAAATATATACCAATATGTCTGAAAGTTCTTTAAAGGTCCACACTTCAAAAGTCCAGATAAAGGGTAATTCCTCTAGCACTTAACTGTATGCCTGACATGCTTAGATGCAAACAGGCTATAATGCTGCAGCATAATAAAAGCAACTAATTTCACACCTAAGTAGTCTATTCACAATTTTCACAGCTGGAAATATCAAAATAGAAAAGAAAACAAAAAAGCAAACACACACAAACAACCCTGTTTTCATACAGACTAAATTAATGACCTTGGGATAATTGTTTACACCTAAAATACACTCACCCCAAAGTCTGAATTACTAATCCCACTCCTAAACAAGTGCACATATCAAGGCTTCCTCCTACCCTATACCCATGATAAAGACTGAACAGGTCCTTGGGCTGGCCAGGCTATGATAAGGAATCTATTATGTATACACACACACACACACACACACACACACACGTTCATTGGCAAGTAACAGGAAAAAAATCAGTACTACAAAATATTTCTTATAATTTTAAAAAGAATCATTCAACAGCTTTTTTCCTCTCTTCTCAATTAAGGACAATATTGCTATAGAATCACACTGAGCATAAAAGTAATGCTACATGCTACTATTTAGTTCTAGTTATCAGAAAATAAACAAAAGACCATAAAACGTTCATTAAAGGGCAAATCAAGAAGTTTTTCAGGTGATAAAACAAAAGGTGGTTTTCAAAAGTTCAATGAGTACTTAGAAAACATGATTAATCTGAAATTAAAGACTGGCTTTGTTTCTTCTACACTCTTATTACACATGCTCTCATTACATTCCCTCTCAGCAATCCTAAAACATTGGCTTTCCTCACAAAACTTATTCCAGGGCTGGTAGGCAGGAGCCACAACAGTTCCTTTAGTCTGGCAGTATTCACAGAACTAATAAAAGCATGCCCGTCTGTGTATACACACACAGCTCTGAAAGCCACACTGTGCTCGTCTGGGGACACACAGTTCAACACATGGATGACTACAACAAAGTTATTAAAGCTATGGAGTGTACCAGCGACAAATTCTCCTTTCAAGGAGCTCAGATAAGCCCATCAATATCACTGTAGTTATAAAGGAATTAAGGACATCATTAGTGATTGCTTAACAGGTAAACTTATTAAATACCATTTAAGTCATTTTTCTCCCCTTAGTGACTGTTGACTAATTTGGAAGGGAGGTGAGAGTCTAGTAGACTACAAAAGAATTAGATAAGCACTTCAAAAACTTCTCAAGAGAACAGAGTCCTGCCAAATTCACACATTATCTCTCTACTTGTCAGGATAAAATAGTTACAAATGGTGTGTTTAAACTGCTAATTTTGTATTAAATGGTGAACCCAAGAATATCTGCAAAGCACAGCATTATGCATAATGAATAGCTTACCCAGACAAACTACCACAGAGAATGGCTCAAGTTTAAACACTGCAGATAAAAATCTCAAACTTCAAAAGTCTCCTTCAAAAAGTGAAGTGCCACGTTAAAACATACTCCCCCTCAGCTGCCACCCCCGCCCCCAAGGCTGTAAATCAAACATTTCTAAAGCCATCAGGGCACAGGGAAAGCCTCAAAGAAAGACAAGGACTCACAAGAAGCAAGATTTAAATACAATTCAAACTTTTCTTAAAGCCTGCAATAGAGATGTTTAGCTATCTTCAGCAAAGCATCCTCTCTAAAGCTTGTATGTTAATGACAGTAACAATAACATTGTAAGGGGGGAAAAGAAGTCCCACCACAGTTAGCAACACCTGTAGTCACAGAAATTGGTTAAACATGTAATTCTCTTTCTATAGATAGGAATAAGAGCATCAAAGAACAATACTTTTTAATCACAGGCATAGGGTCCTCCTCCAGCTTTGGAAGGACACACACCTTTAAGGGGCTACATTGTATTGGCCGAGTCCTATCAACTCAAAGCTCTGGGTGTAGCTTCACCCTCCTGTCTACACTAAGAGCTGCTTTGTAGTCATTCCACACAGTCTCCTTTCTCTTCATAATTCACCCAAGAGCAAAGCACCGAAGATCCAAACTATAGGCCTCTAAACCTTCCAAAAGAGTCAAAGACAAGCCAACCGAATCAGATCGCTCCTGCCAGAGGTGCGCCCAACAGCCATAAGTGCGATGCCCTGGAACATGTTAGCTGATAAAAATCATCGTCGAGGGAGCGGGAAATCGATGCAGCTATCCATCCACAGAGGCTTCAATTCAGAGTCCCTCCTCAAAGACTGGGGACAGCTCAAAGCTCTCCCTAGACAGCTTCCTTTGGAACGCAGACTTCCTTCATTTGGAGCAAGGTGGAGGCCCTGTCAGTGAGAGACCCTGGCTCCGGTTTGCAGGCCTCTTCGGTATTAGTCCTTGACCCAGGGGCGAGCCTGCGGTCTCTCTCATCCCCTGTAATCTGAGGCACGCAGTGAAGATTGCCTACCACTGCCACTACAGTGCTCTCCCAATTCCCACTCCTCAGCCAGCTCCGCCAGCTCCCCTCCTGTTGCTGCCCGTGCTGAGCCCTGCCAGAGGGTTAGCGTCCAGGTAAGGCTGCCAGTAGATCTCAGCAAAAATAACCCGAAGATGTGCACCCCGGCAACTCGGTCGCTCCGAAAACAGAGCAAACATGGATGGAAAGCAAAGCCTGCGACCTCTAAGAAGCCGCTCCATCCTTCAACCCTCGCCTTGGCGAAGTTGGCATGCAACAGGTAGTTCCCGGGACTTTCACCTGAGGGAGAAAAACGTCCCGCCAACTCAAGAGTGCCGCCCAGGCGCCCGTGCCCAGCTCGGCGTCCCCACCCCCACCCACCCCGGCGCGGGGCACCCACCGGAGGCCGAGCCCCCACGTGCGCTCGCCGCAGCCGCCGAGCCCCGGAGGCCCCGTCCCGCCTGCCTGGGAGGGATGCCGCCGGGCTCCGCGCCTCCCCCCTTCCCCGCCCGCCCGCTAGCCCGCGGCGGGGTCGGCGGGCGCAGCCCCCGGAGCCATCTTGTGGCGGCGGAGCGCGGGGCCCGGGTGGCTACCTGCACGATCTCGCCCTCGGCGCTGAGCATGGCCCCGGCCCGCGAGAAGCGGCCCGTGAGGCCGGTGGTGTGGGTGGTGTAGTCGCCGCTCGGGCTCGACTCGAACAGCACCACCTCCACGAACGCCGTCTCCTTGGCCCGCGCCGCGCCGGGCCCCGCGGCCGCCAGCAGCAGCCCGAGAAGCAGCGGCAGCGGCGGCGGCGGCGGCAGGCGACGACCGCGGGGGCCGCGGCGGAGGCGGCGGCGGCGGCGGCCCGGGGCCCCTGGGCGCCCGCCCGAGCGTGGCCTCATGGTCCGGCGGCGGGAGGGCGCGGAGGGCGGGCGCGGCCGGGCATAGTCGCGGGCCGGCGGAGGACCGAGCGCCGGCGGTCGCCTCACAGCACCATCGCGGCGGCGGCGGCGGCGGCGGCGGCTTTGTGGGTCGCAGGCTCCGCTCCGCTCCCCCGGCCGTCGCGCCGCGGCCCTTTCATCTGCTCCACGTGAGGGGTTATCCCCGCCCCCGCAGCGTCGTGACCCGCTCTCCCCTCCCTCCCCGCGCTCGGTCGCGGCCACCTCTGAGGGGAGCGAGTAGGCGGGGCGGGCGCGCCTGCGGCGAGAGGCGGGGCCCCGGGGCCTCGCCCGCCCCGCCCAATCGACCGAGTCCCGCCCCGACTCGGTCTTAGCCACGCCCCTCCGCCCTTGCTCCGCCCAGGTCGTCTTTTTCGGTCACGCCCCTTTCTCTTAACCACGCCCTCTGGTCTGTGCTCCGCCCTCCTCGGCGGACATTTCTCCCAGCAGTTACTGGAGCATCGGGAGAGTGAAGTCCTCTACCTGTTCCCAGGCGGTTCGCCCGCTTGGCGCGCCCTGCTTTGGTGCGGCAGTTAGAGTCACTGGGTCGTCAAAGGCCTCGTCCTTCATCCGCAGCTCCGGCGCTGCTGACCACCTGCACTCTGTGCTCGCGCCCTACCACTTCTATGGACCGCGAAAGGCCCTGGGCGGTCAGAGGCGGTTTGCAACCCGCCGGGACACGTCCAGTTCTTACGTGGGTGTCACCTAGACAGTTACCCTTAACTAAAGGAGTGAGGACAGGTGGCGGAGAACTTGAAGAAGTTATCTAGATTCTAATGGAGTTCATCTTTCTGCAGCCCTGGAGACAGTCTCTTAACACGCCCTTCAAAAGAAGTTCTGAAACGTCTCACCATGTGTAGAAGGGCGGAAGAGTCAACAGGCTTAGTGCACAGACTACTGGCTGCCAAACATACCAAAGACACGTGCTCCGAGTCCAGACGTTCCCAGTCACCCAGAAGATAAACTTTTAATTCCCTTCCCCTTTTTGGAACAGGCTTTATCCTTCCTCGGCAAATCTATGAAACTCACACCCCTCCTTTAAAAGCCACATTCAATTTCTGCTTCCTCAGTCGTCTTCCCTCCCTGACCTGAATGGCTTTGTTTAAATATTTGCAAATATTTGGTTAGGGTGATCTGCTTCTACTTGCTACCACACCCAAAATATTAAGACAAAAAGAAAAGTCAAGAGTTTCCTTGAATAATCAACTCATCGAGGTTACAATTTAAACTGAAAAGGAATGTTTTGCCAACGTGTTGAATAGAAAACACAATTGAAAAGAAGTTCACAGAACTGTGTTACTGTATTTGGACCACCCAAAGCTTTGGCACAGAAGATAACTGACAAAAAAAGAGTCATTAGTTTCCCCAAGCCAAGCTTAATCAGTGCTTACTCCTTGAGAGCACTGATGGGAGCACTGTCGGTTCCAAGGATTGTGACTTCACCCACTAAGGCACAGCCCAGTCTTTAAGGGGAGAGCAATTATTACAGCCCGTGCACAGTGTTATAATCCTTGGAAGTATGAGGTCATCATCAACTGATGAATGAATATGCAAACCTGGTTCATCCATACAATGGAATCGAATTTTTAACATAGTAAAGTTTCAATGTTCAATTGCATTTTAAATAACAAAATCAAAGGCAAATAAAATACTGAATATTGAATGAATGAAACAAAAATATGCTAAGTGAACCATATAGCCTTTCCATTTGTATGGAATGCCAAGAATATAGAAAAATAGAAAGGTTAATGATTGCCAGATGCTGAGCTAGAAAGAGGATTGGGTAGTATGACTACTGATGGATTTTTCTTAAGGGTAATGAAAATATTCTGTAATTAAGTGG
Source organism: Mastomys coucha (assembly GCF_008632895.1). Lineage (NCBI taxonomy): Eukaryota > Metazoa > Chordata > Mammalia > Rodentia > Muridae > Mastomys > Mastomys coucha. The sequence continues at coordinate 24,783,717 of NW_022196905.1, read as the reverse complement.
TGATGAGTATATTCTTTGTAAATACATGAAATCCATCACCGAATTGTACATTTTCTAAGGATGGATTTTATAGTGTATAGATGACGTCTCAATACAGCTGTTAAAAATTTAAGCCTTTGCACACTTGATGTAGTGGAGCTCTCTTTAATCCTAGCACTGGGCAGGCAGAGGCAGGTGCACCTATGAGATCAAGACCAGCCTTGTCTACATAGATGTTTCAGGCCAGGCATGGTTACATAGTGAGACCTTTTCTCAAACAAAAATGAAGCCTTGGGGTAAGAGAGGATCCAAGCTCAGTTCTCCGCATCCAGCTCACAATCACTTATGACTCCAGCTTCATGGGATCTGACCCTCTCTTCTGTTCACATACAGTATACATTTACAGAGAGAGAGAGAGAGAGAGAGAGAG
>NW_022196905.1:24780317-24783298 GCF_008632895.1 Mastomys coucha | reverse complement strand
GAGAGAGAGAGAAGAGAGAGAAAGAGAGAGACAGATGGACAGACAGACAGACAGACAGACAGAGACAAAGAAACAGACAGAATTTTCAAAAGGCTCAATGGTAAAAAGCACTTGTTGCTCTTGCAGAGGACCCAAGTTTGGTTCCCAGCACCTACATAACAACTCACAACCCTCTGTAGGGAAATCCAACACTCTCTTCTGGGTCTAAGGACAATGTACTCATGTGTTACACATACATGCAGGCAAAACACCCATTAAACACATTAAATCTTGTTTAAAAATTCAGCTCTCAATGATCTCTTCATTCAACACACTTTGCTATATGGCAAGGACCTTGGTCCTACCTAGATTGAAGCTGCCTGGTCCAGAATAGGCACCTAATAAATATTTGTTACATGAATTAATGAGTAAATGATCAAGTTATAAGCTCATCAACACATAGCCCTCTCATTCTTCAGACATTTAAGATAGCTTGTCAATAGCTGCCTAGAAACACTGGGCTTCAAGGGGCCAAAATAAATTCTGAGAATGAAGAACAACAAAATTTCTCTTAAGAACATCAGTAGCAATGACAATACAGACAAGGATGAGAAAATAATCTAGTTTGGATCCAGTTAGATGGCGATGGGGGTAGAGGCACTTGCAGCCAAGCCGGATGACCTGAGTTCAATCCCTAGAACTCAAATGCTGGAGAAAAAGAACCAACTCCCATAAGTTATCCTTTGACTTCCACACATGCATAAACATGTAAATAGACACATAGACAGACAATACTTTTTATTTCTACTTGGTTTTCTCAAATAGGGTCTCTCTGTGTAATCCAAGCTGGTCTCTTCTCTCTCAGCAGTCTTCTTGCCCACCAGTCACCCAAGTACTGGGACTGCAGGTGTGTACTACCATACCTTATTGGGTTTAATTGTTTAAACTCTGCTTCAAGATATGATCAATAAGACACAGGCTAGTAACATAGAAACAGCATGATCTGCCTCTCAAAGAGACTAAGTTTCTAAGTAACCAAGTTTCCCCAAAATCTGGCAGGCAGAAAAGGGAGATTAAAAAGTAACTTCAGCCACTAGGGGATGTAGCTTAGTGGGAGAGTGCTTGACAAACATGCATGAGGCCCTCTGTTCTATCTTCAGAACTGGGGGGCCGGGGGTGGGGGGAACCCTGCAATTGTTGGCTCAGTGGTTAAGGGCACTTGATCTTCTTGCTGAGGATAAGAATTCAGTTTGCAGAACCCACATTAGGTGCTGCACAAGCACAACTCTAGTTCCAGGGAATCTAATGACCTCTTCTGGTCTCCATAGGTATATACACATGTGCGCATAAACATATTCACATACACACATATACACATAAAAAGAATAAATCTTTAAAAAAAATAAAGAAAGAAAAGGAGTGGGGCAGTGGTGGCGCACGCCTTTAATCTCAGCACTTGGGAGGCAGAGGCAGGCGGATTTCTGAGTTCAAGGCCAGCCTGGTCTACAGAGTGAGTTCCAGGACAGCCAGGGCTATACAGAGAAACCCTGTCTCAGAAAAACCAAAAAAAAAAAAAAAAAGGAAAAGAAAAGGTCTTGTGAACTAAGGCTATGGATGGCTGGATGAAATGCTAAGCACGAACAAACATGACCTGTGGTCATCATACACGGTATATCCCGTAAACCATCTTGGGTATGAACCGTTTGTTATTGAGCTGTTGGAAAGATTTTAAGTGTCCATCCATCACAGACAGTGCATCCACTCACTCTAACGGGACACACATTAAACAACTATTTAAAAGGAGACATTTAGCCGGGCGGTGGTGGCGCAAGCCTTTAATCCCAGCACTTGGGAGGCAGAGGCAGGCGGATTTCTGAGTTCGAGGCCAGCCTGGTCTACAGAGTGAGTTCCAGGACAGCCAGGGCTACACAGAGAAACCCTGTCTCGGAAAAAAAAAAAAAAAAAAGGAGACATTTGGGACAGGACAGAGGGTGAAAGGGGAAAAACAGGGGACAATGGCACTTAGGTATGAAATTATACCACGAAACTCATCACTTCATCCGCTAACTCAAAATGTTAAAGAAATTCTATGAACTTGTATAGAAGGAGTTCAAACATACACTGGTAGGTGGGGAAAAGTATGAATATATACACATCTTTATTGTGCAATAAATATATGTATAGAATATGATTTTATTGCAAAATATACTGCTGAGTGAAAATAAAAGATGCTGTGACCCAAGGGGGCTTGGATGGGGGAAAACAGATGCGTGGAAGTTTGCATGGAAGGTGGTATAAGACATAAATGGGGATTAGAGAGTTGGCTCACTGGTTAAGAGCAGTTGTTGCTCTTGCAAAGACTCCAGATACAGTTCCCAGTGCCCATATGATGGCTCATAACCATCCCTAACTCCATCCTCCAGAGATCCAACACCTTCTTGCCTTGGGCATCAGATATACATGTAGGCAAAAAACTTATACACATAAAGTAATAAATCTTTTTTTAAAAGATGTATTATTTTTTTAAAGATTTATTTATTTATTTATGTAAGTAAGTACACTGTGCTGTCTTCAGGCACACCAGAAGAGAGCATCAGATCTCTTAGAACTGAAGTTACAGATGGTTGTGTGCCACCATGTGGTTGCTGGGAATTGAACTCAGGACCTCTGGAAGAGCAGTCAGTGCTCTCCACTGAGCCATCTCTCCAGCCCAAGATGCCTTATTTTTAATTAAGTGTATATTTGTGAGTCTGTGTATCCTTGTCACATACCCTTGGAGGCAAGAGGAGTTGGGTTCTCTGGAGTTGGATGAACAGGCAGTTGTAAGTCACCAGATATGGGTATTGGGAGGAGAACTCAAGTCCTCTGCAAATGTAGCATATTCTCTTAGCCACTAAGCCATCTCTCCAGACCCAGTAAATCTTTAAGAATTAAGTAAATGACTGGTTTTCCCTGAATAACTAAGACCTGTTTGAATTTTGCTCCCTGTGCAAATGTTTATT
>NW_022196905.1:24772668-24780307 GCF_008632895.1 Mastomys coucha | reverse complement strand
ATCAACAAATGATAGCATTCCTTTTCTTATTCAAACAGATCCATTCAATAAACTTTATTGAATAGCAATAAGGTGTTTGCATGATGCAATGCCATCAGAAGACAAACGGGATTGGCCTTTAGTTATGGAAGAAGATGTCACCATTGGAAGAAGCCAGGCACACAGGACTGCCTGGACTATTTTTTTTAATAGTTTAAAAATAAAGATTAAATTTATAGTTATATTAGCCAGTTCCTGGATTCAATTACCTTCCTGCTGTCTTTTTTCCTTTGCTTTCCTTACTTCTGCAAACATTTATTACTATATGAGACAGACAAAGAAGTCAATAAAAGATTTCCATAAAATATAAGTACACATTAACTATTTGACAAAATGGTTTTAAGACTTTGAATCTTATCCTACTTCTTTTAGGCAATTCAAATTTAAGCTATGCTAGCATTCTTCCACAGCATTTATATCTATTTCTGGAAACTTCATTTATTGTATTTAAACATCATATAATTCTCTTGAAAGGTACAATAGTAGTTATACAGACAAGTAGCGGCAGTTCTCTCAAACCCCTTAGAAGTGTCTCTTCCGTCTTTGATGTATACCATCAATCTCTGTCTCCTCAGAGCCTAGAGGCAGAAGGCCAATCTAGGCCCAGACTCATCAGTGGTTTAAACCCTGCTTCAACCTGCCCCTGATTTGCAATGGCCACCCAACCAGGAGTCACAAAACTCAAACAATGCTCCAGGGGCCAGGCAGGGAATGTGAGTGAGAGAAGTTGGCCAGGTGTAAGCAAAAATAATCAGCAAGTACCACAGTAAAGGATGGTGGGGCTTCAAACAGAAACTCCTTTGGGAGTGGCGGGTGGCCTGGGAAATGCCTGACCATTTTAAGGTTACTCCATCACCTAGATCCTATGGGAAATGTAGGCCCAGGACGCTTAGCTCTTCTGATTTTTTTTTTTCAAAAGAAGAAAAGAGAAGAGGAAAATGAAAGGAAGGAAGGAGGGAGGGAAGGAGAAGAAGGAGAAGAAGAAGAAGAGGAGGAGGAAGAGGAGGAGAAAAGGAAGAGGGGGGAAAGAAGAAAAAAAAGTGTTTGCAATTGGTTTCAGAGATTTTCCAGGCCAGTTGTGGCTCAAAAGACATAGAAATACAGAGTATCAAAGACAAAACAAAACAAAACAAAAAACTGTCTAGGCTGTGCTGACAGAGGAAGAAGCAGTTCCGGGAGTTGAGAAGCGGTACAGCGCACTGAAGCGGTACAGCGCACTGTGTGGGAGAGACAGGGTGTTCTGTGGACAGCAGTCCTCCTCCGGCAGGCACAGCTAACTGTACTGGAAGCGTAATCACACACCAGCTTGGCCAAGAAAGGCTGGTGGTAGATGAGGGGTCATTAGACCTTTGAAGAGAGACAAGCCAGGCTGCTTTTATGTGGGTTAAACTCTTTCAGGAAAGAAAGGGAAAAGGAACCAGAGGAAATAAATACTTGATTTGCCCAACTTCCCAACGGGATGGCTTAATGAGAGGAGAGTCTTTGGTCGGTAGTGTGGAGACATGCACTCCATACCACGCCTAGAAAACTTTAGCTTTGGGGGAGCATATAACCCAACCAGAAGTGTCTGCTCGGTGCTCTGGCCTAAGCTGTGTCTGCACGAAGCAATCAAACACAGTCTTAGAAAGCTCATAGGTTGTCTTCAGTAGCAGCTCTCGCCTTTAATCCGAGCACTTAGGAGGCAGATGTAGGTGGATCTCTGTGAGTTCGAGGCCAGCTTGGTCTACAAAGTGAGTTCCAGGACAGAGAAGATACAGAGAAACCCTGTCTCAAAAAAAAAAAAAAAAAGATGACAACCAAAAGATACGTGAGCATGTGACTCAGAGCACTTCACTCCCTTAACCACATTGGTTCACTCAACAGTGGCCATTCAACCAAAACAGGACCAAATCAAGGCCTTCTCAAAACTTGGCTCAATGACAACCTAGTGGATAAAGTTGCTTTCTGCTCTGCCATGTGTGGCTATTTCCCTTAACCCCAAAGAAAATATGGACAAATATTCGCAATTTTCCACTGAAAGGAGTATATGAGCCCCCAACTGTATTATAATACTTTTTATGAATTTAACAAAGGAACTAGAAAGTTTAAAATGAGCCTGGTGTTGTTACCTGTGCACCTTTAATTCCAGCACTTGGGATGCAGAAGCAGGCAGATCTCTGTGTTTGAGGCCAGCCTGGTCTACACAGTTCCAGGCCAGCCAAGGCAACATAGTGAGACCCTGTCTCAAAAAAAGCCAAAATAAGTAAGTAAATGTGGCAAAAAATTTTTTTTTAAAAAAAAGTTATTTTATTTATGTGTATGAGTACACTGTAGCTGTACAGATGGCCGTGAGCCATCATGTGTTGGCTGCTCTCCGGCCCTGCTCGCTCCGGCCGTGGCAAATATTTTAGAGGTTAGGGGTGTCACTCTGTTGGTAGAGTGCTTGCCTAGCACCTGGTATCCCAGGCGTGGTGGGCAATCCCAGCACTCAGGAGGTGGACATAGGAGATCAGAAGTTCACTGTCAGCCCCAGCTTCAGTTCCTAGCACCCATATGCTACTTTACAACAGTCCTTAACCCCAGTTTCGGGAGATCTGACTCATCTGACCTCCTCAAGGCTCCTGCACATGGAACACAGACACACAGACACACACACACACACACACACACACACACAATTTTTTAAATGCAAGGCAATTAAATTTTTGTGCAAAGAAAATAACTGCAATGTGTAAGTATTTTAATGTTTATAGATATACATATATATGTATATCAAAATTGAAGAACAATAATATGAACTAATTAGTACCCTCAGAGTTCCCAGGGACTCAACCACCAACCAAGTACTATACATGGTAGGACTGATTGTTCTGGCAGCATGTGTATAGTAAAGGGTTGCAAAGTCGGTCATCAATGGGAGGAGAGGCCCTTGGCCCTGTGAAGATTCTGTGCCCCAGTGTAGGGGAATGCCAGGGCCAATAAGTGGGAGAGGGTGGGGTGGCAAGCATGGGGACAGGGGAGGCAACAGGGGTTTGTTCTTGTTGTTTTTGATTGTTTGTTTTTTGGAGGGGAAACTGGGAAAGGAGAAAATCATATGACATGTAAATAAAGAAAATATCTAATTAAAAAAACTGACGTATGAGAACTGAAGTCTAGGAAAGAGGCAGAACATATTGAAACACGTTCACTTATAGTTACAGAAACTCAATCTAGATTGCCTTCAGCCCTAAAGGGGATGTGTGTATGTTAATGATTGGTATAAAAGTGCAAGGTTTGGGGGCTGGTGAGATGGCTCAGCGGGTAAGAGCACCAATTGCTCTTCCGAAGTTCGTGAGTTCAAATCCCAGCAACCACATGGTGGCTCACAAACACCCATAATGAGATATGACACCCTCTTCTGGTGCATCTGAAGACAGGTACAGTGTATAGAGGTCCTAAGAAGTCAATTCTCAACAACCAGCTGAAGGCTCACAACTATCTGTACAGCTACAGTGCGTATTCATATACATAAAATAAGTACATCTTTAAAAAAAAAAAGTGCAAGGTTCAGGTGGGCAGTAGTGGTACACGCCTTTAATCCTAGCACTGGGGAAGCAAAGGCAGGCGGATCTCTGTGAGTTCGAGCATACCCTGGTCTACAGAGGGAATTCCAGGACAGGAGGACTACACAGAGAAACCTTGTCTTAGAAACAAAACAAAACAAGAGTGCACGATGCTGGGGTAATTTTGAGTTCTTGGAGAGGCTCACAGGATGCTGTTAGGTTCCACTTCTCTCAAGCTCACGATGCTTTCCTCTAAGATGCCATTTGTCTATAGGAGTAGCCTCTCCTCTGGAGCAAGTCTCTCAAATTGCCCACAATGCCCAGGAAAAAAGCTACTTTCCTCTTAGCGTCCGCCCAAGGCATTGCTTGACTGTCATTGGGCAGACTTGATTGATATACAGCCCAATCAACCAATCACCATGGCCCGAGGGAAGACCTATGCTGATTTCATAGATTAGATTTAACACCATTTCTCTGGTACTTGGAGACTAATCCTGGCACCTTGTGCTTCCTTAGGAAACGCTGGACCGGGTGCTAAGCACACAAAACCCACAAAGGCAACAACAGATCTGCGAGTCGACTCCTCTGACAGCTCCTGGCTCCCCACCCCAGGGGCGATAGGTGCCTGAGCCAGCAATTTTTGCCCCTTGAGCCCATTTGCGACCTGTTGTGCCGCACAAATTGTTTGAGGTTCCTCCTCCTAGAACACTTTTCCTGAGGACAAGTACAGAGCCTTTTACTTCTGTAGCTAATCCCTGGCAAAATGCCTCACATACAGTTGGCACACAATAAATATTTGCCAAATGAATGTCCGACTCTTGACTGTGTGACAAAATAAAAGCCTTAAGAGTCTAAAGTTTTTCTTGACTGGACCCCCAAACCATCTTTCCCAGCCTCCTTTGTATGCCCTGCACCCCTCTCAAACACATGGCAGCTCCCTCGAATGCAGCAGTCACCTTCCAGGTCTTCATTCCGTTTCCTCTGCAGACCGCCCTTCTGGCATGCCCCAAAGACTTACGATGGAAAGATCTGGAAAGGTTGGCGAACCAGTTTTCTGATCGTAAGGCCCTGCCATTGAAATTTCTGTAGTAGAAACCACTGACTACTTTGCTCAGCATCTTTGCTCTGCTTTCTACGTACCTGACACCTTTTGCGTGAAATGACCGTGCCTTGCTGGAGTTGGTTCTCCAACTGAAGAAATCAGAACAGGGATGCTTGCAAATTGTGGTGGGGGCCAGGAAGGCCGAGGAAGCCACTTTCTCCGTGTGAGATGATAACAGCTTGTGTTTATTGAGTATTTATTGTGTGCCAGGCACTAGGCCAAGCGCTTGGCACGGGTTTCCCTTGAAGGGAAAGTGGGCTTCACTGAAGTTGCACAGCTACAGAGAGGTAAATCCAAAACTGCACCCAGATCTGATGCCAGGACCCTTGCTCTTAAGCCACAAGTAGAAGGAAGAACATAATAACACTCAATGAGAAGTGGATTGGGTAGGTTGTGAGGGTCCCAGAAAAGACAGTGAGGTGAGGGCCAGAGAGGCGGCTCAGTGGTTAAGAGCACTCACTGGTCTTCCAGAGGACCTGAACTCTGTTCCCAGCACCCATGCCAGCTTGCCACTATCTGATCTGTAACTCTAATTCCAGAGGATATCTGATGCCCTCTTCTGGCCTCCACAAGTACTGCACATACAAGCTCATGACTGCATACGAACCAGTTTAAAATAAAAACAAATGAAGAAAGACAGTTGCTGCCTTGCCTTCCAGAGCTTTGCTGATCCTGTCTCAGGTTAAAGGGCATCAGAGATCAAAGAAACTCTGGCTCCTTTTCCCCTCCAAGCTCAGAGAGGGAGAGCAATTTGCCTTGGTCACACAGCTTGGGTGTTCTCGCCTGGAAATGCCTCTGTGATCCTTGTCCTACTTCAGAGGGTCAGCGTGAGGATTCCATGAGTTGGCAGCTGGTTATTCATGATGAGAGAGCTCTGAGCATAGGGTAGACTCTAACTGGCTGTGGGATCTGTTCCGATAGCACCTAGCCCTGAGACTCGGCAGTAGAAGATGCTCCGCGGACACTTGCTTTGGCTCAGGGTAAGCGCTTCTTCTCAGCTGTAAACCCTTGGTATGGGAGATGCGGTTTATGCCCCTGTTTGTTTCTTCCATGAGTTAATGATTTACTGCCAGTGTTTAATTTTGTTTAAACAGACACGACCCCATTGGTACCCAAGGCTCTGTCCCAGGCCAAAGTGGCTCAGAGATCAAAGACACCCAAAAACACAGGAGCCCTCCCACTGCCCTCTCCCAGAATTGTCCTTTAGCCTGCTGGCACCTACAGTTGCCCTGCTGCCCCTTGACCTTGCATGTAGCCATGCTGTGGTTAGCCCTTCTCTTTGAGATCAGTTGGCTTCCCTTGGGGCCACCAGGAAACCATGCACCCGCCAGATCTCCCCAGCCTTTGCTTCCACCACTCCCTTGTTCTTTCTTCCAAGAGAATGCTGCACTTCCAAGGGCTTGCCCCAGCTCAGCCTAATGCCTCTACTTCTCGGCTGCCCTGTGTTCCCAGGCCTCCCTGGACACCCTCTTCCCTCCCTCCCTCAGGGATAAGACACTCAGAGGTGTCTCAGACAGATCTATTCATTCCTTCAGGGACACTGAGAGCCATGCTGCTTTCAGCTTGGCCCTGTCACTCATACAACTCTTCACCCTCACATCAGGAGTAATGCCGTACTCACCAGCAGGACTGTCCCACACTTGCAGAGGGCTTGAACATGCCTCTTCCCCATCCTCTTTGTCTTCACTGACCCTCCAGCCTGGGCTCCCTATGCACTGGCTTTCAAATCCAGGTTCTTGTCTTTCTGCTTGTCCTTTCTCTCTCCTTTCCTACTTTCCTTCTGTCATCTCCTCCTTCCTATTCTTTTAACAGGGCCTCACAACATAGCACTTATTAGCCTTGAACTCCCGATCCTCCTGCCTCTGTACCTTGAGTTCTAGGGGTACACCACACCACCCAGCTACCTGGAATAATTTCTTTGGCCCGTGTTGGAATATTATCACAAACTTAGTGACTTTAACCAACAGTATTTCCTCCCTCCGTTTGGAGGACAGAAGATATAAATCAAGGTTATCACCAGATGATACGCTGCATTCCCTCCAAAGACGGAAGGAAACATCTTTCACTCTCCAGGCTTGTAGCATCTGCCAGGGACCTGTGGCTTATGGTTCTGTTATTCCAGTATTTTCTTATCTCCAAATTGGTTTATCCATCCCTCTATGCATCTTCTCTTCAGTCTCTTCTGGGGACTATTTAATGCTACATTCACGATCCACCCAGGAAATCTAGGATGAAGTAGGATAATTGATGTACAGTTATATGTGCAAAGACCCATTTTGAGAGAGCCATGTTTACTTGTTCTAGTAGGGTAAATCTTTTGGAAGTACACTGTGCTGGGGTGTAGCAGAGGATGGACCATTGCTGTGACAGACCTGACCATATTGTTTTGGGAGGATTGAAGGCATGTTTGGAACTCTGGTCTGGAAAATCCACTGAGTGCTCCTGGAAATTTTAAAGGCAGTGGTACTTTTAAAGTTGTATTTGAGATATTAACATGAGATCTGTGGGAAAAAAACAAACGGGGTGTGAGTTGTGGTGATGTATTTGTGTCGAGCTGACAGTCAGTTGTGTCAACTAGTTTTTGTCAACTTAACACAAACTAGAGTTACCTGAGAAGGGGGAACCTCAGTTGAGGGGTTTCCTCTGTCAGATTTGACTGTGGGTAAGTCTGGGTGGGCATTTTCTTAGTTAATGATTGATGTAGGAGGGTCCAGTTGACTGTGGGCAGTGCCACCCCTGGGCAGGTAGTCCTGAGGTGTGTAAAAACAATCAGACAAGCCAGTTAGCATGCTTCCATGGTTTTTGCCTTTGCTCCTGCTTAAGTTCTTGTTCTGCTTTCCCTCAAAGATCAGGTGTGATAGGGACATGTAAGCCAAAGAGGCCTCCCCTTCCCTCTCCTTCCCTCCCCTTCCCTCTCCTTCCCTCCCCTTCCCTCCCCTTCCTTCCCCTTCCCTCCCCTTCCCTCCCCTTCCTTCCC
>NW_022196905.1:24771533-24772409 GCF_008632895.1 Mastomys coucha | reverse complement strand
CCCTTCCCTCCCCTTCCCTCCCCTTCCCTCCCCTTCTCAAGCTGCCCTTGGTCATGGTGTCTGCTGTGGTGATGGGACACACACTAGGACATATACTGTTCTGCAACTATAACTAGTATTCACTGATGAGAGAGGAGAGAGGGCATGTTAGATAATGAACACAGAACCAGTAGCTAGTTGTGGTTGCACGTTCCCATAATATCACACTCTGTTTCTCTCCCAGAGAACCTAAAGGAAACTTAACATGCCTGAGGAAGGAGAAGGTTCTGGGGTTGGGGTGGAGTACAGGAAGGGATGAGTCCTTGCAGTACTAAAGAGACCAAAGCAAAGATGTGAAGGCTTTACCTCCATAGCCCCAGAATCACTTAAATCAGGAAAGTAACATTAATCAGTTATCACTAATTACTAAACATCTGGGGAGGAGAGCTGGAGAGATGGCTCAGGGGTTAAGAGATCTGACTGCGCTAGGCTGTGGTGGCACATGCCTTTAATCCCAGCACTTGGGAAGCAGAGGCAGGAGGATTTCTAAGTTCAAGGCCAGCCTGGTCTACAGAATGAGTTCCAGGACAGCCAGGGCTATACAGAGAAACCCTGTCTCGAAAAACCAAAAAAAAAAAAAAAAAAAAAAAAAAAAAAAAAAAAAAAAAAAAAAAAGAAGAAAGATCTGACTGCTCTTCCAGAGGTCCTGAGTTCAATTCCCAGCAACCACATGGTGGCTCACAACCATCTGTAATGAGATCTGATGCCCTCACATATAGAAAATAAATAAATTAATTGTAAGAAAAAAAAGATTTAAAAAAATCTGAAGGAAAAGCCGGGCGGTGGTGGCGCACGCCTTTAATCCCAGCACTTGGGAGGCAGAGGCAGGTGGATTTC
>NW_022196905.1:24768903-24770778 GCF_008632895.1 Mastomys coucha | reverse complement strand
TTTTGTGTGTGTGTGTGTGTGTGTGTGTGTGTGTGTGTGTGTGTTTTACTGGATCTGCTGCTGAGCTGTATGTTGTATGTATGTTACTGTGTGTGTGTGTGTGTGTGTGTGTGCAGGTGCACATGTCAGGGGGTGTTGTGAGCACATCCCTGTCTACCTAGGCATGCAGGGGCCGGCAGACATCTTGGCTGTCAGTCCTCAGCTATAGTTTACCTTGTTTCTTGGGATAGGTCCTCACATCTACTGGGGCTTGCTAAGTAGATCTGACTGGTTGGCCAGTGAGCCCAGGGTTCTGCCTGTCTCTGCCTGCCTGGGGCTGCCATTACAAGAGTGGCACCATGCCCTGCTTTTTCCATGGCTTCTGAGGGATCGAGTTCCAGTCCTTAAGCTCCCAAGGTAAGCCCTTTACTCCTGAACTAGCGGCCCACTCCCTAAGAGGCTCTTATATAAATCAGACCATGAAAGAAACTGAGACAAATTCAAGTTAAAATCTTTGTTAGGGGGATGAAGAGCTGGCTCAGTGTTTAACAGCACTTGCTGTCCTTGCAGAGGACCTGGGTAACATTTCCAGGTGACTCCAGCTCTAGGGGATCTAACACCTCTGGCCTTCTAGGACACCTGAATGTATCCCCATATCCCCACACAAACATACACCTACACATAAGTTAAAAAAACTAATAAAAACCCTTTTAAAAATCTTTTTATAAACAAGTGATATCATTAAAAATGGAAAACTACTAGTCACAGATGAAAAGATTTTTTTTTTTTTTTTTGGCAACATGTAATCAATGAAAGTCAGTGTTTGGGAACCCGTAAAATCATCCAAAAATAAACATAAGGAGTCCAGTAGGAAAGTAGGCAGCTGAATGAACAGTAGGTAAACCACAGAGCAGAAAAACTACCTGGCAAAAATGTGTAAGGAAACTCACTCACAAACACTGAAGAGTAAATTAAAATCCCCACAGGAACACACAGAGAAACAGTCAATAAGACTTGCAAGAGTCAAAGTCTGAAGCCAGCAGTGCTGACACACATCTTTAATCCCAGCACTTGGGAGACAGAGGCAGACAGATCTCTGTGAGTTCAAGCCTGCCTGGGCTACAGAGCAAGTTCCAGGACAGTCAAGGATACACAGAGAAACCCTGTCTCGAAATGTTAAATAAATGAATAAATAAGTGAATAAATAAATATACATATAAAGTCTGGCAAAGGCTGCTGCTGGTGTGGAGCCTCAGTGGACAGATTGGCAATGGGGCTTTTTAGAGAGCAATTTCTTAATATAGGCTGGACCACAAAAATGAAATGCTCCAAAATCAGGTTTTAATTGATGCTACAAGCAGAAAATTCCATATGTAGTCTCATTTAACAGGTTGAAGTCAGAACATATCTTGTATAGAATTACCTCCTGGTTGTACAATTAAGCTAGAAACATATGTAATATTCATAATATGAATGATCTTTTATGTTTAAAATTCTCAAGGTCTCTTTCTCTCAGGTACCTCTGTGTGTGTGTGTGTGTGTGTGTGTGTGTGTGTGTGTGTGTGTTTAGTATTCATGGGAAGAACATGCCCGGTGCCCAAAAAGGCAAGAAGAGGCAATGCATTCCCTGGAACAGGAGTTACAGATAGTTGTGATTTTCCATATTGGTTCTGGGATCAAGCCAAGGGCCTCTGAAACAGCAGTGCATGCTCTTACCACTGAGCCATCTCTCCAGACCCCGGCTTCACCTTATTTTTTTAGGACAAAGTCTGTCTCTCAATCTGGGACTTTGTTTAGACTGATTGACCACTGAGCTCCAAGCCTCTGCCTATCTAATATCCCCCAGCGTGTGCCATTGTGCATGGGTTGGCTTTTAAACTTTTTTTTTTTTTTTTT
>NW_022196905.1:24756221-24768893 GCF_008632895.1 Mastomys coucha | reverse complement strand
TGCATAATAGCCCTGACTGAACTGGATTCTCTTTGTAGACCAGATTGGCTTTGAACTCATAAAGATCCACCTCCTTCTACCTTCTCAGTGCTGAGATTAAAGGCATGCACCACAATGCTTGGCCTTAAACATTTATTTATATGTGTATGGGTGTTTTGCTTGCATGTATGTCTGCATCACATGTGTGTAGAGCACATGGAGGCCAGAAGAAGTTGTCAGATCCCCTAGAACTGGATATAGTTACAGATAGTTGTGAGCTGCCATGCTGGGAACTGAACTCCAGTCCTCTTAACCAGTGACTCTCTCTCTAGCCCTGCCCATACCTGGCTTTTCCATAGGTTCTATGATCTGAACTCAGGTCCCCCCTCACATTTGCTATGCAAAGACTTCACCCACAAAACCTTCAAAGGTCCAGTGTCGTCGTCTTCTTCTTCTTCTTTTTTTTTTTTGAAAAGGCCTCAAATATTTCAAGCTAGCCTTGAACTTGCTGTGTAACCAAATATGACCTTGCACTTTGAATCTTTCTGCTTTCACCTCTTGAGTACAGAAATTACAGGTTTATGTCGCCGAAACTAGAAGATGTGTGTGTGTGTGTGTGTGTGTGTGTGTGTGTGTGTGTGTGAATCAAATCCAAACCTTATGCATATTAGGGAAGTGCTCTTAACAATTGAGCTGTTTGCCAGGCAGTGGTGGCACTTTATTTTATTTTATTTTTTAAAGATTTATTTTATTTATTTTATGTGTATGAGTAGCTGTACAGATGGCTGTGAGCCATCATGTGTGTGGCTGCTGGGTATTGAACTCAGGACCTCTGCCGGCCCTCTTGTACCGGCCCGCTCGTTCCCGTGTAACTTACTGTAGCTGTCTTCAGATGCACCAGAAGAGGGCGTCCAATCTCATTACAGGTGGTTGTGAGTCACCATGTGGTTGCTGGGATCCGAACTCAGGACCTTTGGAAGAGCAGTCAGTGCTCTTACCCACTGAGCCATCTCACCAGCCTCTGTTTCGTATTTTTTTAAAGATTTATTTTTATTTTATGTATATGGGTACATTGTAGCTGTCTTTAGATACATCAGAAGAGGGCGTCCAATCTCATTACAGGTGTTTGTGAGCCACCATGTGGTTGCTGGGAATTGAACTCAGGATCTCTGGAAGAGCAGTCAGTGCTCTTAACCATTGAGCCATCTCTACAGATTGCTTGATTTGTGTATCTGTGTTTGTGCTGTGAGTGCAGTATCTGAGTCAGCCAGAAGAGGGCAATGGATCCTCTGGAGCTAGAGTTAGAGCCCTTGCGAGCTGCTTGCCTCCAGTGTCCTCTGAGTCATCTCCAGGACACAACCCCCCCCCTTTTTGAGTTTGCATTTTTAAGTGAACAGTGTAGTTATGAGACTCATTCTATTTTAGCGCTTCGTTTTGATTATTTTATTCTGACTGTTAGAATCTCACAGTATGAGCAAACTCCAACTTATCCATTATAGTGTTGATGGATCTTGAAGCAGTTTTAGGGTTAATTTTGGAAATGACTGGGTCTTGATGTACAACCCAAGCTGGTCTTAAACAAACGATCCTCCAGCCTGAGCCTCCCAAGCAGCTGGGGTTACAGACAAATGCTACAACATATGGCCACTCTTCAGTTATTGCTATTACAACACATGGTGCACAAGAGGCTGAAGGGCGGGGGGGGGGGCTGAGTTTAAGGCTAGCCTGGGCTACATGGCAAGTTCCAGGCTAGCTAAAGATAAATAGTGAGACCTTATATGGAAAAAAATAGTATGCTGTACTCTCTAGAACAGTGATTCTCAACCTTCCTAAGGTTGTGACCCTTTATTATATGTTCCTCATGTTGTGGTGATCCCCAGCCAAAAAATTACCTTGTTGCTACTTCTTATCTGTAATTTTGCTACTGTTAAGAATCATAATGCAAATCCAACCCACTTTGAGGGGCTGAGAACTGCTATTCTGGGACATGTCCCTAGGGAATTTATGGGCACATATCTGCTGTGTATTCCCAGGCATCTAGGAGTAGAACTCTTGGTTTACATGCACACACTGTGAGCTTTAATATATGGTGTCATTCCAGCACTCAGGAGGCTGAGACGGGATCACCATGAATTGAGGCCAGCCTGGGACACACAGTAAGTTCTGGGTGGCCTGGGTTGCCCAGGCTGAGTGAGACTCTGAACAACAAAGGGCTCAGGAGGTAACCCAGTGCACAGACTTCTTGCCTAGCATGCATAATGCCCTGGGTTCAGTCTCCAGCATCAAAAAAGTCTGATGGGTAAAACAAGCAAGCTAAATAAATAAATGCTGACAGTGCTCCAGAACGGCTATACTGATCATTAATCCTGAAAGGCTGGGGCCAGGCATGTAGCCCAGTGACGGGGGCTTGCTTAGCATAAACAAGGTCCTAAGTTTCTTTCTCAATAGCACAAGAAAAAGGAAGAAAGGGCAGGCTGGGGAGATGATTCAGTAAGTGGAGCGCTTGCTATACAAGCTTGAGCATGTCAACTCTTCTGCCACCTCAGAGGCCACATGAAATCCAGATGTGGTGGGATGCATCTGTAATCTCAGTACCCCTGTAAGATAGGAGGTAGAAAATCCCCCTGAAGTTCTCAGGCCAGCAAGCCTGGCACATGAATCATAACAACAGTAGACCCTGACGTACAGAGACAGACAGACAGACAGACACATACACACACATACACACGATTAAAAAACAAATGAAGGGAATGTTTATCCAGGCAGTGACACATACCTGTAATCCCAACTACTAGGGAGACAGAGGCAGGGGGATCATAAGTTCAGGCCAATGCAAGCAAAATAGTAAGATCCTGTCTCAAAACAGACAGGCACACACACTCGTTTGTTCTGCAACCTTAACATTTGGCATTTAACTAAACATTGTGTTTAGTACTCTAGTAGGGCTGGGGGTAGCAGTGGTACATGTGACACCTATAGCTTTTTTCCTGAGACAAAACATCACCATATAGCCCTAAGCTGAGCTATAACTCACTATACAGACCGGGCTGGCCTCAAACTCAGAGATCTACCTGCCTCTGCCTCCTGAGTTCTGGAAATAAAGATGTGTGCCATCTTCATGAACCTGATATCTACATTTTAAAGGCTTCTTGCATATATGTCCCAATAGACCCTGATGCTTTAGTTTACTTTTCTGCCAATAAAGCAGATCAGGAATCTTGAGTTCTTTGAGTTCAGGATAATAAGTTTGTACCCAGTGGTTCCCTGGACAGCAAGCGTGCTGTTTGGTGCAATGGACTTTCAGGACCTTGTCTCAGTTTCCCTCATTTTGGGTATCCATTTAGCAGACTGTTTATCAATTGCATGCCACCTCTCCAGCCATGTTTATAATCCATGTCATTCAAAAGCAACAGATTCAAGATTTCACAGGTGAGCCAGCCCTGTACTCTTTGATGGGACTTTATGTCTCTATCCTGGTAGGAAGCCTGAGTTTATGAGCTGAAGTTTCAGAAGAAGCCAGGGTATCCAGAGAGCTATACTCTTTATGTATCTATTTCATAAGCAGGAATGAGGTTACCAAATGTGTTCCAATGTGTTGGTTATACTGTCCCCTGGTGTTAGAATCAAGAACAGCATGTGATACCATTTTCCAGTGTCCAGTTGCTTTTGCTACCAACTGTATATCCCTTCATGTGGCAGTTGAGACGAGCAAGATTCATAGGGAGAAGGGGAGCCACCAACCAGATCAGAGGCAGCTTAATAGGGAAGTGAGACTCTAAGCAAGTTCCAACCTCTAATACTTTTAGTTCCAAGACGCTCGCTGTAGAGAGAGAAAGGAAGAAATTATACTCCCTCTGGTTTGAGGGAGGATTCCACGAGCCTGTCTTGAGCTTTCTAAGTGGCTTCAAATTTGACACATGGCCAAGGATGACTAAACTCCTGACTCTCCTGCCTCTGCCTCCCAAGTGCTGAGAGGATAGGCATGGACCCTTGCACCCTACTTTCCTTAAAAGAAACAATTAGCAGTCCAACAACTCTAACACACACACCAAAAGGCACATTGAAGTCTTTGGGGCTTGGGAGATGTGACTCTGTGGGATTCTTGACTATGAGGCTCTAAAATCAATCTCTGCAGTAAACAGAGAAACTCAAAACCCCGGTCTATCCTTTTTTAGAAAGTGTTTAAAGACACAGACTTTAGGTGATATGCCAAGTATCCACAATAAAGCTGGGAGAGATTCCAAATGTCTTCTACCATAAAGAAATGGTGATGTGGGCTGACTGCGAGCTCAGTGGGTAAAGGCCCTTACCGCCCAGCTTCTGAGTTTGACCTCTAGGTCTCACATGATAGAAGGAGAGAACCAGTTCCTGAAAGTTATCTTCTGACCACCTTACAACACATCTTCTGCTACCTAATTATCCATACTCTCCCAGACACATCACACTAATAGTAACTAAAAAAGAAAAAAATTTAAATGTTAAAAGAAACGACAGAAGTTTGAGAATATAGGCTAGCTATCTTTGGCCTGATTTCAGTGTTACAAAGTTGCTAGGGGTGAGCTCTGTGGCTCGCCTTGCATGTTCCAGGCACTGGGTTTCATCCTTAGTACAAAGAATTAACAAGGAGACCATTATATGATATGCATGCACCCGAATGTCACAGGGTTTCCATATATATGTACAATTTGGATGTTTTATGTATCAGTTAAAATGGATTTAAATTAAACAGTGGTAACAGTGATTCCAATGGTTCTCACTGACTAGTGTGCTCTTCTCAGGTGCCTGACACTGGGCTTGGTGGTGCTTGTCTGCTATATTGTAGCCATACCCTCCTTTCGCTCATTCATTCTGCAAACCCCCAGCATCCTCTATGCCGTTAACTTTCTTGGCCCTGAAGCTGTCACTGTGGCCAAAGCAGAGTAAGAAAGAGTAGATTCTAATCCAGGAGACCGGTGGCAAACACATTAATAACCAAAACAGGATATCATGGCCTGAGTGCCCATGTCCTCTGAAAACTCCCCACCTTTGAGGCTTAAACCCCCAAAGTGACTACATTTAGAGATGGGCCTATAAAGAAGTGATTTAGGTAATAAGGTCATAAGAGGATGACCTGCTCTAATAGGATTCCATTCATTTAAAAAACAGACACCAAGCCAAGGAGTTGGCACACACTTATAATCCTAGTACCCAGGACCAGAAGGATCAAGGCTAGCCTGATTTCCAGAGGGACACCCTGCCTCAAAAAAAGAAGCTGGCCCACATGACTTGGGTTGTATGAACTGGTGAACTTAGCATATGCCAAAGCAAGCAGAAGCAGGGACACCTGAGAACTCGGCGTTGCTCCTCATCTTCCACCCTCACTGTGACAGCAAGGAGGCCAAGTCATCAAACAGAAAGACGGTGGCCTTCGGAAGCCACAGACAGAGCCTTCACCAGACACCAAGTCAGGGCAGAGCCTCGACCTTAAGCTTCCTGACTTCATTTAGAGCAGTGGTTCTCACCATTCCTAATTCTGTGACCCTTTTTAAAATACAGTTCCTAATGTTGTGGTGACCCCCTATCATTAAATTATTTTTGTTGCAATTTTGCTATTGTTACGAATCCTAATGTAAATATCTCTGTTTTCTGATAGTCTTAGATGACCCCTGTGAAAGGGTCAACTCGCTAGCATGCTCCTTCTCCCTCTCTCCCTCTCCCCTCCCACTCCCTCCCTCTCTCTGTGTATACAAAAGTGTGTCTGTGCTGCAGTACCCATATGAAGGTCCAATGGCCATCTCAGGTGGGTTGGACTTTCCACCTTGCTTGGGGCAGGGTGTCTGTCTTGCTGTTAGCCACTGAGCTCACATAGCTGCCCCAGGCATTCCCAGGGAGCTTCTATCTCCACCTCTCATCTCACCAGAGGAATGATGGAATTGCACTGTCATGTCTGGCTTTATGTGGATTCTGGAGCTGGAGCCTCAGGTCATGACACTGCAGTGGCGAGCTCTTTTCACTGGCTCCTCAGCCCCACATCTGTGCCTTTGTATTGAGACCACCAGAGTTAGCTAACACGGGTAGTTGTGATTACTGAGAAAAGACGGACCATGCCCCTGCCTCCCAGCAGCTACCTACAAGTGAACATTATCCTTTTATTACTGTGACCTAAGCTGTTTCTGAACTTTTTTTAGAGCATCATTTTCTTGTTTTTTTAAAGATTTATTTATTTTTATTTATATGAGTACACTGCAGCTATTTTCAGGCACACACTAGAAGAACACATAGGATCCCATTACAGATGGTTGTGAGCTACCATGTGGTTGCTGGGAATTGAACTCAGGACCTCTGGAAGAGCAGTCAATACTGAGTCACCTCTCCAGTCCATTTCTGAACTTTTAAATGACAATCTTGTATCATATTGATGGCGGGGGTGGGTCCAGTTTGAGGGTTTTCTACATAAAGTTCGAAAAAAAATGTTTTCTTTTTTTAGGGGGGGTGGGTGGGTGGGTGTGTCTCTATGTAGTCATGCCTGGCCTAGAATTTATGAAGATCAGGCTTGCCTCAAACTCAGATCTGCCTACCTCTCCTGTCTCTGCTGGAATTAAAGGTATGTACCACCAGGTACAGCTTAGAAGGTTCTTGAACATGCCTATGGTCTAACCTTGACTGGCAGCTCTGTGCCCAGGTCAAAGCTCTGTGACTTTCAGGTCACAGAGTAAACTCATGTTTGTGCCTTTTCACCAGGCCTGAGCAGGGTGCTCTGTGAGAAGAATGTTGGCTATAAAGAGGCACCCGAAAGCTGGGTATAACTACTCTTCTGTAATCCCAGCTGCAGGAGGAGCTTGTGGACCTTAAATCTGAAGGCAGCCTGGGCTACAAAACAAAATCCTGTCTGAAGAAAAAAGCAACAAAAACAGGCAAATATACCAATATTGATTATTGAGTGTCTGAAGAGTGGCTGACACGGCTGAGAAACTGGATTTGTTTTCTTTTGTTTTTGAGACAGAGTCTCACTGTGGTTGGATCACAGGGGTGTGCCACTAGACAACCTTGAATTTAGTGTGTGTGTGTGTGTGTATGTGTGTGTGTATGCGCGTGCATGTGTGTGCATGCTTGTGTTGCTAGATACTAGAACCGCAGTCCTACACATAAAAAAAGATGTAGTCACTCAACACTAAATCTCCAGCACTATTTGCACTGGCAGTGGTGACACATACCTGTAATCCCAGGCCTCCAAAGGTGGAGGGAGGAGGCTCCATGTTACATAGCGAATCTGAAACTGGACAGTATAACCAAAAAGAAATGTTAAATACTGTGGGAGGTGGGGAGAAAGCCAGGAGAATTTTCCTTTAAAATGATCCATTTACACATTGTTTATCTTGAAGAGTGGCAGTCTCTGCCTAAAGCCCAGGGCCTGGGTTCCCTAGAAGACTCTGACAGTGCTCTGTGATCTGGCCTGATACAAACTCAGCATTTCCCTCTAATTCTCATCTTTCCAGGCCCTAAAGCCACGTGTAGTGTCCTAGCTTAAAATATCTCTCTAGCTCAGCTTTTCTACCAGTTATGGATTGGTTTGGCTCTGTAACTGAAAACCCAGCCAAATAATGGGCTGGCTCTTCTCATATGATAAAAAGCCAGACATGGGCATTCCAGGGCTTGTGAGCTGTGGCTGTGTGCAGCCAGCAGAAACCCACTTCACATCTGCCCATTCTTTTTGACCACCTAGTCCTGACCCTCACCACTGTCATGCTGGACTCATCCCTTTGTGGTCACAAGATAGCTGCTCCATCTCTAAGATCTCATCTGCATTCCAGGCAAGGGGCAAGTTAAAGATCAAATGACTTGCTAGGGTAGATGGCTCAGGGCGGATTGCTGCTAAGCCTGATGAGTTGAGCTTGATCTCTGGAATCAACTGGCTTCTTTAAGCTATCCTCTGATCTACACACATGTTGCACATGGTTTTAAAATGCTACTGCCTTTGCCTGGGACGGACTGCATTCTGGACTTTTGTATTGCCCGTCCTGTCTTCCCTTTGTTCTACCTGCCTTTGGTTCCAGGAGGCGACTACAATACTAACTCCCACCCTGCTTCCCTGAATTCTTGGATAAAAGACACACACACACACACACACACACACAGCTTGTTACTTTACAACTTGCCTTCTAGGCACAACTGCTGGAGGCAGATATCGCCTGCCTGGAAACGCACACCCTGACCAATTTATCATCTCCATCTCTCCACCTGCCCTAAACTTAATGGCTAGTCCCACCTAGCCTCTGCCAAACATCCTTGGCCACCGCCTGTAGCAGAGGCCACGGGCCCCAGCTCTCCCAGAGACCTCACATGATTGTTGCATTCTTCTTCCTCCAGAGCATAGCAGCAAAGCCCCTCTCTCCTTCTCTGTGTCTGTCGTTTCCTCCTGGGACCCAGAAGTCCCATCGGTACCTTCCATCAGCAACTGGCTCCCCTGGCGTTCTTTACTGATAAATCAAAAACCAATTGGGGAACACAATGTTAGCAACAGAACCTCCCCTTACACACACAAACTCAAACTATGTGTAAAAATATTTTAGATTAGAAAAACTATGTAAAACAATATCTATCATAGCGATTGTAGAAAACAAAGAAAAGAATTCCATAAGGCAAGCCTCACAATTATCTTAAAGAGATTTACTAGTGGGGGCTGGAGAGATGGCTCAGCGTTTATGAGCACTGACTGCTCTTCCAGAGGACCTGAGTTTAATTCCCAGCAACCACATGGTGGCTCACAACCATCTGTAGTGAGATCTGATACCCTCTTCTGGCACACAGATGTACATGCAGATAGGGCACGTCTACATAAAATAAATATTTAAAAAAGAAAAGAAAAGAAAATCCATTCTAAAGTCCATTTTAGGATTGAAGAGATGGCTGAAAGAGTTAAAGCATTTGATGATGAGTCTGAGTTCAAATCTCCCTGGACTCACAAGTTGTCCTCTGACTTTTACAGATATTCTGCTTCATGTGCACACTGACACACATGTCCCCATAAGATGATGATGATGATGATGATGATGATGATGATGATGATGATGATGATGATGATGATAATAATAATAATAATAATAATAATAATAATAATAATGATATAGAGTCTCTCTGTGCAGCCCTGGCTGACCTGGAACTAGCTCTGTAGACTAGGCTAGCCTGGAACTCACAGACATCCACCTGTTTCAGCCTCTTGAGTGCTGGGATTAAGGGTGTGGGCCACTACTGCCCAGCAAATAATGTAATTTTAAGAGTTATTTTTGAAAAAAAAAAAGTCCTTTTTGATGCATGTGTGTGTGTGTGTGTATGTGTGTGTGTGTGTTCAGAGATATCTACATACATTTGTGTGAGCATATATGGAAGCCAGAGACAACCTGGAGTGTGGATCCTCAGGAGCCATCCACCACCTTTGAGACAGGGTCTCTCATTGGCTTGGAGTTTCCTACTTAAGCTTGATTGGTGAGCCTCTGAGATCCTTCTGTCTCTGCCTCCTCAGTGCTGGATTATAATAGAAACTACCAGGCACAGCATTCCTGTGTAGGTTCTGGAGATTCGATTTAGGATGTAATTCTTGCAAGAAACCCTCGAACACCTGAGCTCTTTCTCTGTTTTATAATAGTGTCTCACAGAGCCCAGTTTGGTCCTGGATTCGCTATGTTCCTGAGGATTGCCTTGAACTCTTGACCTTCCTGTCTCCTCCTGTCTTCCTCCTCCCAAGTACTGGGAGGGCAGTGCACACCACTACAGCCAGCTCTGAAAGCCCTTCCAGGCCCTATTCTATTTGTGTTCCAGGACAAGCTCTTCTGTGCAGCGCAGGTTAGCCCCAAACAATCGATCCTCTTGCTAGGAGCACTGGGACTCCAGATATGCTGCCCTTTCTGGTTTCCTTCTAGAACTGTCTGTGTATATTTTATCGGTGAGATCTCGGTTATATGACCAGGCATAGCTGCAAAAACCCAAAATATCTTGCTAAGCATGTGACTGTCATGGACTAACTTGCAAGTATATTGCTTTAGTTTAGTAAGAAAAAAGATATTAAGCCAGGCGGTGGTGGCGCATGTCTTTAATCACAGCACTTGGGAGGCAGAGGCAGGAGGATTTCTGAGTTTGAGGCCAGCCTGGTCTACAGAGTGAGTTCCAGGACAACCAGAGCTATACAGAGAAACCCTGTCTCAAAACAAAACAAAACAAAAACAAGAAAAAAGATATTATAAGAAAATTGATATCTGAAGATCTCTAGCCAGCAACCTGGGTCCCATACCTGCCTTTGTTATTACTAATAATGGCAGTGGTTTTTTGTTTGTCTGATTTTTGAGACAGGCTCTCATGTATCCTAGCTGACCCTGATCTATGTAGCTGAGGATGCCCTTGAACTCTTGATCCTCCTGCTTCCCAGTGCTGAAATTACAGCTTTGTGCTTCCATGCCTGACTTATGTGTGTGGGAATTAAAGCCAGTTCTCATGTATGTTAGACAAGCACTCTACCAATTGAGATGTATCCCCACCTCCTAAATATTCTTTACATTTTTTTTTCCTTGCTTGCTTTTTACTTATTTTTCTTTTCCCCATTCTGAGGATCAAGCTCAGGCCTTGACACAGAGCTGCATTCCCAGACTTTTGGGAGTCTGTCCAATCAGAATCTTTCTTACAAAAGCTTCCTTAGCTCTGTGGCTCATCTGTCCTGGCCCTGGGGAAAAGGCCTTGAGGACAAGGACTGTATACTGTGTCTTTCTCCTCTTCATATGCTCTTCTCAGGTGGAGGATAGAGTCTAGCAAGTTCCTGGGGCAAAGTGTGTGTGTGTGTGTGTGTGTGTGTGTGTGTGTGTGTGTTCACTCATGCTCGTGCATGTGCACATGTGCATGCACTTGTGCTGTGAATGTGGATGTTTAAGGGAGACAGTCCTTACCTCCCACCTGTTTGAAGAGGCTCATTATTTGCGGTGTACAACAGGCACGCTAGCCTGAGGGCTTCTGGGAGTTCTCTTGTCTCCATTTCCCATGTCTCCATAGAGACACTGGGATTGCAGACACTCATATTACTGGTCTGACTTTTACATGGGTTCTAGGGATTTGAACTCAGATCCTTATGCTTGCATAGCAAGTGCTTTTACCCATGAGTCATTTTCCCAATCCACAAATAAAATATTAATTTTTCTGTTGATGTTAGAAATATTAGTGATTTTGGTCTTGGTTTATTAATTTTTGACATCTCCAATGAGCATGTTATTTTAGTAAACAGAATAAGATAAATAAAAACGATAAGTAAAACTAATATTTAAAGGTACAGACACACACATATTGTACTTTTTTTTTTTTCGAGACAGGGTTTCTCTGTGTAGCCCTGGCTGTCCTGGAACTCACTCTGTAGACCAGGCTGGCCTTGAACTCAGAAATCCGCCTGCCTCTGCCTCCCAAGTTCTGGGACTAAAGGCTGCACCACCACTGCCCGGCTGTACTTTTACACTGGTACATTCATGGTGTAATCATATCAGCAGTAAATATTTACACCATATATTGTGTTAGGTGTGGGGGCTGTTGTGATGGTTAAGATAAACGTGGTCCTTGCCTTACAGAGCTCTTTTCTTTTTTAAAGATGTATTTATTTTATGCACTGCAGCTGTCTTCAGACACGCACTAGAAGAGCACATTGGATCCCATTACAGATGGTTGTGAGCTATCATGTGGTTGCTGGGAATTGAATTCAGAACCTCTGGAAGAGCAGTCAATGCTCTCGACCTCTGAGCCATCTCTCCAGCCCCCAGAACTGTTTTCTGATACCACTATGATAGACACATAATTTCCTAAGCAAATGTGAAACATGGCCTGAATTGAAGTTTCATTGGTTTACTAGAAATACTTAGTAAAGGATTTCTCTTTCTATTGTTAAATTTACTGGGGAGAAAGGGTGTTGGAAAAGTTAGGAGAACCAGTTTATTTTGGTTTTCTTGCTGAAATTGTAACAACAACAACAATAACAAAAATAAACAGGTAGGTGTGAGGGTGCACAGCTAGGATCCCGCTCTCAGAGGCCAAAGCCAGCCCGGGATTGGAACGAGACATGGAAGAACTCTGAAGATTCTACTGAGCATGTGCAAAGTCCTGGGTACTATGCCAGCACCAAAATCAGGAGCACAGCTGGAGAGATGGCTCAGTGGCTAACACCCTTATGCTGCTCTTGCAGAGGACCTGTATTTAATTCCTAGCACCCACATGGCAGCTCACAAGCACCTGTGACTCCAGTTCTAGGGGATCTGATGCCCTTTTCTCATCTCCATGAATAATATTATATGCACATGGTGGACGGACAGGCAGACATAAGGCAAAACACCCATACTCATAAAATAAAAAGCAAAAGAACAACAATAACAAACAAACAAAAAACTTTTCCCAAACTCTTGTGCTTTTTTTTCGAGACAGGGTTTCTCTGTGTAGCCCTGGCTGTCCTGGAACTCATGCTGTAGACCAGGCTGGCCTCGAACTCAGAAATCTGCCTGCCTCTGCCTCCCAAGTGCTGGGACTAAAGGTGTGCGCCTGTCTTCTCAGATTCTTAAGTCACAAACCTGTGAGACTGCAAAAGAGTTATTTTAAAACACAAGAGTTTGCCGGGCAGTGGTGGCGCACACCTTTAGTCCCAGCACTTGGGAGGCAGAGGCAGACAGATTTCTGAGTTCAAGGCCAGCCTGGTCTACA
>NW_022196905.1:24751182-24755922 GCF_008632895.1 Mastomys coucha | reverse complement strand
CATGGTGGCTCACAACCACCCATAATGAGATCTGACGCCCTCTTCTGGTGTGTCTGAAGACAGCTATACTGTACTCACATATAATAAATAAATAAATCTTAAAAAAAAAAAGAATCTGAGAAGACACATGCCTTTAATCCCAGCACTTGGGAGGCAGAGACAGGAGAATGTTGTGTTTGAGGCCAGCCCGGTCTACAGAGGGAGTTCTAGAATGGCCATGACTGCAGAGGAACCCTAACTCAAAAGGTCAAACAAACAAATAAATGAATGAATCTGAGAAGGGCTCTGGGGCTGGGCTAGGCTGGAGGTGGGGCATCTGGCTGCTTATCTCTTTACTCCTCATTCTTCTGAGTCCAAGGTCCACCCTTGGACTTCCTAAGCCTTATAAAAGGGGAGCTACTCACTTGTGACCTTCCCAAGAGAGTACCTGGAAGAGCAGGCCATTCTTACAACCTGCTTAATCAGGTTCTATGAGACTTGAGTCCTGTTAATGGGAGATGCTGTGGTTAGTTATTTTCTGGGTTTGAAACCAGAATAAAGTACGTAGAGTGGGTTGGCCTTGAACTTGCTCTGAAGCCACCTATTAGCAAGTTCTCATCCTCCTGCCTCCACTCCTTCAATGCTGAGATAACAAGTATGTATCACCACAGTTAGCCTTACTTGCATTTTTATGCGTTGACTTCAGTTCAGAGGTGGGGCTTCTGGAAGGTGATTGGATCATGAGGGCTCTAACTTCAGAATACACACATGGGCAAGGCATGTGCACACACCAACATATTAACTCACTGGGTTTTATTTATATTAGAATTCCATGTGATGTAAGGTTGATATGCCCTGCCCGTAAGTCTCTTAAGCACTATCCGGAGGGGCTAAGAACCAGGCAGCTGTTTGGGGTTAAAACAATGTCCTTTGGAAATAGCTGAAAATCTTTCTAATTACAAGTGTCAATGACTGGTGAAGGTTCTCTAGACCAGTGGTTCTCAACCTTTCAAATGCTGTGACCCCTTAATACAGTTCCTTATGTTGTGATGACCCATGACCAAAATAAAATTAGTTTTGTTGCCACTGTATAACTGTAATTTTGGGACTGTTATGAATTCTAATGTGAATATCTGATACACAACTGACATTTGACTCCGAAAGGGTCTCGACCCATAGGTTGAGAACCTTGAGAACTGCTACTCCATGGTACAAAACTGTAGGATGAATATGCATCTATTAAATAACTTTTAAAGTCCACTTATGTTAAAACAGCAACAATAGCCACGCTGCTCCTGCGAACTCGCTAGTGGCTCAGTTCACGTGGCTGGGACCTTAGCAATCCCAACCTGGCACCAAAAACCTAGAGAGTTCACAGACGCAGCTTCTTCCTCATCAACAAGGAAAGCCTGCAAAGGCTGGTTCTAGTATCAGAGGAGGAAGTGAGAGACCAGATCTTTGGGGTTTAGATTCCATCTTAGAGAACCTGACCTAAGGTTGAACTCAAGTTGACTAACAGGCACCAGTTTCCAGGTTATCCCCCAACAAGACCTGCATCTAACACCAGTTTCCAGGTCATTCCCCAACAAAACTGCAGCTCCAGGTTACAAGCCTGCTCCTGATACTTCACTTCCTAACAACCACCAATCAGGAGGAAAACAGAAGGTATGTTTACAGTTTGGCTCCCAGCACTAGCCAATTATGTTAAAGGCCACAACATCCCCCCCTCCCCCACCTCCTCAATAGATGCTTGCTAGGCTAGAAACACTCACCCCTTGCTTGCCATTTCCTATACAACCTTGTCCTGATGAGGGTTTGGGGCTGCTCCACTGAACTGTCCTGTGGGTCGGTGGGTGAGTAAGCTCAAGCTCGAGCTTGTGAATAAAGACCTTAGAGCAATTACACTGGAATCCTGCTTGGTGTTTTGGGGTTCATGAATGTTTCCTGATACAACAGGAGCAGCAACAAGAACAAAAACTCAGCGGGAAGACTGAGGGCACAGGGGAATGAGGTGCCTGCCCCCATTCCCTTTTATACCAGGGCTGCTTCCAGAAGGTGCTGCCCACACTTGGGTATGTCTTCCCACTTCCATTAAAGGCAACCAGGACCAGTGTCCAGGTGCCGCTCCCTGCAGGTGATTTCTGATTTTTGGACTGTTGACTTTAAAGCTGACCAATGACTTTGGGAGATTCACGGGACAATGAGAAAAACAGACTCTTTTTATACCCAAGGTCACAGCCTCAGTGAAGCATAGAAAAACAGCAGAGAGAATCTTGAACAGGCTTAAGCTTTCAATGACTGAGAAACTTGGACGATGACTGAATTTACCAGAGAGAGCAAGGATGTTCTTGGACCGGGTATGGTGGCCTGCGCTTTTAACCCTGTTCTCAGTAGGTAGAGAAAGACAGATCTCTGCATGGTCAAGGATTCCTGGTCGGCGAGTGGAAAATAGTTTCAGAAACAATTAAGCTGTACAAAGATGACAAGAGGGGTTTCTTCTCCATTGCTCATGTCTTGGGAAAACTGTAGTCACACCAATGCAGAGAAGCCAGGGAGTGGAATAGACTGTAGCTGTTTTTCTATTCTAATGTTTTAGTACTCAGATTGTTTACAACCAAATAGGTTATGTATTTCTTGGGGACCTAAAAATTGTTGAAAGTTAGAAAAGTCCCAAACTGCCAATTGTTGGAAGAATGGATAAACAATAACACAGAGCTGGCTTATAGACCTTGTCTTGGGCCTCTCATGGCTGCCTCTGGCTGGAAGAGCCCAGAGAGTCCGAGTTTCGTGTAGGTCGATATCAGTCCACGCTCTGCCAGTCTTGTGAGGTAAATCCTGAGACCCTCCATATTCCTAGTAGGGAGACGAGTTTCAGTTGGGTGATATTGGTGGCTCTGTCCCTAGGCTGGAAGGCAGTTTTCCCTCTTCGACACCTTGCTTAAAGAAACCACATCATTTATCTCAGGCTTACCCTCTGCATGAGCTAAGTGTCATCCATGATCTGCAGTTTAAGATTTACATAAATACATTAAAAATTAATAAATAAATAAGTAATACTTACATAAAGATTCATGGGCTAGCAATGTGGCTCAGTGGTTAAGAGCACCTACTGATTTTACAGAGGACCTAAGTTCAGTTCCCAGTGCCCATGTTGAGTGAATCACAACTACCTGTAACTCCAGCTCCAAGAAATTCAATACCTCTGGTCTTCATGAGGACTCATTCAATACCTCTGGTCTTCATGAGGATTCATGTACGCACACCTACATGTAGACACACATGCATACACATAATTAAAGATTTAAAATGTCACAAAATGGCTCCAGTCATTGGATGCAAACCATTTTGGGAACCCTTGTATTTGCAGTGTGCAAAAGTGGCCACTAGATGGCTCTGCAGCTCTTTGTGGTACCTTTGCCAAAAGCCTTAGCTCAATGATTCCCCGGACCAAACCACAAAAGAGAAGGGAAGAAATACAGAGCAATGTAGGACACTTAAAATAAAACAAAACAATCTCCTCCTCAAAACAAACAAACAAACAAAAACAAAAAACAAAACAAAAAAAGCCTAAAAACAAACAAGCAAGCACAAAACCGAGAGCCCTGAATTGCACAGGCAGTCCTACATCCAGAGACCCTGTCCTATGACCACACTTCCCAGTAATTATCCATGTGATGCTCATTCCTCAGCAAACATCTTGCTTGGCACAAATGATCTTAGACGCACACCCTCTCTGCACCCCACTTTCTGTTTGTTTCAAACTTTATGAACCATGTACTCTCAAAGTCCAAGATCAGCGAGGTCAAGCTTTCCACTGACATTTGTATTTTCTCCAAGTGAACGGAAAGAGGAAATGAGCACCGCTCTCAAAGGCAGGAGGACTCTCCCACTGGGCCATGCTGGCTGGGAAACAGGCTGGGCATTGGCAACCTGCCCCTGTGGGGTGTGGGGAAGAGAGATACTGAAGTCTGAAGTCTGAATGAGGAAATCTAGGGACAGTGGGTTTTGAACAAGAGTCATAATGGAAGCCAAAGACAAGCAAGCAATGGGGTTCAAGGACCAAGAGCATTTTGTAAGATACCGCTGCCAAGTACTTGAGTCCACTATCTCAAACTCCAAAGAGCATCAGGAAAAGAGCCTGGCCCAGGGGGACTGGGGGGAGTATTCGGGGGTAGGGCTATGGTGGAGGGGGAAAATCCCTCCCCCAGTGCTCATTTCCCTTGCTTCCTCCCTCTGGATGCTCTGCACCTTAAAATTATACCAAGTTTTTCCTCAATGGGTGACAGGCATGCAAAACAGCTCAGTAGGCATGCCATTTGATTATTTTAATTCTAGGCTTCCATTTTCAAGCTGTATTTTTCTTTTTAAAGAAACACATACCTATAATGTGTTTTATTCATCAAGGTAATCTTCCAAGCTTACCACAAAACCCAGTTTGTTGTGCTAGGGCAACAGCATAGCATATACATGGCCTAGGCTCAGTCTACAGCACCACACAAGAGCCTGGGCTCAGTCTACAGCACCACACAAGAACCTGGGCTCAGTCTACAGCACCACACAAGAGCCTGGGCTCGGTATACAGCACTGAACAAGAGCTTGGGCTCAGTCTGCAGTACCACACAAGAGCCTGGGTTCAGTCTACAGCACCACACAAGAGCCTGGGCTCGGTCTACAGCACCACACAAGAGCCTGGGCTCAGTCTACAGCACCACACAAGAGCCTGGGCTCGGTCTACAGCACCACACAAGAGCCTGGGCTCGG
>NW_022196905.1:24744784-24751172 GCF_008632895.1 Mastomys coucha | reverse complement strand
GCACCACACAAGAGCCTGGGCTCGGTCTACAGCACCACACAAGAGCCTGGGCTCGGTCTACAGCACTGAACAACAAGCAAACTCAGCTTGCCTATTCCTCCCTTCCCTCAGGCTTTACATAAAACAAAACAAACAACAACAAAACCTGCATATGAGTGTTTGCCTGCATGTATGTTTACCCATCACATTTGTGTCTGGTGCTGGAAGACAGGCATTGGAATCCCCTAGATCTGGAGTTAATAGCCAGTTGTGATTCATCCTGTGGATGATGGAAACCAAACCCAGGTCCTCTGCAAGAGCACCCTGTGCTCTTCACTGCTGAGCCATCTCTCCATCCCCATCCCTCCCTTCAGTCTTATTCCATAAAAGGAACTTCCTTGCTGTTATTTTAGGCATTTAAATAAGCATATGCTATAAAATAATACACTGCTATCCATTCACTTCAGAAGTTTACATATTTTATCTATCTATCTATCTATCTATCTATCTATCTATCTATCTATCTATTTATTCAGGATCTCATTCCATGACTCTAGCTGAACTAAAATTTGTAGCAATCCTCCTGTCTCAACCCCTTGAGTCTTGGGATTACAAATGTCTATCCCTATACCCAGCTTTATTGTTTTATGTTGATGTATCAGGTCTGCATTT
The DNA here is from genome assembly GCF_008632895.1 of Mastomys coucha. NCBI lineage: Eukaryota > Metazoa > Chordata > Mammalia > Rodentia > Muridae > Mastomys > Mastomys coucha. The sequence goes on along the minus strand of NW_022196905.1, from coordinate 24,750,521 downwards.
GACTGAGCTCCAGTTTTAAACCAGTTCCACTGCCTTTCACTCTCCCAATGTGTTTTGTGTCACAAGTGTTTATTGTATTTATCAATGAGTGTGCGTGTGTGTGCCACAGAACACTTGTGGTGCCAGAGGACAACTTTTAAAGCCGGGTTGCTTCTTCCATCATGTGTCTTGGGGATTGAACTCAAGTTGCCAGGCTTGGCAGCAAACACGTCTGGCTCAAATGCTACCACCTTAACGAAGCCAGTTTTCCATGTGCCTTGTGAGTCCCTAGTCATTGGTGTAATATGCAGCACATGACTAAAATTTCATTCTACAACTTTCTGTTTTTCATGTGATTAGTAACTATTCCCACCTCCTTCCCCCCTTGTTTGTTTAGCCCCACGTGCCTGGAGTTTACTATGCAGGCCAAGCTGGCCTCAGACTCATAGAGATCCACCTGCCTCTGCTGAGTGTTGGGACTAAAGGCATGTGACCCCAAGCCTGACTCTACGCTCACTTTTTACTCAGTATTTCTGAAAATCTTTTTTGTTGTTGCTGTGGATTGAACCCAGGTTCTCATGAATGCTAAGCATATGCTCTCCCACCCAGGCACATTCCCAGTGAGTATGGCTGTTTGTGTAATTAAGTACTGTTTGTATAATCACAGTCCCCCTTCTCCAATCTACATTGCCTGTTCTCTTTGCTGATTGCACAACCTCCCTAGAATAATTTTTTTGGACCTTTTGTCTTTGTCCCTCATCATTTTTATTTTAAAAATGTTTATTTAGGACCCAAAGAAATGGCATAGTGGTTAAGACCACTCTGCTCTTGTAGGGGGCCAGGGTTTGATTTACAGCACCCATATGGCAGCTCACAACCACCCATAACTCCAGTTCTGGGGTACCTGACACTTTCTTCTGGCCTCCAAAGTCACCAGGTATGCACACGGTGCACACACACATGCATGCAAAACACATATACACATAAAATATTTACTTTTTAAAAAGATTTATTTTATATGTATGAGTGTTTTATCCACATACATGTAGAAAGCACACGACTGAAGTTAGACAGTTGTGAGTCACTATGTGGTTGCTTGGAAACAAACCCAGGTCCTCTGCAAGGGTAGCCAGGGCTCTTAACTAGCCAGCCACTAAGCCGTTGCTTTATCCTGGAACATACATTAAAAAACAAACAAACAAACAAACAGTTTTATTTAAATGTAATCAATACACCATCCAATTAGTCCATAAACAGTGTTGTTTTATGGTTATTTTGTAAGCTCACAAAGTTTGAAACTACCCATGAAATCGATGCTTTCAGAACATTTCAATCATCCTCCCAAGTAGCTGAGACAACAGATGAATGCCTCTGAATTTCACATTTATTTATTTATTGGTGTATGTCTTAGCTACTTTTCTAGTGTTGTGAAGAGACACCTCCACCAAGCCAGCTTTGAGAAAAACACATTTACTTTGTGGCTTATGGTTTTAGAAAGCCACAACCATCACGGGGGGGGGGGCTTGGGGGGAGACATGGCCACAGGTAGTCAGGCATGGCTCTGATATTGTAGCTGAGAGCTCATAACTTGACGCACAAACATGAAGCAGAGAAAGCGAGACACCAGGACACCCATGGGCTTTTGAAACTTCAGGGTCCACCCCTATGGACACTTCTTCCAAGGCCACATAGCCAATTTCTTCTCAAACAGTTTTACCATCTGGGGACCAGGCCTTCAAAGATATGAGCTATGTGGGGGGGTGGTGGAGCTGTGCTCATTCAGATCACCACAATGAGGCACATGGCAATAGAACCTTCAGATCTTCAGTTATTCCCGGCTTTGAAATCACTGTCTAAAGCCTCAGGACATTGTCAACACCCCAGGAAGTCCTTGTTCATTGCTCCTCTTTCCAGTGGCCTTCTTGTTGCTCTCAGTGTGGAGCAGTGTAGCTGACTCTGGAGCTGCACGTGCATGGACTCACAGGCTATGCATGCTGACTGCCTTTCCCCAGTAAGGTCATGTTTGCTTTTTAGTTGAGCTGAAATCCCCGTGGTATGAAGGTAATCATTAGCTGGGTGTGGCAATCCACACACACCTGTGGGCACCACAGAGGCAGAGGCCTGAGAACCTCTAGTTCAAAGCTATATCTGGGCTACAGGATGAGATCCTATCTATCACAAAGAAACCCAGGGCTGGGGATGTAGTTCAGTGGTAGACCTAACACACACAAGGCCCTGGGTTTGATTCGCTAGTACTACAACCACTACTAACAAACAACCCCCCAAACAAACAAACAAACAAACAACCTCACCATTTGAAAGTGTGCAGTTGGGGCTGGAGAGATGGCTCAGTGGTTAAGAGCAGCGACTGCTCTTCCAGAGGTCCTGAGTTCAATTCCCAGCAACCACATGGTGGCTCACCCTCTTCTGGTGTGTTTGAAGTGTTGAAGTTCATATACATAAAATAAGTAAGTCTGAAAGTGTGCAGTTAATGGCATTTAGCTCACAGTGTTGGGTAGTCAGTGTCCTTCTCTAGCTTGAAAATGTCCACATAACCTTGCTAGGAAAGGTTTTTATAGAAGGCTCCAGGCTTGGACTGGACACTTGCAACAGACCTAACAGGTCCAACTAGTACAGATTTTCTCCAAAGTAGTTGCCTCTTATTGGTAGTGAAAGGAAAAATTAAAGCTTTGGACCTGTGCTAAGAAGAAAAGTTATAGGCCTAAGAATCCATCACAAGCTGGCCCCCATAGGCCTGGGAATGAGCAAGCAGTCTGTTAGACATCCTGAGAACTAGCAGGTCAAAAAGACATAAACTACATGTCTGGACAGATATGGTTTAAGGTCAGATGCTCTGTTGACTCAGATTAACACCAACTTTAGGAATTTTCCACTCTGTTCTGCACATAATAGTTAATATTTAAACTAGCCAATCATGTATGGCCACACTGATCCCTTTGTTCCCCCAGACCTTTTCCCTATATAAACCCCTAACTTTCAAGCCTCGTGGTCAGCTCCACTATCTCCTGCCTGAGATAGGTGTGGTGCCGAACCAGAGTGCCCTGAAATTAAAAACTACCTCTTGTAATTACATCAAGACGGTCTCTCGTGATTCCTTGGGCGCACGTCCTCCTGAGATTTGAGTGGGGGTCTCCCTTCAGGGGTCTTTCAGCAGCAGGAGGTTGGGTAGCTAAATAGCTAACAAAGTTGTAAACAAGTAATTAATTGAGTAATAATCAATTGGATGGTGGTAGCCAGCTCATCATCTTTTTTTTAAATTACTTTGAATTTTTTTTTTAGATTTATTTTATTTATTTATTTTATGTAGCTGTAGAGATGGCCTCCCCCCGCCCCCAGCTCGCTCAATCCAGCCCTGCTCACTCCGGTGTAATTTACTGCAGCTGTCTTCAGATGCACCAGGAGAGGGCATCTGATCTCATTACGGGTGGTTGTGAGCCACCATGTGGTTGCTGGGAATTGAACTCAGGACCTTCAGAAGAGCAGTCAGTGCTCTTATGCCCTGAGCCATCTGGCCAGCCCGCTCATCATCTTCTTCTAAGCTCTCTTTTCCCACTCCCTTCCTCCTTTCCTCCTTCGATCCTTCCTTTGCGGTCCTGGGGATGGAATCCCCCTTTCAGGGCACAAGTTGGTTAGCTCTCTCCCACTAAGCCACACCCTCAGCTCCTGTCACTTCCATTTTTCTCCCTATAAACGCTGCCAGATTGGGCTGTGGGCCACAATTCTCAGTACCTGCTTGAATTTCAGGAACTGCCCCATTCATTTTGCTTCATTTTGTGCTTTGCTCAGAAAAACTCTACTGAAGCTACCTGGTGTAAACAGTTTCCCGTTTGGCACTCCCACAGAAGATACCCTGCCTGTTGACCAGGCCTCCCCCTCCCCCCCTGCCCAGCACTGGAATGCCCAACCCTGCTTTCAGCCTACCCTTGCCCTCTCATGGCCCACTGGGTTTTTAGTATCTGATAAAGACAACACAAGAAGAGAAGAAACATTTAGGTTTTCAGGGCTCCCAGGGAAGAGAGTGAGAAAAAAACCCACAAAAAACAAATAAACAAAACCCCTGAAATCCAGGAAAACTCGCTCAGGCTGTCCATCCCAGATGAAAGCGTTGGTAATCAACTGCAGAAGCTGCTCTTCATCTTGGATGCAAAGTTCCTCCTGGCCCCAGGCTTGAAGGCTGTCCCTGGTACTATCAACAGATGACAGCAATGTTTATTTTTTTATCAATTAAGTAAAAGTCAGAGGCCAGGTTGAAAGAAAAAAATCCCCATAGCTGGCATTGACATAAAAACCAAAGTAAATGTCAACATCCTGGAAATGGGCAGGGGTTTCAAATGCAGGAAAGGCCACGGAGAATGTGGCCACCTGTGCAACAGTACCTACCTGGAATTTATTTAAGCAATCATAAAGAACATGATGTCATCCCAGTTTTAGTTGTTTTGGTCTGGGCACTGTTTTAGGAGCTAGTGTCTCATATAGGGTCAGAGGGTCTGACTTACTTCTCAGAAGATGACTTTGAACTTGTGATTCTCTTGATTCCATTTCTCAAGTTCCCACATCACATCAGATTTCTTTCAGTGCTGGGAACTGAACCTAGGCCTTTGTGCAGGCCAGTCAAGTATTCTATAACAGAGCCCAGCTCAGCTCTACCCCACTGATTCTCAACCTTCCTAAGGCTGCGACCCTTTAATACGTTGTGGTGACCCCCCCAACCATAAAATCGTTTTCATTGCTACTTCATAATTGTAATGTTGCTACTGTTATGAATCATAAGGTAGGTATCTTGTATGCAGGGTATCTGATATGCAACGCCCGCCCGAAGGGGTGGAGACCCACAGGTTGAAACTACTCTAGCTCAGCCCTCGTCATCTCCAAAAGGAAGAAAGGAAAAATGAAAGACAGAAGGAGAATGTCTGGGTCTGGAAAGATTGTTCAGTTGAAACTTGAATTCAGTCCACAGAACACATGTGCAAATGCCTGGCACTGTGCTGAGAGCTGAGAAATAATCACTGAGCTCCTCAAGAGGACCATGCTGACATTATATGTAACTGGTTAATCCCCAGTTTCTCCTGAAACTACCATGATGCCACTGTGTGTGTGTGTGTAGTGTCTGTATTTGTGTGTATGTGTCATGTATATATGTCTGTGTGTGTGGTGTGTGATATATATATGTCTGTGTGTGTGTGATGTATATATGTCTGTGTGTGTGTGTGTAGTGTGTGTGTATATGGTGTCTGTGTGAGTGTGTGATGTATATATGACTGTGTGTGTGTGTGTAGTGTGTGTGTATATGGTGTCTGTATTTGTGTGAATATGTGATGTATATGTCTGTGTTGTGGTGTGTGATATATATATATATGTCTCTGTGTTTGTGTGTATGTGTGATATATATATGACTGTGTGTGTGTGATATATACATGTCTGGGGGTGTCCATGTGTGTGGTGTCTGCTCGTATGTGCAGATGTTCCTGCCACATGTGCATGTGTGGAGAGCACAGCTGTCTTCTACCATTCTTCATGCTGGGTTTTTGAGGCAGGGTTTCTCACTGAATCTGGCAGCATTTCTGCTAGACTGGCTAGCTCCTGAGCTCCTGACCCCTGCCTATCTGTACTCTTCAGAGCTTAGGGTTACAGACCTGTACAGCCACACCCAGCTGCTGCTTCTTCTTCTCCTTCTTCTTCTTCTCCTCCTCCTCTTCCTCCTCTTCTTCCTCCTCCTCCTCCTCCTCCTCCTCCTCCT
>NW_022196905.1:24724881-24744526 GCF_008632895.1 Mastomys coucha | reverse complement strand
TCTTCTTCTTCTTCTTCTTCTTCTTCTTCTTCTTCTTTTGCCTGCTAGGAATCCAAATGCAGGTCCTATGCTTACAAAGCAGGTTCTTTACCCACAGAATTATCTTCCCAGCACACAATGAAAATTTTAAAAATATTTTTTAAATTTATGAATATGGTGTTTTCCTGCATGTGTGTTTATACTATGTGTATGTAGTGCCTGAGGAGACCAGAAGGTCCCCAAGAACTGAAGTTACACATAGTCCAGAGCCACCATGTGGGTGCTGGGAATTGACCTGGGTCCTCTGAGAGAGTAGACAGTGCTCTTAACCACTGAGCTATCTCTTTAGCCTCAAAATGCCAATCTTTAAAATTACATTTTTATTGCTTTGGGGGCTATGTGTATGGCATGTGTGTGGAGGTCAGAGGGCATGTCAGTCCTCAGGTCTCTCCTTTTACCATGTGGGGTTTGGGAATTGAATTCAGGTCATAGGAGGCTTGGCAGAGATGTACCCGCTGAATTTGAATCTCAGAACCAACATAAAGCAGGACACACTAGCTCAGGACTGTGGTCCCAGTAGGACTGTGCAGAGATGGGGTGGGAGGCACAGGTAAGGGTCAGCTAGCCTGAGCTGTGTGGCAGTGAGTTAAAGACCCCATTTCAAGCTATGTGGAGGGGGAGGACAAACATCCAAAGGTGTCTTGTGACTAACACATGGGTGCCTGTGCACATACACACCATGCACACACACACACACACACTGACATACACACACATATACACCATGCACACATAATCACATGGGAGATAAAATTTTCTTTTCTTTTCTTTCTTTTTAAAATTTTTTTCAAATAATGACGGTGTTCTGGTTTATCTCTCCCCTTTACAACCAATTGAAAACATTCCTCACCTATACAAGTTTTTATATATCATTTTAGCTTCAAAAACTACAAAATACATTGATATTAAAAATTGAAATGACAAGAACAAAAAATAATAACATGGGGTCCAAAAAAAACACTGTACAAGGTCGTCAAGGAATGCTTTAACACCAGTCTACCTCACCAGTTCAAGATTGCAGCACGCTTGACCATAGCAGCCTTACAAGGCTGCAAGGAGAACAGATGGTAATTAGGGTCTAACAGTCACTGTGAAGGTAGCACCTGGAGCATCAAGAGCCAGCCTTTCTTTCCTCTCCAAAAGCCAAGCCATAAGTGTTGGCTCACACCTGTAATCCCAGCACTTGGGAGGCTGAGGCAGGAGGACTGCTACGACTCTGAGAACTAGACAGAGATTCTCTCCCAGTAAAGCAAAAACTATGAAGGAAGTCCCAGTATCCCAGTATCTTCTGAAACAACATTCCCGCCTGAGGCCCACCCAGGGTTGCGACTGTGGAGCTGTCTGGAGCTGTGTCAAGGAGCAGAGTGATGTCTGGCAATTAGTACTGGAAGCTGCGCTTCATCTGGATAGCGTCGAGAATCCGCGGCAGTTCCTCATCTTCAAAACGCCCTTCCAGGCTTGGAATCAGAGCTTTGGATTCCTCAGCAGTCTCCAGGCAAAGATTGACTAAACAGGCCAGCTCAAAAAACGTATCCTTTTCTGGAGACACAAGCGATGAACACTGGCAATGGTGTCTCTGTTTTGGGTTGTATAGTTGAGTGTTTTCATGAAGACCTCTGAGAGCTCCTGCGGCTTGCCCTCTGGGCTCTCATGCTGCTGGTTTCAATGATTCAGAAGCATGTGAACTTCAGAGTTTAGGAGAGTCTCAGCTGTTCCAAACTCTTTGGGAAAGAGGAGCTGGGAAGCGCCTTCCTCTATGTGGTCAGCTCGAGGACCGCTTCCACCTGCCGCCATTGCTTTAGGATGTGCGGCCACAGCCACTATGGGAGACGGAAGCTGCGAGGGTGGGCTCAGTCTGTTGTCCAACTCCCCCATAATGGTCAACTGCAGCTGTGAATCAAAGTCCAAGGATGGAGCAGTTACTCGGCCCCACAAAGCTAGCAGGCCAAGAAGAGAGCTAATCTTCCTTCTTCCGATGTCCTTATGTAGGTCTGCAGCAGGAAGTGTGGCCCAGATTAGTGTGTACCACCACACCTGGATCTGGGACTTGCATTGTCCCAGGCTGACCTTGAACTCAGGGATCTTCATGTCTCAGCCTCCCGGGATTAAAGGAGTCTACTACTTTTTGTTGTTGTTCTGCCATTAAATCTGACCCTTTGTGTCTCACTCCCCCTGTCCAAGTCATGCAGGGTTGAAGGTGCTGCCACCATGCCTCTAATACAGTTATTAGGACCTAGAAGAAAATTACTTAGCCTTCTCCTGAACCCTTGTGTGCAGGGGAGGGCTGATCAAGGGTCTCAAGGGTCCCTCCATGTCTCCCTTCTGTGCTTTTGCCACCAGAGGGGGGCTGAGGAGGGAAGCAAGTGAGGCCTGGAAAGGTGGGGAGAGAAAGGGAACCTGAGTCTGTCTTACTCCCTGCCTCCAGAGAGCCAGGACCAGAGCCAGTGGGGACAGATACCGAGACCAGCCAAGATGAATTGTAGGGGACCGGCTTACGTAATTTCTCATGGAGCCAGAGAGTCTAAAGAGGGCAGGGCAGCTCGGCAAGCAAGGGGGGAAACTGGTTGGATGCCAGCACCACAACATCCTCCCCTCCCCAAGTCTTCCTCCCCTTCTCCTCTGCCCCATCCTTTTCATCCTAAGGCCTTTCCTGGGCTGCAGAAGCCTGCTCAGATCTCCTGCTGTACTTGAGTCGACCGATTGTAGAAAGGGCCACATCCACAAGACCATTCATAGCAACACCACCTAATCTACGTTAGTGCTCAGTGGACAGTCAACCAGCCAGGTTGGAAAAGCACTTGGAGGAGTTGTGTGAACCACCTGAAGTTATCTGACTATGCACCCCACACAAATAGAAGTTAGTTTCTTCCTGTGGGTGCACCTCTGGGTCATTACCTGCCCCAGTGCAGGTTCCTGACTCTCTTGCTCTGTGTCACCATCCTGTGCAGCTCCTCCTGGACTGAGTTTGTGTGTCTGTGTGCCATGTGAATGTAGTGTCCAAGGAGACCAAAAGAGGGTGTCAGACTTCTTGGGACTGGAGTTACACCTGGCGCCATGTGAGTGCTGGGAATCTAACCTGAGCCCGGGGCCTCTAGAGGGGCAGCCAGTGCTCTTAAGGGCTTCAGCTCTTTCCAGCCGGGACTGTGCACTCTTTAAGACAAGTCCACAAATCTAGCAGAGCCTAGCACCCCATGCCAGGAGCTCAGCAAACATTTAAAGAATTGCAAGATTTTTTTTTGTAAAGATTTATTTATTTTATGTATGTGAGTACACTGTTGCTGGCTTCAGACACACCGGAAGAGGGCATCGGATCCCATTACAGGTGTTTGTGAGCCACCATGTGGTTGCTGGGAATTGAACTCAAGACCTCTGGAGGGGTAGTCAGTGTTCTTAATGGCTAAGCCATCTCTCCAGCCCCTGAAGTTCTTTTAAGTAGATGCACAGAACTAGGGATTGGACCTGAGGCCTCATTCCTACTCCTAAACTACACCTCAGCCTGTGAGATTACTGATAACTGAGTGTCCTCTAAGTCTTATTACTGAACAAACCTTCAGCTTCTTACTATTACTTTGAAACAGGCCTCAAGGTAACCAGGCTGGTGTTCAACTCAACTACGAAGCCAAGGATAACCTTGAATTGAATTTATAATCCTTTGCCTCTACCTCTCACATGTTGGGATTACAGATGTGTGCCAGAACACTTCGCTCTTTTTTTTTTTTTTCATGTTGAGATGGGGCTACTTTGGCCTAGAACTCATTATGTAACCCAGATTGTCTCGAAGTCATAGTGATCCTCCTGCCTCAGCCTCCCAGAAAAAAAAAAGTGTGTGTGTGTGTGGAGGAGAATCAAAAGAAAAGACCTTGTGTGACAGTATATTCTAGAGCTCTAAGAGTACTTTGAACTCTACTTGCCAGCCCCAGGGAAGTCTTTCTGTTGGTCCTTGACAAGAAAACAGAAGCCGTGGAAAGCTGAGACATCCTTGGGTCACAGTGTATAGGTCTCACACACTAGAGCTTGAACCCAGCAACTAGATTCCACCCTGTGTCTAATGATCACTGCTCTCGCCCAGTCATGGCTTCTGTAGCCCAAGAACTCATCTCTTAACCAGCTGGTTCCCTCCACTCTAGAGATGAGCTCAAACATAGCTGTGTTTGTTGTTAATAAGGGAAGTAGGGGCGGAGTTCAGTTGGTAGAGTGCTTGTCTAGCATGCTGGAAGCACGGGGTTTGATTCCCAATACTACTTCCACCAGGGTTGTGGTGGGGTCCTGTAATCCCAGCACTGGGGAGGGACAGTTAGAAGATCAGAAGTTTAAGGTCATCCTCAGCTACATAATGAGTCCAAGGCCAGCCTGGGCTACATTAGAACCCTCCCCCCCCCTTTCTTTTTAGCAGCTCTGGATCCTCATGAGCTCTCAGACCTTGAGCCCCTTTTTTGGTCAGCTTTCCAAGGCAGACCATGCCTGAAAGCTGGTGAGCCCTACTGTGGCCTCCATATGGTGTTTGCTCAGCTGGGTGTGGGCTCTGCTGGCTCTGGCTTTTGTTTACTCAGAAAATGTCACCTGGGCTCCAGCAGTCTATATCTGCCACCAAAAGATGGGAACAAAGACAGAAAGGAACATTTTCTGGCTTTTTGGAGACGCCCTCACTCAGGTTTTAGTGTCTGTTTAATACTGAGCAAAGCAGAAGCTGTTTAATAAGCAACAAAGTAGCCAGTGATAGACTGGCAGCCTGCTGAGTATGTGTGGGTTCTGGGTGGGCTCTGTCCCTAGAACCAAAAGGGGAGGTCATTGGAGAAGTGTTGCCACCAAACAGCAGTAGGATCGACCCTACTTCCTTCCATGCCTATGTAACCTGCAGGAGTGCACAAAAGCTGAAGTTGCCGGGAACCAGGTTTCAATCCGAGTTCCTTCTCGCACGGCTGGGGTGGCTGTGTTTAACCTCTCAGAATCTCATCTTTCTCCTTTGACAGGCGTAGCCCAGGCTGGCAAAGCACCCCCAGGTACAGGACATTTGTGTAGCCTGTGCATAATAACTTGGGCTTGCAGGAGTAACAGGAAACGAGAATAGCAAATGTTCACAGTTCTTGGCTTTTGTCCGTATTTCTTGGCCATTGTTCCTAATAGTGACTTATTTCGCATGGCCTCCTGCATGCCTCTGTGTAAACAAAGATGCTGTAGAGTAAAGCGAGCAGAAACGAGGCTTCGTGTTCTTTGTTCCTCTTCTTCCTGGAAAGGGCTTCCAAGAACTTTTAGCCATGAGAAGTGAGCAAACAAGGGAGATACTAATCTATTAAAAAAACACATTCCCCCTTTTTCCAGCAGCTGGGCACCAGTCCACTCACTGGTAACTCTACCTCTGATCAATGTACAACCAAAGCTTCCTGTTCAGACTTGTAAACAAAGCCCCTTACTGGAAGCTAGGCTTCCAGGCCTCTGGGATTTCATCAGCTGCTCACTCTCCCAGGAGAACCAGGGACACCTGGCAAGCTGCAGCCAAGTCCAGAAGGCAAGGTGCACACTTCAAGGTCTGCGGGCCGCTCCTTTTTGAGATTCTAAGTCAAGTGAAGATACCTGTGCCATTGCCAAGCCAAACGAGGCTTGAAAAGAAAACAGGAGACTAAAGGTCATCAGTCTCATTGTGCAAAAGCGAGGAGGCCGAAGAAGAGGAGGGTGGGGGCTGACATCCCTCAGAGTCTCGGGTGCACTGGGCCTTGCCCAACCCCAAAGGCTAGAGCCCCTGCCCATTGCTTTGGAGAGACATTCACAGGAGGGAGGTGGGAAGATGAGGAACTGGAAGCCAAAGGAAGAGGTGGGGAAGGCTCTCTCATTCTTACCTCTCTTTATTTACTTGCTCATTTATCTAATCTATTTTTTGAGATAAGATCCCGTGGTCCAGGCTAAACTCAAACTATGTGGTGGCAGCTGTCATCCAACTTCTGATCCAACTGACTCCATCTTCCATGTGTCACTGTAGGCATGGGCCATCCCCTTTAGCTACTTACCCACTTTAAACAGTTTCTGAGAAACAGGAAAGCTGGGCCGTGGTGCTGATACCTTCCTTGTAAGCCTAGAGCTGTAGTGCTGAGGCAGGGGGCTTATGAGTTCCAGGTGAGCCTAGGCTGCTTAGTGCTTTCAAGCTCCTGTTTCTCTCTGTACTCTGGCCTGTCTACCCAGGATTGGAATCTCTTTTTTTTTTTAAACCAATAAAATATTCATTGGCACAAGAGGGAAAAAAAAAAAAAGCTAGCAGTGTTAAACAGTTAATCTCTTGGGAAATGGTTGTTATGGCAGTACAAATTAGTCTAATGTAGTCTTGGAGGGCACAGATCAAACCAACAGAAAGCACAGACATTCACCTCATAGCAATTCATAACAGTAGCAAAATTACAATTATGAAGTAGCGGTGAAAATAATTTTAATTTATTTAGTCATGCCTGGGGAAAGGAGGGAAGAAGCCAGTGTCATACTGTGATATATAATGAGCCTGAAGTATAGGCCACCTTTGAGGGGAGGCTGTTAAAAGAACTGGCTTGACACCTGTGGGGTGTGGCCCTGCAGGTTCTAGTGGAGGTCCTAGGTGGAGACTCAGCCTAAGCCACACTATTTCTGTCCAATGTCATCTGTCCTGGGACCTAGGTATTCAAACATGGACCCTGAAATTTGTGGAATGCATCCACCATTTGGTGAGTTTGGTGCAGCCAGGAGTCTGAAAGGGAAGGGGCATTTGGGGGGAGCAGATTTTGTGCTACATGTAGGAGTGGGCCCATGGGGAAGGGGGGTCAGCAACTGTGCTTACAACAGCTGGTTGAGGACTCAGGTGGATTGATGGGGATGAGCCTGTATTTCCAGCTGGGTGGCCGGCAGCAGCGGGCTTTGTGGGAAGGAGAGGCATCATCCCGGGCAGACTGCTGCAGCCTGGCCAAGGGGGGTCACATCTCCTGCTCCAAGGATCGCTGGACGAACCAAGCCTCAACTTGTTCCTCCTTCAGTTTGAGTCTGGTGGCCATGATCTTTCGAGCCTGGAGGTCTGGGTATGGTTCCATCTTGAAGTGTTCTTCCAGCTCCTGAAGCTGCTCCATACTGTACTTCTGGTCAAGGGGACCCAGGGTAGAGGAGGTCAGGGAATTTGGAGGTGCTTCCATCTTGTCTGTAGCTCACTCCCGGTGTTGGATTGGAATCTTTTAATCTTTTTTGTTTGTTTGTTTGTTTGTTTTTCGAGACAGGGTTTCTCTGTATAGCCCTGACTGTCCTGGCACTCACTCTGTAGACCAGGCTGGCCTCAAACTCAGAAATCCACCTGCCTCTGCCTCCCAAGTGCTGGGATTAAAGGCGTGCGCCACCACCACCCGGCTCAGGATTAGAATCTTGAGTAGTCTGTGAGCTATATTAGGAAAAGTTTCCTTCACAAGAATTAAAATACACGGAGAAGGAATCTTCTTGTGTTCTCTTGGGGACAGTGGCAGGTGTTAGAGTCCGCACCTGTCGTTCTGTCAGTTTCAAGTCATTTTTAGCACCCGATGAACATTACTTCCTTCTCGAGAATTGTCTCGGGTGCCAGGTGGCATCAAGCTTCCTTAGCAAGGAGAAGCAGAGCAGGAGGAAAAACCTAGCTAAGCCCTATGCAAACCCCTACCCATCCTTCCAAGCCCATTCAAACACGCCCTTCTTTATGAAATCTTCCTTGAGGGCCTGGGGAATCGGACCTTGTCCCTAGGGTTTACTGGAGACCTTTTACAATTGTGGTGAAGGTGGGCATAGTGTTCACACAGTTGTCAAGTTGTGATCTCGGTTACTCTGGAGGCTGAGGCAGGAGAATCACAAGTTTAAAGGGTGCCTGGACCACAGAGTGAGTCCAAGGCCAGTCTAGGCAGCTTAGCCGAGATACTGTTCTGAAAAAGTGTGTATGTAAAGTGTGTATGTACTGTTCTGAAAAGTTGGTGGTATGTAGTATGTGTGTGTGTGTGTGTGTGTGTGATGGTAGTGTGAGGGTGAGGATGGGGGATGTGTGTGTTGGTGTGTGTGTGTGTGTGTGTAGCAGGTGGGTATCTCTGTGGTAAGCATTTGCCTAGCATGCACGAGGCCTTGGGATAAATTCCCAGTACAGGAAAAAAAAAAAAGCCAGGTGCGGTTGCAGCTGTTTCCTTCCTGCTGCAAGGAAAGAGAGATGGCAGGCCCACCCTCGCTGCTGAGGGAGGCGCCCACTGCACAGGCAGCAGGGATGGCTGTGAATGAGAGAAGGGGCTACTGGGGAGTGCTCACTGACGTCTTCACCAGCTGCGTTACCCATTTTCTGTGCAAAGAAGCCCTTCTCAACGTCCAAGGCTCCGAGCTGGGTTGTTCCAAACCCCTGCCAGTGTGACCCTGTGCTGAGGAAGCTAAGACCGCCTGTGGGCGGGTGAGCCCTCAGAGGTTTGGCCCAGTTGTGGTCACCCCTTTCATTTGCTTGTTCATACATATCTCTAAACCTAGTTTCAGGCAGTCTGACCCGTTTTCTGACCTCAGGCTCCTGTGTACTCTTGGTGCACATGCATACAAGCAGGCACACACACATATATAATAAATAATGTATAAAAAAACTAAAGAGGCAGGGTCAGGAGTTGGGGTATTTCATTTGCTTGTGCTGTTATAGTGCATGCAGACCAGGGTGGAGTACTTTCTGGTGGTACTCAGTACTCAGGAGGTGGAAGCAGGAGGATCAGAAACTCAAGGTTATCTTCAGTACACGGTACCTTCAAGGTCAGCTGGGGTTACAGGAGACCATCTCCTTAGTCAATAAAATGTTTGCCATACAAGCACACCTATGAAAAAAAGCTGGGTGTGCTGATACAAACTTGCAATCCCAGGGCTGGGGAGGCAGAACCCTAGGGCTCTCTGGCTAGCCAGCCTGGTCCAAATGTCAAGCTCCGGAACCCAGTGAGAGAGCTTATCTTATCCTTATCTCAAAAAGCAGGGGTAGGGGTGTCCTGGAGAGATGGCTCAGGGGTTAAGAGCACTAGTTGCTCTTTCAGAGGACCCAGTTTGATTCCCAGCACCTACATGGCAGCTCACAACTGTCTGTATTTCTGGATCCGTAGATACTGCATGTATATGATACACAGATATACATGTAGGCAGAACATCAATATGCATAAAAATAAGTAAATGAATAAATTTTTTTTGAAAGACTTGGCTATGGAATGTTCCCTGAGCCTTCTGGGAAGTGCTGTTTTTCTTGGCTACTATCTACAGGATGGATATCTCGGGGAGTAGAGGCATAGCTGAAGAGCAGAATGGTCTGCCTTGGGAGTACCAGGCCCCATTCCGGCTTTGGCCTCTGGCCAAGAACTATAAAGAAAGAGGAAATCAAATATTGAAAGAGGGAGGAAAGGCTGGGCTTGCTGGAAGACGGAGGAGAGGGGGAATGCCTGTTGGCAGGCAGTGCGTGAACTGCTGTTGGTAATAACAGTAATTTGCATTATTCCATGTTTTCTCGGAGACACTCTGGGCTAAAGCATTCTCTTATGCAATCTCATTTTAGAGACAAGGAAACAGAGGCTCTGAGAGATTAAGCAACTAGTCCAAGCTTACTCAACTAGCATATGTGGGAGGCCTGACAACCCGCCCTGTGTTTCCATTTCATAAGCCAACGCCCAGCCATGGGTGTGACTGTTCCTGGGACTGAAGGATGAGTGGTTTCTCTCCCAGGACCCTGTGAAGTAAATACAATTCTTCCTCCTCCTGAAGCTTTTCTCTCTTCTCCTATTTCCTTTATTCACCAAACCAGAGTTTGCTATTGTTGTTGTTTTCAAAGTTTAGAGTGTCCCTAGAACATTCTCAGGAAGTCTAGACTCCAGTGAGACCCTGACATCACGCAAACCTATCGAGTCTTTGAAGGTGACCTTGATGGTCATGGTGTTTTGTCACAACAATAGAAAAGTAACCGAGACACCCACTACCACTATCCCCTCCAATTTCATGTGTTCTTTCTTTTTTCTTTAATACTACTGAGTGTACTTAGTGCTGCCAGTAAATGCCTGGGTACAGGGCTATCTACTGGAGTATGGGTAGCGGCTCAGGGGCTGCAGCCCAGAGGAAAATGGACTCTCCCTTTCCCAGTAGCTCCTCTGCTAGGGGTGGGGCCTCACATCCACTTCAATACTCCAGGCTGGGATTTTGTCTGTCTTGATTGTGTGCTCAGTCACAGTGGCTGCGAGTCTTATGTGCAACTGCCCTGTTCTATCCCTGTGGTCATCCACAGCCTCTGGCTCTTACAACCTTTCTGCCCTTCTTCCAAGATGATCCCTGAGCCTTGGAGGGACAGGTGTGATAGTTGTAGACATCCCTTTAGGGCTGAGTACTCTGGACTCTCTTAACCTCTGCACATGAACCAGTTGTGGGCCTTTGTGTTAATCCACATGTATTTCAAAAAGGGCCGTCTCTGTCGAAGGTTGAGTTATGCAGGAATCCACGGGTATAATGATTAGTTTTCTGGAGTCAGTTTAGTACTATGTCCTCTCTAGCCACAGACTCTTTGTCCTGATATCAGCATCAGCCATGGCTTCCTTTTTGTGGAGTAGATCTTACATTCAATCAGAAAGTGGTTGGGGACTCTTATGACATTTCATCAGTGGGCATAGCTTGCCAGGCTGGTGGTTTCTGCAGTTTCCAGCTGCATATGATTGGTGACATCTTCTCTAGTAGCATGTGCAGCACCTTCCAGTGCTGTGGAAACTAGCCAGGAGGATTGAAACTTCCAGATCAGCACCAACTTGATTTCCCTAGAGATGGGCTTCTCTTGAACTCTCTATAGACCAGCTGGCCTTGAGCTCAGAGATTCATCTACCTCTGCCTCCCAAGTGCTGGGATTAAAGGTGCTCCCAAGTGTTGCCATGCCTGTACTTACATTTTTTATGTGTATTTGTCTCTGTGTGTATATATGTGTGTGTCTGTATGTTTGTGTGTGCGAGTGTGTATGTGTGTGTGTGTGTATGCATACACCATATAGAATTCATAGGATGGCTAACTTGCTGAGATTGGTTCTGTCCTCCTATATCCATGTTATGGATATGGTTATGAAACTGAAATCCTAAGGCTCGGCAGAGTCCCTGCTCACAGTCCCCCCACCCCCAGACACTCCAGCTCTCGTCCGCTGTTAGCCTGCTTGTCTCCATTCAGCCCTCACAGTGTTGTGTGTATGGGGGGAGGTTAGTCAAATAAAAAAATTAAAAGTTAAATGAGATTTATTCGTTCCACCTGTATCTTTTCTATGGGTATGCATGTGCTTTGTCTCCTCAAAGGCCAGAAGAGGGTATTAGATCTTTTGATTCTGAAGTCACAGGTGGGATGGTTGTGAACCACCACTGGGGTGTGGGAATCCAACCTGGGTTCTCTGCAAGAGCAATGAGTGCTCTCAACCACTGCGATGCCTCTCTAGACCTCCTTGGGTAAAATTTAAATGATATCAAAATAAAAGATTTAAGAAACTTTAATGACAATGGAATGATTTCATTTCTTGTCACTGATGAAGGGGGTCCATGATGGTTAAATTTCTTTGAAGCAAGATAAAACTGGTTTCCCTTGATGCTTCTGAACCTGAATCTAGAAGACTTAAGGACAATGGATAGCTAAAATAAAATCTGAAGTTGGGTGTCAGGGTGCACTCCAAAGGAAGAGGCAAGGGCATCTATCTGTGAGTCTGAGGCCAGCCTGGTCTACAGATCAAGTTCCAGGACAGCCAGGGCTACACAGAGAAACCCTGGCTGGAAAAATGAAAAAACAAAACAAAAAATACATTAAAAAAAAAACAAACAAATTGAATTATTCTCTGCCGCAGGCTGCGAGTGGACACCTTTGTCCAGCCAAATGAATCTTTTGCTCTGATTGTACGCTTCCAGGCCTTGTGTAACTGACTGGGCAAACGGACTATAGTGCTCTGCAAACCCAACCTCTCAAAGGAGGGTTGAACTTCTTGGAACCCTTAAAAATTACCAGTGAACTTCAGGAAGTAACACATGCAACTCTTTTCCAGAAAGAGGTCAATGGTCACAGAATCGAAGGAAACACCACTATGACCTGGGGACTTCCTGCCCACACACTCGGCATCATCTCAAAGTTCAAACGGCTCACGAACTGACATCCGGCTGACAGATGGGGAATGTGGCTCAGTGGTAGAGTGCTTGCCTACCTCGGGAGAGGCCCTGGCTTCTATCTCCAACCCTACAAAGAAAAAAAATTAATCAAATGAACTGAAAATAAAACAGGCTTAAAAAAAAGTATGAGAAGAAGAAATCCATTTCCCTGGGGTCTGGTTCTGTTGTCGTCCCCCTGCCCCTGACCCCCTCCCTGTCCCCTGCCCATGACTGAGAGTCACAAGACTTCAATCTTGGTCAAACCAAGATTGACTACAGAGATATTGCATGTTTTCCTAAAGCCATCAAACAAGAATATTTTAAACAACAAACAAATGTGCAAATGTGCTTACTCGAGACCAGAATGTTTCTTACCTATTAGCATTCCTTTCTTAACCCCAATCTAAACAGTTTCGCCTCATAAAATCAGTTTCTTTATTATTTGGTTAAAAAAGAAACAAAATAAAACAAAACAAACAAAACAAAAAAACAAAAAAACAAAACAAAACCCAAAGAACCTTTGGGTTATCAAGATGGCTCAGTGATTAAAAGTGCTGGACACCAAGCCTGCTGACCTGAGTTCAATTTCCTGGACCTGCATGGCTGGAGAGAAGTGATCCATCTGCAGGTTGTCCTGTAACCTCCACACTCACACCTGGCATATGTACAAAAACATGCTCTCCAGCACACACACACACACACACACACACACACACACACACACACACAAACACACACATACACACACATACACACAAACACACACATACACACACAAACACACATACACACACACACACACACACCAACTAAACAAATGAATGTGATACATTTTTAGAAGAATAATATTCTCCAAGACAAGATAAACCCCAAGCTAGTACATTTTACTAATTTTTTATTTTTCGAGACAGGGTTTCACTGTGTGGCCCTAGTTGTCCTGAACTCTGGAGACCAGGCTGGCTTTGAACTCAGGGATCTGCCTGCCTCTGCCTCCCAAGTGCTGGGATTAAAGGTGTGTGCTACCACTGCCTGGCTTTATCTTTTAAACCTGACTTAATTTCAAGCTTTTCTTACTTTCTCAACCTTGTAAATTACACCATTTGAAAAATATAGCTTAGAAAATTACAGGGTTGTATATGTAGCCACTATAAACAGCTAAGCCTGTTTCTCCCCTGTACCTAGCTGGCTCTTTTTGCAAGGTTAACATTCAAATTTTATTTCACAAGAAAAATAAATTTTATATAAGAATTTGTTCTTCATTCTTTGCTGGATCATTTAAGAAAGCTTGGTTATTTTTCTGCTTTCTCCCTCCCTCCCCTGAAGGGTCCTGTTATATAACTTAGGCTAGCCTTAAACTTGAGGAAATCCTCCTGCTTCAGACTCCTAAGTGCTAGGATTGCATCTACCCATATTTTATTTAAGAGTTTTAATTTGGGGGCTGGTGAGATGACTCAGGGTCACTTGCCCCATGCCTGATCCGGGTTTGGTCCTCGAGACCCTCTATCTGGAATGGGAGAGCTGATGACCACAAGGTCTCCTCTGACCTCCACAGGCCTGCAAAGGTATGGCCACGTGCACACCTGTGTGCATGTCCACACTCCCACACACAGAATAAGTGGCTCTAAGTGTTTAAAAGTTCCAAGTTTGTGAGACTATAAAATGTCATCCCAAATATTCAACTTCCTCTCAACATTCAATAGTCCATGGTTTTGGACAGGTTCTTATTTTGAAGCCCAGGTGGCCTTGAACTTACTCTTTCTGCCTCAGCTTCCTAATTGCTGGGATCAGTGGCATGCACCACTAAGTCAAGTCTTTTTCATATTACTTGGTGTGTTTGGGTTAGTCCTCAGTGTGGTGGGTTTTTTTGCTTGTTTTGTTTATTTATTTGCTTGTTGCTGAAATTGTGGCATGATACCACAAGCAAAGTGCACATGAAAATCGTGATACCAAGCATGCTGAATTCTATGCCCATTCTTCAGAACAATTTCTACAACTGGTTAGCTGATTGTCAGGGAAATAGATGTAGGCATGAACCAGAGGCAGCCCTTACCTTCAAAGTGCTTATCGTCTGCTCTGGAGATGCACAGGCCAGTCAGAGCTATAGGAACAGCAAGTACAGTCTGGAGGGATGCTTGGCTTGAGTTCAGAGCAGTGAGTCTTAGCAAGGGGTGGGGATTTTGTAGGTTAAGACCCCAGACATGCTTCTAAATACCTCGTGAGGCACAAAACATGGGATAGCCTCCCCCACATCACCATGAAGAATTTTCTAGCTCCAGGCTGGAGAGATGGCTCAGCAGTTAAGAGCACTGACTGCTCTTCCGAAGGTCCTGAGTTCAAATCCCAGCAACCACATGGTGGCTCACAACCACCCATATCAAATCTGACTTCCTCTTCTGGGGTGTCTGAAGACAGCTACAATGCACTTACATATAATAAATAAATAAATCTTTAAAAAAGAAAAGAATTGTCTAGCTCTAAATGTCAATTATTCTGAGGTAGAAAAACTGACTTAAACAGAAAGAGGAAATGGAAGCAAAATAAAAGGGAAGGAGGGGCTGGAAAGATGGCTCAAGCTGCTAAGGTGGTCACCATAGAAGCATGAGGACCAGCCTCTGTTCATAGCTCCTGCACTCATATGACAAACAGGCACACTGGCACACAGCTTCATACCCTGAGGAGGAAGGACACAAGAGGATGCCCTGGTTTGCTGGTGAGCCAGGCTAGCCACAGTGACTCAATGAGACCCTGAGCCCAAAAATAGGGTAGAGAGTGATAGACGAGACCAGAAGCCAGTCTCTGGCCTTCGAACATATAATCCTGTATGCACACTTGAGTGTACACACAGGTGAAACCACACACACACACACACACACACACACACACACACACACACACCACATCATCTCACACATGGGAGAGGTGTTGGAACAAGACAAGGCTACAGCAGTACAGCAGAGACAGGGATAAAAAAGAAAAGTCATCAATGGTCCTAAGCTAATTGATTATCTTTTCTCTTTCTTCCCACCCACAAGAGTGACTCCTGCTAAGTGACTCGTCTCATTTCCTGGTATCAGAATACAGGCTGCTTGTCTCAGAACCACCTACTTCCAGATGCCCTGCTCAGGTGTAGTTCCTCTTGGGGCTGGCAACCTATCCGTGAGAGCAACAAAGGACTCGGTGTTCAGAGAGGCCATCACAGGCAGTAGGAAAAGCAAGGATCATGTTTTATGATATGTCATGGGAACCCGGCTGCCCCAGCATTTACAGTTCTTACATAACTGTGCATGTGGAAGTGCTCAGTCCTGGGTAGGTGGCCACGCTACGAAGCCATGAGGTACCCAGGCTCTTTCTCACATCTTCAGCATGCATGAGCTTTCTTTCCTCATACTTGCAAAATGACTGCGGGGACCCTCTCCATTTTTAGAACTAGGTCAACATCCAGGCAGGGTGAGAGGAAGTAAAGTCAATAGGCAAGAGGTGAAAGGCTTCCAGCGAAGTCCTAGCCACTGAATAAACTTCCTGGAATCCTCTACACCTCCGAACTTCCACTGACACATTGGTTCAAGCTGTACCATGCGGCCATCTTCAGTTCCACAAGAATCTGTGTGTTTTCAAGTAGGCTTCTTGAATAAAACAGACAGGAAAAGAGACTAGACAGATACCCCGCAGGCAGCCAAGTGAGCGCTTTGGGGTCTACAATGAGATAGCCTATGGCTGAGTTCTGCCTTCTTGAGAATGGTGGGAGACACGAGTCTTCGGCGTGACTGAATCAGTGTTCTGCCATTTGAAGTATTTTGCAGGCTAGGCTTGGTGGAGCACACCTGAAATCCCAGCTTGGGGAGGAAGAGCCAAAAGGATTGTGAATTTGAGGCCAGTAAGCATGTGCTTCAAAGAAGTGCATGAATAACAGAAAGGAAAGAGAAAGGGAGGAAGGAAGGGAGGGAGGGAGGAAGGAAGGAAGGAAGAATCTTTTAGGAAATCTGGTAACTCAACTGATGTCCAAAGGGCTTGAGCGGAACTTGGCAGTTGAGTGTGTGCTTTGGACGGACTCTGGCCAGGCTGAGCATGGTGAACATGGCCCTGGCAGCCTTGCCCTTCTCCTCCATTCCTTCTGCCTTGCTAAAAAACTGTTAGATTACATTCCCAAAGCTAGCCACAAGCTCTATTCCCTTATTTGGCCACTTCCTTTTCCTGAGACTGACCACCCCAGGTCCAACTATCAAAGTATTGAAGTCCAGCAATCAAAAGCCCTCTTTGATTCACCTAAATAACATGTCCAGTCAAAATGCACCACTGCATCCTAGCCCGTCTTAAGTCAGACCTCCCCTTTGTCTTCATAAAAATGGCATCTGCAAGGTCTGTGGCTGCTGTTTTTCTGCCAGAGTCAGAAAGCAGCCACTTTAACTTTTTTCCCTGCTTAATAGAAGAAAACGGATGTCTGGGTATGGTTTGTGTCTAGTATGGGGTCCAAAAGGGAACCCCCAATGTGCAGAGGTCTCCTTCATGCTTAGCACGTACATGGCCCCAGGTTGGTGTCCGAGCACTATAATGATGACAATGATGGGGGTGGTGATGATGATGATGAAATCATCTGTACTGTAATAACCAGAAACTGTCTTCTAAGAAGAAACTATAATTCACTCACTTATTATTTTCTACTACTCAGCCATCTTGCTGGTTCTTCTTTTGTTTTGTTTTATTTTGTTTAAATGTAGTGTATAACCCAGAAAGGCTTTGAAATCATAATGTGGGCAAGGATGACCTTGAACTCCTGATCTTCCTGCTTCCACCTCCCAATTGCAACGACTGAAATTCTGTGCCACCACATCCAGATTATTCACACTTTTTATTTATTTGTTATTTTATTTCATGTGTGTGAGTGTTTTGCCCTCATGTCTGTCTATGCACCACTGGCTGCCTGGTACCTGTGGAAGACAGAAGATGCCATCAGATCTCCCAGGAGTGGAGTTAAAGACAGTTATAAGCTGCCATGTGGGTGCTGAGAATCGAACCTAGGTCCTCTAGAAGAGAGCAGCGAGTGCTCTTAAGCACTCACCCATAACCTTAGCCATTACATTTATTTTTAAATATTTTTATATTTGGGTTTGGTTACTAGTCTTTTTCGTGTCTTCTAATTATTCATTTCTTGTGTTTTTCTTTTAAAGTTTTAAAAATGTTGTGCATGCGCACACATGCGTGTGCAGTTGGTGCGGGATGGAGCCCAAGGCTTTGTGTTAAGTAAACTCTCTCCTGACCTGCCTTCCCTTTTGCCTCTGTTTTATGAGATGACTCAGGGTAAAGGCACTTGCCCCATGCCTGATCCGGGTTTGTTGTTCCCTGCTTTCCAGTGCCTCCTCAGTCTCTTGTGTCTCTTAGCTTTCGTTCTTACAGTGACTGGTTCTGCTTTTCTGGTACAGTGCTCTCAAATGTTCCCACTGTCACTAAAATAATGTAGCCACGCTATACATGCCTGACAAGGATCCTTTGCTTGGCACCCAGGCCCAGCTCCTCCTCTAGGCCTGGGTGTGCACTTTCCTACGGAATCTGGCTGCATTACGAATACTTGTCTGTCACTTTATCAGGAACTCGGGACTTGGATATTTGCTCACCTCCAACTTGTGGCTGGCCACCTGACCTGCCTGCAGCCACACAGCCTGTTAGGTCGGTTTAGCCAGGATCTTCACCTTTGAAGCTTCCTCTTAGTAATTTTCCATCCACCAGCTTCTCTTCTGCTCTGGTACTGAAATGCCCGGCTTGGCCATGCTGTGTCTGGAGTTGAACCCACTCTGTCTCCCAGCTTCCGAATTCATTGTTTGACCCTCCATCTACAGGGAATAAAGTCTGACGAGACGTCTTTAATAAACAGCACAGGGCGTGTTTTCTTCAACACTTCTATAGATTTTTAATTTGATAACTAAAATGGCTTGTTATACATGTAAATATTTCCAAGGATGCTGTTTCATTTTTTTAAATTAAAAATAAATCGACGGTGCTAGGGTCCAAGCCACAGCTTGAACATGCTGAGAGCATACTTTTATGACAGAGTTGTAGTGTCAGGCCCAACATAGGTCTTTTCCTCCTCATCTTGGTCTCTGACCTCCTCCTTGTTTTCACTCTCTCTCTCTCTTTCTTTTGTTTTGAGACATAGACTTGTGTAGCCTAGGCTAGCCTCAAACTCACTTTGTAGCTGAGGATGACCTTGAACTCTTGCTTGATCTGCTCCCATTTCCTTAAGGCTAGGGTTCACAGGCCTGACACAGTAGGGGCAGTTTTTGCTGACTGAGAAGTGAGCTCACTAAGGCAGCCCTCTACCAGCTGAGCTCCTAGTTTCTCTCCTCCTTGCTCCCCCTTTTGTGTAGCTGAATCTCGAACTCAGAGTCTCAAAGGTATTACACAAGTGTCTGTAAGTTTTAACCCCACGTTCGTCATGTAACACCTCCGTGAGTGATTTCACTTATCTTTACAGCTCATTTAATTGTAAACTATCCTTATTCTTTCAACTCTGAGGTGAAGGGCATCCTTTGAGGAATCCGACTGAGAAAGCCAGGCGGGGTCATATATGTAGCCATTGTAAAAACTCTCTGGAGCAGTCACACCCAGGACTTTCCTAATAAACTCACCGACTTCCGCCTTGCTCCAGCTCACCCTGAAATTCTTTCCCACAACATCACCAAGGGTTTCCCTGAGGGCTGGACCCGAAGTGGGAGGGAACTTCCCAGGCTGGTAGGGGGTGTTGAACTGTGTCTGCCTGCTACCTATGGCACTGAGAAAATGAAACAAAATGAGAGTACCCGTAACCCTAGCAAACCAAAGAAACTCCATCCAATTCTAGTGGCCACAAAACCCTACCCAGGTTGGTCTTGAACTTACCGAGATCTGCCTGCCTCTGTCTCTCATGTGCTGGGAGGGACTAAAATCGTGCACCGCTACCGGTCAGCATCCATTCCAATTTAAATGACTAAAGTTTGTAATAAAAATTTAAAAACAAATAAAAAACTTCTTATTACTCTTTTAAACCTGCTCAATGAATGAATGTAGGGAGCAGAGACAGTAAGTAAGCCCTCATCACCACAGATAGTGTGATGATGGACGAAGGGCTGTTGTGTGATGTGTGATGGTCAGTGGGCCGAGGGCTTGCTTAATCTGATTGCAGTAGTACCTGGAATCCAAGCACTGGGGGTGGGAGTAGGGGTGGGGCAGAGATAGGCAGAGCTCCGTAGCCCAGTGGCCAGCCATCCTAGAGGAAAAGGTGAGCTGCAGGCTCAGTGAAGGACCCTGTCTCAAAAAAAAAAAAAAAAAAAAAAATTGGGTGGAAAGTGACAGAGGAAAACACCTGACATCAGTCTCTGGCCTCTGTACACACTAATGGGTATGTGCACCCCCAACCCCACACTAATGGGCATGTGCACCCCCAACCCCACACTAATGGGCATGTGCACCCCCAACCCCACACTAATGGGCACATGCACCCCCAAACCCACACTAATGGGCATGTGTAC
>NW_022196905.1:24687538-24724710 GCF_008632895.1 Mastomys coucha | reverse complement strand
GAATGGTTGCTCACACCGTCCCCCCCCCACAGATGAACGGTTGCTCACACTGTCACCCCCCCACACACACCTGTGTACGAGGGTTCACATGCTCTGAGGCTGAAGACTAATAATTATAGATTACATACATGTACAAACATGAATATTTATTTAGCAAGTAAGGACATTAAGTTAAGGAGAGCTTGTCTTTCCCTCCTTTTTCCCTCTTTCCCTCTTTCCCTCCCTTCCTTCCTCTTTTCCTCCTTCCCTTTCTCTCTCTCCTTCCCTTTTTCCTTTCCTTCCTTCCCTCCTTCCCTCCTCCCCTCCTTCCCTTCCTTCTTCCTTTTCTTTTTCTCCTTCCCTTTCTTCCTTCCCTCCTTTCCTCCTCCCCTCCTTCCCTCCCTTCTTCCTTTTTCTCCTTCCCTTTCTTCCTTCCTTCCTTCCCTTCTCCCTCCCTCCCTCTCTCCCTCTTTCCTTCCCTCCCCTGCCTTCCTCCCTCCCTCCCTCCCTCCCTGACAGTACCCAGGCTGTCTTTGCTCTCATTTTCCTGCCTTGGCCTCCCAATCGCTGTGATAACTGGGTCAAGCTGCCACACCCAGCTTGAAGGCCATGTTCTCACTGCTAGAGAACAGAGTTAAGGACATAAAAGAATGGGGGAGCTGGAGAGATGGCTCAGCAATTAAGAACACACACTGCTTCTGTAGAGTTTGGTCCCCAGTGCCCAGGTCAAGCAGCTCACAACTGCCTGCAACTCCAGCTCCAGGGGCTTCTAAGTCTCTGGGCTCTAGGGCACCAACAAGTGTGTGCATATATCCAAACACATATACAACTGAAAAATCAGAAAAATCTTAAAAAAAAAAAAAAGATCGGAAGGGAGAGGGTAAGAATACACTGTTTGCCGGGCAGTGATGGCACACGCCTTTAATCCCAGCACTTGGGAGGCAGAGGCAGGCAGATTTCTGAGTTCGAGGCCAGCCTGGCCTACAGAGTGAGTTCTGGGACAGCCAGGGCTACACAGAGAAACCCTGTCTCGAAAAACCAACCAACCAACCAACCAACCAACCAACCAACAAGCCTAGTGCCAGATCTTGGTCACTAAATAACATTCTCCTTTTCTTTCTTTCTTTTTTTTTTTTTTTTTTTTTTTTTTTTTTTTTTTTTTTTTTGGTTTTTCGAGACAGGGTTTCTCTGTGTAGCCCTGGCTGTTCTGGAACTCACTCTGTAGACCAGGCTGGCCTCGAACTTAGAAATCTACCTGCCTCTGCCTCCCAAATGCTGGGACTAAAGGCGTGTGACACCACTGTCCACCTCCATTTTTTCTTAAATGAGAGAAAGTACACAGACATTTTATCACATACCTAATGCATTAGAGTATGAGGTCACATTCTCTGTTAAAGGTATGAGGTTTAATCCCCATCACTGCCAAAAAAAGGCAGGCAGGCAGGCAGGCAGGCAGGCAGGCAGGCAGACAGACAGACAGACAGACAGACAGACAGACACAAAACAAAGTAGAGCATGGTGGTGCATGCCTGTGATTCCAGCAAGGGAGAAGCTGAGGCAAGACAATCACTACAGGTCTGAGGCCAGCCTGGGCTACATATTGAGCTCCATTCTAGCCTGGTTACACAGCAAAATCTTGTCTCATAAAGACAATAAAAGGGCCTGGAGTGATGGCCCGGTGGTTAGGAGAACTTCCTATTGTAGTTTAGTTCCCAGAACCCAACAGCAGCTCTTGTTCATCTGTAACTCAAGTTCCCAGGGAACATCAGACATGTGTATGCTGTATAGACATACACAGAGGAAAAATATCTGTAAGCATTAAAAAAGAAATTAAAATGGAAGGAAAGAAGAAAGAAAGGGAAGATCATTTGGGCCAGGCATAGCTCAGTAGCAGAAAGCTTCCCTGGGATGTGCAAAGCCCCGTGTTCCATCGCCAGAGCTTGTGAATGGCTAATAACAAGACTAGATCTGGACTAAGAACAGAGGGGAAGTGGCTCTGTGGGTAAGAGCCTGGCTGTTCTTGCAGAGAACCTCTGACCAATTCCCAGCACCCACATGACAGAGTACAACTCTCTGCGACTCTTGTTCCAGGAGATCTGTTGCATTCTTCTGGCTTTAGAAGGCAGCAGGAAAACATAGTCATACATGCAGACAAAGCACCCATACACATAAATAACAAAAAAACATTAAAAGAGATTTCTTGAAAAAAAAAAGAGACAAATATATTAAACAATATCAAAAATGGTCAAAACTGAGGGAGAGAGCAGGTGCTGTGGCTTAGAAGTAGAACAGTTGCTGAGTATATATAAGAGCCCGGGATCCATCCCAGCACAAGGGGAGAGAGTTATAGGGACAGGTCAAAAGGAATGCTTCAAGTTAGGTCTGGAAAGATGGTTCAGTGGTTAAGTGCGCTTCTGAGTCTTCCAGAGGACTCGAGTTCAGTTCTTAACACATATATGACTGTTCACAACCACCGGCAGCTCTAGCTGTAGGGGATCTGGCATCCCCTTCTGAACTGCATGCATGTGGTGCACATACACACAAGCAGGCAGAACACTCATACACATGAAATAAAAGTAATAACGGAGAGTCCTGAGGCAGGGGGATTTCTGTGAGGCCAGGCTGATCTATAAAGCCATTTTCAGGTCAGCTTCAGGTACACAGTGAGACCTTGTGTCAAATAAATAAAATTTACAAAATAAGTAAAAAGATATTTGTAAATTTAAAATTTAATGAAAATAAATGATGATGATGATGACGATGACGATGATAAACACCAAATGTCAAGAAGGGGCTTCCAGCACTTGGGAGATCCAAGTCCTGTCAGGCTTTGAAGACCTGTGACATGGAAATGCCTTTCCAATGCCTTGTTAGTTAGAGTCGTGTAGTGATCCTGCATTAGAATCATTGGAGTCACGCAGTGATCCATCCACAAAGCCTACAATTCAGCGTTGTCTTCCTTTAGCGTCTCCGAGATGGCAGATGTGCGTGCGACTGAGAAGAAACGGGCTCACTAGTGAGGTCGTCTCTGTTCTCAACTCCATCACCATCAGCTACGAGCTCTCTGACTGGAGGATCTTCTGCCTGAAGATGCAGCTCCTGAGAGAGAAGCTTGGGTGAGGTGAGGCCTTCCCTTGAAGGGTACTTGAACTGGTTTTGTGAGAGAGTGGAAGCATTGCTTCCAAGGTACCGTTCTCCCGAGCACACGGCTCTTGGGAAGAGTTTCTTTGCAGGTGCCCTGGACCTGCTCTGTGTAGAGGGTTCCGACATCTTTGGTTTAGTTTTAGATACAGGCTCTCCCTATGGAGTGCAGGCCTGGAATTCCTGGAGCAAGTGATCTTCCAGCCTCAGTTTCCATAGTAGCCATGCCACCTTCTGAAATCTTGTTCTAAAAGCACTAGTAAAGGCAGTGAAATTAAAAAAACAAAACCAAAACAAACAAACAAAAACTAACCCCCACCTCCCCCAAAAAACAAAACAAGAAAACGATAAAATTACAAACAACACATTTATTTATGTAAATAGTGTTTGGGATTAACCTGCCTTTGCCTCCTGAGTGCTAGAATTAAAGGCATGCACCACCACTACCTGGTTTTGATTTTTTTTAAAAAATTGCAGTAACATATATAGACAACTTATCATTTTCAGCGTCTCTAAGTCTACTTTGCACTGCGCAGGTGAGTGTCCTCCGGTGCTTTGTGGCTCCTCTAAGATCTCCTAAGAGACAGTGTCTCCTCTGTGGGTTCAGGCCAGTGATCCCCTCTTTGCTTCGACTTGTCTTTTGACTCCATATTTTGTTTGCTTGTCACTGCTTCTTGCGTGTCACAGAAGCTGGGGACTTTGTAGTTTACCTAGTTTCTACCAACTGCGTCTTGTGGATGTTTTAAAACAGTAATGGTATCTGATGCAAGACTTATCTACTTACTCATGGACAGAGGATATGAAACCACTCAAGCGTCTGCACTTAACTGTTGAGGATTTCATGAGCAGCAGTTTGCAGCCAGTCAAGTTACTGTTTTCAGTATGATTTGAAATGTTTGCCAGAAAGACTAAAAAGCCTTGAAAAACATATGGAGGAGTGAAAAGTCAACATTCTACTTCTACCCCGCTAACCAAGACCAAAATAGAAGCCAATAAATGCTTCTCCTCTGCCCCGAATCTTGGGATTTGTCCATCCAGGGAGTCAGTCACTGTGCCTTGCAGGAATCGTCCACATTCTCTTTCTTTTCTTTCTCTCTCTCTCTCTCTCTCTTTTTCTCTCTCTCTTTCTTTCTTCCTTCTTCCCTCCCCTTCTCTTTCTTTGTTAATTTTTTCCAGCAGTGGTAGGATCCCATAATTGTTAAGCAAGAGCTCTACTTGCTGAGCCACACCCCCCAACTCTGCCTTTTCTTCCTATGCCTTATGGTATATTATAATCATTATTACCATGTTTGTGTGTGTGGATGCGTGGTGTAACTAGGCATGCGTATAGCCTGTGTGTTAGAAGTCAGAGGCAACTCTCTGGCATTGGTTTTCTCCTTCTACCTTCCTGTGGCTTCTGGGGATCAGCTAGGATCTTCATTCAGGAGCCAGGGCCTCCACTGGCTGAGTCATCTATTCAGCTCCACAGGTTTTGAATTTCAGTATTTCTCGGGAATTTCCAGCACAGCCAGGCATTCTCTTGGCAGTATTAAATCCTGACACACTGAAAGTGTACGCTACAGTTAAATAACTTCCCCCAGCACCTCTCACAGATTTATAAGGTCCTTTCACATGGATCTGACCTGGAGACGCCTCCAAAGACTTCTCTGGAAAGAGCCCACAGACAGTGACGAGTCTCTTGTCTCTAGGACAAGAGCTCACAGTTCAAGCGAGGCCTGTTTCTTCTCCTGCAGCTACTTTGATTCCTTGCCCATACAAGCCCCCCAAAACAGTGTGTGCTTCTGATGCTGAGCTGGACCTGCCTGTTTTAAAGGAGTGGTCATTGGTTTCCCCTCATCATATGAACAGAGAAAATGGATGCCAGAAGGCTCACAGGCCAGTTTGGGAATAACAAAAACATGCTTATTTAAAGCAGCAGTTCTCAATGTGAGTAGTGACTCCTTTGGGGTCGGGGTGGGGTGGGGTGTTGAACAACCCTTTCACAGGTGTCCCATATCAAATATCCTGCACACCAGATATTTACATTGTGATTCATAACAGTACCAAAATTACAGTTTTGAAATAGCAGTGAAAATCATTTTACAGCTGGGGAATCACCATAACATGAGGAACTGTATTAAAGGGTCACATCGTTAGGAAGGGTGAGAAGCACTGCTTTAAAGGGTGGATGAAAAGAGGCTGTGCTGTTAGTTTTCCTCCCTGACGAAGTATATTTATAATTTCAAAGAGCCAATCACTTAGAACTCTTTGAAGTTTGGCATAATTTTCAATTGCCAACTAGCAATTTTACTCATCTTTGAACACTGAGAGCCCGGGATATGCCAAGCACGGAGCAGGAAACAGTACCTACTTGAAAAGGTTCTGTTTTGTAATCTAGGGAACTTAACACCTGTAGTTGCTTCCAGAAAACAAACGAGCATCAGTGAGTTGTCTCAGGTTTCTCCAGGTTTAATATCTTGATCTAAATTGCTCTCTTACTGCCGTCTGGTGCCTCCTCTTCCAAAAGAGCATGGCTCTCCTCCTTGGATGACTTGGATGACCAGAAGCCAGAGCCTAGATAGACCAGAGATCTAGGGTAAAACCAAACTTTGCTGGTCTAAAACAAACAAACAAACAAAACAAAATAAAAAACTCAACCAACCAACCAACCAATTCTAGCCTCCTGAGTAACACTGCCACAGGCCAAGGGATCCAGGGTAAAGCCCAGCTCTGTTTTCACAAGGAACATTTTATTTTCTCCTCATTAAAAAAATACTAATGTGGGGGCTGGAGAGATGGCTCAGCGGTTAAGAACACTGACTGCTCTTTCAGAGGTCCTGAGTTCAATTCCCAGCAACCACATAGTGGCTCACAACCATCTGTAATGGGATCTGATGCCTTCTTCTGGTGTGTCTGGAGAGTGATAGTGTACTCACATACATGAAATAAATACATCTAAGAAAAAAAATAAGCAAAACCAAAACAACCTAATGCATGGGGCGGGGAAGGGCTAGGAGTGAGAATGAAACTCAGTGGAGGAGGGGCTTCTCTGGTGACTAGCTGGAAGCCTTGGGTGAGGTGGGGGTAGGGCAATTCTATGGGGGTAACCCTACCTGAGATTCCTACGGGGGGGGGGATATAGAAACTGAAGTGTCCACCTCCTGTAGCCAGGCAGGACTTCTAGAGGACGGAGGGGGCATCAGTTCACCCAGGAAAACCTTCAATCTAAAATTTGTCTTGCCTACAAATGTTCAGGGATAAAGATGGAGCAGACCAATGGAGCCAACCAATGCCCAACCCAACTGGAGATCCATTCCATGTGAGAGAGCCAGCTGCTGACATTCTGTTATGCTTGCAGTCAGGAGCCTAGCATAACTCTCCTGAGAGGCTTCATCCAGCAGCGGATGGAGGTAGATGTAGAGACCCACAGCTAAGCATCAAGTGGAGCTGAGGAGTCTTGTGGAAGAGTACGGGATAGAAGTGAGCAAGCTGGAGGGGTCAAGGGCACCACAAGAAGACATAAAGAGACTAATGTGGGACCCTGGGGGTCACAGAGCATGGGCCACCAACAAGGGCCACCAGCAGGAGCTGGACCTGGACCTTACACATCTGTAGCAAATGTGCAACTTGGTCTTCATGTGGGTCCCCTAACAAGTGAAGTGGGGTTGTCTTGGTCTCTGTTCCCTGCCATTGGATCCCCCTACCCTACCTGGATTGCTTGGTTGGGCCTCAGTGGAAGAGGATGTGCTTAGTCCTGCTAAAACTAGATGTCCCAGGATGGAGTGGTATCCAACGGAGAAGGGGAGGGGGCAATGGGGAAAAGGATTTGTAAGGGTGGGACTGGGAAGAGGGGGGGTTGTGATCAGGATGTAAAGTAAATAAAAAATAATTTTTTGGAAAAAGGAAAAGAAAAAAAAATACTAATGTAGGGGCTGGATAGATGGCTGTGTGGGTGAGAAATGCCCAGCTCCCAGGTGAAGTTGGCAAAGCTGAGCTTGCCTGTAACCCCAGCAGTGAAGAGCAAAGACAGGCAGAGCATGGAGGATTAATGACCAGTCAGCATAGCCCCGGGGGCAAGCTTCAAGTACACTGTCTCAGAAGAACAAGGCTGAGAGCAATAGAGGATACCCCTGCCCCCCAAAAGCTATTTCCACCCTCTCCCCACTCGCAGTCCCAAAAGATAGAAATGCTAAAGGCTGGAGGCATAGCTCAGTGGGGTATCTACACACTTTATCCAGTGGGCTGAGGAAAGAGTGGAGTGGTACAACACTAGGTTCTGGGGTCAGGCTCCATCACAGCAGAACAAAGACAACACCAGTGATAAAAGCTCACACCATAAGAGTTTAGAACTGTGAAGAAAAACGAAACCACATGTATTCTCGCTATGCAGACTTTATTAATCCCTTATTACATGCTAACCAGGGTTCTAGTGTTTTCTTCTAAAGTTATTAATTAACCAATTAATTTATATGAAATAGGTTTTGATCTATAGCCCCAGTTGGCCTAGATCTCTCTATGTAGCTCAGGCTGGCCTCAAACTGGCAATAAAAGTTCTGAGATTACAAGCGAGCACCACCTACATTTTGTTTTGCAATCATCTCATTTTCTGAAGACTCATTTTGTGAAATTTCCCCAGGTGTGTGTGTGTGTGTGTGTGTGTGTGTGTGTGTGTGTTGTGTGTGTTGTGTGTGTCTGCTAACCCTAAGCCGGATATGCCACCAGTTCGATTTTCGGCTGCACTAGGGGCCGACGTGGCACCGGACATTAAAATGTGGTCGGGCTAGGGTAACGATCTGTGAGACTCGGTTTGGAAATCTGGCCTGAGACGACAGCCTGTCATTCCGGGCAAACAGCCTCAGCTGGGTGGGGACGCGTCTGCCGAGGACCCTGGACTCCAGCAACCGGTGGTCGCCACTGTCCACCCACCCTTAGGCCCAGCTCGCCTGGCGGAGAACAGCTGTGCAGCCACGCTGGACACTCACCCCGCCCGCTTGATCCCGCCCCCGGACCTACAGGACCAATAAACGATGAATACAGCCGCGCGTCACGGAGCGCCGGCCAATTGCAGACGGCCACGACCCTAGAAAGGCTGGGCGCGGCAGGCGGCCACGGGGCGGTGGCGGCGCTGGCGTAGACGTTTCCTCGCTATGGTGGTGGTGGCAGCGGCGCCGAGCGCGGCCACGGCGGCCCCCAAAGTGCTACTCCTATCTGGCCAGCCCGCCTCCGGCGGCCGGGCGCTGCCGCTCATGGTGCCCGGCCCGCGGGCAGCAGGGTCGGAAGCGAGCGGGACACCGCAGGCTCGCAAGCGGCAGCGCCTCACGCACCTGAGCCCGGAGGAGAAAGCGCTGCGGAGGTGGGCCCGGCGGGCGAGGCTGGGGCGCGGGGCAGCAGGGCTGGGGCTGGGATCGGGATCCTCTCGCGTGTGCCCGGCGGGTGGGCTCTCTACGGTGGGTTAGATTCGCCTAGGGAGCGGAGCCGAGGTGGCAGCCCCTCCGAAGGTCTGTGCCCGGGATGTGTGTAGGAGCGCCCGACGCCCGGTCCTCCTGTAAATGTGCTCTTTGTGGTCACAGGGTAGGAACCGTTCCAGCTGTCATTGCAGCCACTTGGGAACTCAACCCCGGGAACCGAGTCAACTGCCTCGGGCATCCCGAGAGTTGGGCTTGGGGAGGGACAGTTGGGAGCGTCCCTGCCGCCTTCACGGATGTGGCTCTAGCAAGGAGCCTGTAGGACGGAATTGGAACCAGAAAGTAGCGGGGGAGGAGGGAAGAAGCTTATGACGCAACGGGAATGTGTCAGCCCGGTGGTAAAATGAGATCCGGGTGGACAGCCACGCGGGAGAGAGTCCAGCAAGTCTTCAAGGCCTTTGGATAGAAAGCTCTCTCTCTCTCTCTCTCTCTGTGTGTGTGTGTGTGTGTGTTTTGGATAGAAAGCTCTCTGTGTGTGTGTGTGTGTGTGTGTGTGTGTGTGTGTGTGTGTGTGTGTGTGTGTATAGCCACGCGGGAGAGAGTCCAGCAAGTCTTCAAGGCCTTTGGATAGAAAGCTCTCTCTGTGTGTGTGTGTGTGTGTGTGTGTGTGTGTTTTGATAGGAGCCTTAAGCGTGTTTACTACTGCTAAGCCTTATTCTGTAAAGTCAACGAAAGCACCAGCTGGCCACGTCTGCAAATGAAGACACAGGAAAGCTGGAGATGACTCAGTTAAGTTCCCTGTCTCCTCCCCAAGGAAACTGAAAAACAGAGTAGCAGCGCAGACCGCTCGAGATAGAAAGAAAGCCCGGATGAGCGAGCTGGAGCAGCAAGTGGTGGATTTGGAAGAAGAGGTAAAGGGACATCCAGCCATGCTTCCATCCCTTCCATAC
This sequence comes from Mastomys coucha, assembly GCF_008632895.1. NCBI lineage: Eukaryota > Metazoa > Chordata > Mammalia > Rodentia > Muridae > Mastomys > Mastomys coucha. The sequence continues at coordinate 24,715,256 of NW_022196905.1, read as the reverse complement.
CAGGGCCCATCCTAAGCTGCTTCAGCCCTTTAGAATACAACTCAAAGTGCCATTTAAAGTTTAACTAGCCTAGCAGATAGGCGGTGAAAGCAGACGTGACTCACCCTGGGCAGCTTGATTCTATCCATAGCCTGCCTGGAGATTAGCCAGGTTGGATAGATCACTGATTGCTTAAGCTGTAGTGCCTCCTGGCTTTGACCCTAGAGGCTGCCCCTTCCTTCTAGGGTTCACTGGCTAACCAATCTTAGCAAGAACTATTGTCTTTTTGAAAGTTTTAATCATCAGCTGGTTCTTAAAATGTGGGTCATATCAATAGCGGTTTTTAGTAAACAACAATTGTCAGGTATAGCCCACCACCCCTACTGTATTGTCTACTCAGCAGAGTATCAAGTATCACTAGGCCATTTTCAAACAGCCCGTTTTAGTTGATTGTTCTTTCCTGTCTTGTCCTTCGCCCCCGCCCCTCCCTCCTTATACTCTCTCACCCCTTGTATCCTTTCTGCTGTCAGTGCCCTTTTGTGCCCCTCCACCCAAGCATCCTTTTACTCTTTGGGGAGTTAGTTTAGTTAACTTTACCTATTTATAGCTTTTTTAGGCATTGCCACATTTACATCCATGTGTGCCCTGGTTTGAGTTTGGGTCACTTCGCTTACTTTCCAAATTTATACAGTTTCTCTGCCAATTTCCTTTCTCTGTACAGATGAGTAGTATCCATTGTATGTGCGCTACACTTTCATGGTTCACTGGTCCTCTGTGCTGCGCATCCAGGCTGCCTCCATTTCTTTGCCATTGGACCACTAACCACCAGCATCTACACTTGCCCCTTCAAGACAGAATGGTGAATGATTTAAAGATTATTTTCAGATAGGTCCTTGGGTTGGCCTGTAACTCACAGCACGCCTCCTGTCTCAGCATGCTGACATTACAGGCAATGATCCACCTTGCCGCACTTTTTTTTAAAAGGTAGTGTATTAACACATATGTAAATTAAGTTGCAAGTGACTTTTTTTGGCTGAAATCTGTGAGTCGTACTCGTAGGCATTATGATGTCACTGTCACCATTGAAAACACTTTTGCTTTGTTCTCTTCAGAGATTGGCTTTGAATAAACAGCTCTTCCTGCCTCAGCCTGCTTGAGGCTCAATGGCATTTTTTTGGGAGACAGCTTGATATATCCCAGGCTGGGCTCTAACTTGCTGTGTAGCCAAAGATGACCCAAAATTTGTTTCTCTTGCTGATATGACCCAAGTGGTGGGATTACAGGCATGAGCCACCCATGTTAGTTTATACAGAGCTGAAGGTGGGACCCAGGGCTTCAAGCCTGGGAGGGCAAGTCTTCTACCAGCTCATCTGTACCACCAGCCACCAGTGACACAATGACTGTGAACTGCACACAGAGTTTACCAGCTCAATAAGGAAACCAGCTGTAGCGGAACTTCCAGTGGACTCTATTGAAGGAACTACATGTCTTAAGAGCCTCTTCTGTATTTTCTTACAGAACCAAAAACTCCAGCTAGAAAATCAGCTTTTACGAGAGAAAACTCATGGCCTTGTGATTGAGAACCAGGAGTTAAGAACACGCTTGGGAATGGATACGCTGGATACTGAAGAGGCTCCAGAGGCAGAGTCCAAGGTAGATCTTGTGAGAACTGGTTGTGGCATTACCAGATTTGTGTTCTGGACCTCCGATCAAATCTTTTCTCATTTCCTTTTTGAGGCAAGGTCTTAATGTCTGATTTTGGCTGGTCTTGAACTTGTGCCACTTCTTTTGCTTCTAAGTAGTGCTTCTACAGGCACATGTCCCCACGCCTAGCTGATCAATCCTGAATTTTCCTTGTTTCCTTGAACTGATTTCATGATCCTCTTGCCTTAGCTTCCCAAGTGCTGGAATTATATGCATGAACAAGTGGCTTGTGTCTTGGCCATGTTGGAGGGATAGGGTCTCATGTAGCCCAGATTGGCCTCAGACTTGCTGAGTAGCTGATAATCCTCCTGTCTCCACCTTCCAGATGTTACCATTACAGGCAGGTGTTACTTTGTATGGTTATGTAGGTGCGTATATGTACATGGGTGTGCGTTTGTACACATCTGCTTACGTACAGAGGTCTAAGGAGGATGTTGGATGTCTTGTCCTATCTTTGTCCACCCTATTCTTCTGAAGCAGAGTGTCTCACTGAATCTGGAGCTGGGCTGGTGGCCAGCAAGCCCTGGTGAGCCTCTTGTCTATGTCTCCCTTGGAGCTGGGGATTTGAACTTGGGTCTTCAGAATTGCACAGCAAGCACATTATATTCAGAGCCACCTCCCCAGCTCCTTTGTAGCCTACTGGCTCTTTACTTACTGTGGTCTTTCCTTTCAGGGGAATGGAGTAAGGCTGGTGGCCGGGTCTGCTGAGTCCGCAGCACTCAGACTATGTGCACCTCTGCAGCAGGTGCAGGCCCAGTTGTCACCTCCCCAGAACATCTTCCCATGGATTCTGACGCTGTTGCCTCTTCAGATTCTGAGGTAGAGCTCATTCTGCTTTACTAAAGTGCTCATTCTGCAGCATCTAAGTAGCGTGTGACATGCCTAGCCAGGCAAATGGAGAAGTTAGTGTTGGTGGGGCTAGGGGTAAGCAGTCACCTTCCTAGTCTTCAGCGGATTATGTCATGGAGTAGGGGGAAACTGTTCCATGGGTGGGTCCTGTGATCTGAGAGCATAAGCCCTAAGTAACATTGTGGAGCCCAGTACTAAGTATTTCTGGTAGACTGACTGTCACATTCATTCTAATAGTGAACTCTTTTGTGTTTTGCCTCTTGTAGTCTGATATCCTTTTGGGCATTCTGGACAAGTTGGACCCTGTCATGTTTTTCAAATGTCCTTCCCCAGAGTCTGCTAATCTGGAGGAACTCCCAGAGGTCTACCCAGAAGGACCTAGTTCCTTACCAGCCTCCCTTTCTCTGTCAGTGGGGACCTCATCAGCCAAGCTGGAAGCCATTAATGAACTCATTCGTTTTGACCATGTATATACCAAGCCTCTAGTCTTAGAGATCCCCTCTGAGACAGAGAGCCAAACTAATGTGGTAGTAAAAATTGAGGAAGCACCTCTAAGCTCTTCAGAAGAGGATCATCACCCTGAATTCATTGTCTCAGTGAAGAAAGAACCTTTGGAAGATGACTTCATTCCGGAGCTGGGCATCTCAAACCTGCTTTCATGCAGCCATTGTCTGAGACCACCTTCCTGCTTGTTGGATGCTCACAGTGACTGTGGATATGAGGGCTCCCCTTCTCCCTTCAGTGACATGTCTTCTCCACTTGGTACAGACCACTCCTGGGAGGATACTTTTGCCAATGAACTCTTCCCCCAGCTGATTAGTGTCTAAGGAGCCACACGACATTGGGCCCCTTTCCCTGACCATCACACTGCCTAGAGGATAGCATAGGCCTGTCTGTTTCGTTAAAAGCCAAAGTAGAGGCTGTCTGGCCTTTTAAGAATTCCTCTAAAGTATTTCAAACCTCATAGATGACGTTCAAGTATTGTCGTTTGACACTCAGCTGTCTAAGGTATTCAAAGGTATTCCAATACTACAGCTTTTGAGATTCTAGTTTATCTTAGAGGTGGTAATATGCTCTAAATCACAGGGAGGGTCATTTGGTAGTTATCTCCCAGCCTGGCTTCAAACTATGTAGTCGAGGCTAGGCTGAAACTTGTGACCCTCTTGACCCCACCTCCCAAGTGCTGGGCTTTACCAGGTGTGCAACTCCACACCTGCCTCTTGACATGTCCTAAAGTGGACATGGGATTCATGAACAGCCCCTTATCATTTTTCTCCATTCTCTGCATCCCAGGTTTTATTTCGTTGACTTCTACAGAGAAACACCAACCTGAGGGGCTTGTTTTCCCTTATGTACATTTTAAATGAAGATTGAGAATCTTTGTAAAATGATGAAAATTTACTGTGTAAATGCTTGATGGACTCTTCTCGATAGTGCAGCTTCTAGAAGGTGCTTTCTCCGTTTATTTAAAACTACCCATGCAATTAAAAAAAAAGCAACGCAGCATCCTGTTCTGTGATTTCTAGGGCTGTTGTATTTTCTCTTTATTGTTTGCTAAAGGAGTAATTTATCCAACTAAAGTGAGCATACCACTTTAAAAAAAAAAAAAAGCTTTTTCTTCAGGCCAGTTGGCCAATGTCACAGTTACTAAGTGCCAGAGATAGAGCCTAACCACCTTTTTTTCTGGTTGGGCGTTAAACCTAAGATGTGCATAATGAGGCTGGAGAGATGGCTCAGTGGTTAAGAGCACTGACTGCTATTCTAAAGTACTGAGTTCAAATCCCAGCAACCACATGGTGGCTCACCTACCATAATGAGATCTGACACTCTCTTCTGGTACGTCTGAAGACAGCTACAGTGTACTTACAAATAATAAATAAAGATGTGCATAATGGGCAAGTATACACACTGTTTTGCTATGATCAGGAAGTATCGGGCTTCCCGATTTTACCTCTTGACACTTTTGAGCTGAGTGACTGAGGGGACAGATAACCAGTTCTAACTTGGAAAGAAGGACTTTAGTGTCTCTAGCAGCTAAACCTCTGCCACCTCTATGCACTGGAAAGTTCGTTTTTTTTTCTCCTCATCCACTTTGGAAAGGTTTTAATCCCTCACTGAATCTTAGTGTAGGCTGGGGTATCTTACATAGCATGCATGAAGCCTTGGTTCCATCTCTAGAATGGAAACCAGCAAATTTATTCAGAAAGAAATCAACTACAAAACTCCAGAGACAATGACAATATCCTCACTGCACATTCTGCCCTGGCAAAGAACTTCATTTTTCACTGATACAGGCAGAGTAACAATTTAGCATTTAAATATATTTTCCCTATCAATATTACTTTAGGGCGATCAAAGTGAACCTACAGATAGAATTCTGAGAGTCAGTAGGTCCAAGACTGAAAGCTATCTCATGAATACTTGAGGACCAATAATCTATTTTGGGATCATACAGAGATATTTGCCGCCATCCACAGAGCGTAAGTATTTCTAAGTAAAAAGTCATTTACATTTAATATCATCACACTGAAGTGGCTGCTGTACTAACAAGATGGGATAGTGTATAGATTTTCAGGGTTTCATTTCCTGTACAGATGGCCAAAAAGGTACACAGATCAGCTTTGAAAAAACATCTGGCTTTCAAGAACATTTTCATACCGAAACATCAAGCTGCCTGGCTAGATCTAAAAATCAACCTTTTTATTCTATGAAACCAAATACTCTAGTAATGTATTATTCCAAAATTCAGACTAAAGGTGCAAGCAATAGCTGCAGACAAAATCCCTGGGCCTCACGACAGCTAGGCATCTGCCTCATTGCTTTTCTATCAGATGAGCTAGAGCTAGACAGCAGACACTCGGCCTACTCCAGGAGTATTCCAAGTATCAATTCAATTCTTGTCTCCTAGAAGCTCAAAAACTCAAGTGTTACTTTTCTGACTATTGAGACGATATCTCTATTTTTTTTATTTTGTATGTTCCATGTATGGGTATGAATTTCCTTGGGTACATGTATTAGGCCAGAGTCAACCTTATTTGAGAAAAGATCTTTCACTGAACCGGGACCTCACAAATTCAGGTAGACTAGCCGGCCAGTAAGCTCCAGGACTCTCCTCTTTGTCTTCCCAAGTACTGTGATGAATAAACATACACAACCCCCAGACCCCTTTAAAAATGAATGTTAGGGATCTGAACTCAAAATTTGATTGCTTGTAAGCCAACCACTTTACTGACTAACCGATGGGTCATGGGGATGCCCCTAGACCATTTGAGACAGGGTCTCTTACAGTCCATGCTGGGCTCATGAAATCAATATGGAACAGATAATGACTTTGAATTTGGGATCTTCCTTCAGCCTCCTCTCAAATCCTGGGATTATAGGACTAGAATACCCCAAATACTTTTACCCTTGTGACTTAAAAATTTTTCTGACAAGCTATTTCTGTTTTTTTTTTTTGTTTGTTTTTTGTTTTTCGAGACAGGATTTCTCTGTGTAGCCCTGGTTGTCCTGGAACTCACTCTGTAGACCAGGCTGGCCTCAAACTCAGAAATGCATCTGCCTCTGCCTCCCAAATGCTGGGATTAAAGGGGTGCGCCACCACCGCCCGGCTCTATTTCTGTTTTAATTATATTAACCCCAGTATCTTCATTTCCCCTCCTACTGTACCCTCTCCTCCCAATTAATCCTGCTTCCATCCTGTATGTGTGTCCTATTATATTTAAAATTGCTTGTATACACACGGGCAACTTACCAGTGGCTACATCACTGAAGAAAACGACTCTCTAGCAACCCTGCTGACTTCCTTCATTCATGAAGTAGGATGACTGGTATACCCACCCAAACAATACTGAAAGTCAACATCAGTGTCTTGAAGGAGCTAGCATTTCAGCACTGTTCAAAGTGCATCTACAAAATGCCACCACTAGTCTGAGGAGCGAGGGGACTAAAAGAAAACCAAATCAACACAACATCAACCTATTTTTGAGTATCTACTCATTTTGCACTCACAAGCCATAGAGCCTGGAACTCACTGTGGAACAGGCTGGCCTTCAAATTTGGGGGATCCTGCCTCTTGAGTGATGGAATGATAGGCAATGTCTCTAATTTCACTCTGAGTCATACTCCATTGTTTCAATGAAGTCACCATTGACAACATCACAGACATTAAAGTGTCTATAAAGCCAAGGGTTGGTCAAAAGCAAGAATCCTGGGACTAATTAGCTGCTAAGATACTGAGCTGTAATTATCTATTCTAATCCTAGTTTCCAACTTGTCATGTTAGATAACTTTTATCCAGGATTTTCAAAATTTGGTTAAAAGTAAGTCTGTTTGTTTTTTTTTCTGCAACTGTAATCCAATGATAAAATTCCCTGCCTCATGAGTCAAGGGTCTGGTTAACAAAGAATGAATATGTGTAGACAATACTGCCACCCAGTGACCTGTCGCTCTAGCACAGGATGCATCAACAGGATGCCTAGTCTCTTCAAACTCCTCCAACTTGAGCTTCCAACTCTACATCTCAACGTTGAAGGCTTCGTCACAAGGTCAGCATCTGATGTCCCATGGCAGTGACCTGCTAAGGGGAATGTTACTGGTACATTAACAAAGGCAAAACAGCCTGCCTATTCTAGAAACAGCTCACCTTTAACCCCACAGTATCAAACTTTCAGGACAAATTTAAGTTTTTCACTGATAAGGATGCTCTCTTAATTAAAATCTAAAGCTAAGGAAAAAAATGCTTAATTTACATTTATACAGGATTACAGATACTTTAAAAGTTCAAAACATTGAGTTTTATTGAAAATAATAAAATACAGAAACACCAGATTCTCATCTTTAAAGCAAATCTGACATTTTCCATCACGTTGCTAGTACTGCAGCATTCTTGTCACTATTAAACAAAGCCAGGCTCCAGATCCAAAGTGGTGACTAACCTGCTAATAGTCTCCCCTCAGTTCTAAGGCCTGTCTTGTTCCTAAATCTTAGTTTTATCTTTTTGAGAATGAGCAGTTTTTAAGTGATTTTTATCATGAGAACTGGATTCTCATATTATTTCTTCATACTAAGAACAAGAACAACAAAAACCCAAGCCAAGAACCAAAAAACCCACACACACCCTACTCAGACTCACTGAAAATACACATTTGTTCATCAGAGCTCACCTGCTTTAGATAATTGTTGACCTTCACATTAGCATACTGAGCCAATGTTTGATTCACACTGTAAAAACTATACAAGATGAAAAGACCTGTTAATTCCTTAGGAAAACCTTAAGGCAAAAGCCAAAGTCTTATGCTAGAAAGGAAAACAGAAGGCAGAGGCACCAGGGCTGAGGAGACAGTTGGATGTAAGCACCACAAGGACGAAGGTGATTTTTGTACAAACATGTGCAAGAAGGTAAAGTCCAAAAGGGAGCACGAAACATCTACTTTCCTGCTGAAACAGGCTCATGTCAGGTAAGGACTCCTGACAAGTTAAGACATCTCTGCTTTCAAGTGGTTACCAACTGCATCAAAGCCACTTCAGGCCTTTCACAGAGGCAGTCCTGATGTTTTAGGCCCTTTGGAAAGCTGCCACTTCCTTCCTACCCTAGCACTGGGCTAACTCCAGACTCTTGGCAGTCCCTGCACATCTCTAAACTGTTCTAAAACTTCTTAGCACAGAGATTCACAAGTTGGTCCCATTAAGCAAGCCAGGAGTTTTTCAAATGACACGAGCCAAACACTTGCACGTTTCAACAGAAGACAGTTTTCATTCACCTCTGAGTCTGAGATGAAGAAACAAGTAGCTGGTTTCAATACTGGTTTGAAGGTTGAGTAACTTTATTGTGCAGACATAAATATTTTGTTTAAATATTAAACATTAAACCTTTTCCTGACATCCAGACAGAAATAGAGAGAGCAGGAACAACAGGCAAGAGGAGAAACAGTCCAAGGACAGACGTGGGACTCCTATGCCATCCACAGGAGGGATTTCAGCATGGGTTGCAAAATGCCAGGAAGCTAAGTTTCTAAAAATTCATCTCCACTCAGCATAAACCTCTTTTCTGTTTTCCCCTATATAAAGGAGAAGAAACCCAGAAACTGAAAACTGAACGGAGGTGTTCTGCTGTAGAAAGAGCCACCACTCACCGGATATCTTACTGCTCTACAGCGCTGAAGGACTTGCAAAGCCTTCATTACATGTCCTGCCACGCTGAAGAGCTCTTCCTGAGAAATTAAAAACTTTAACCCTGGTTATTTCCAAAGAACACCTTGAGCCTGGTTCGGGTACTAAAGGGTAACGATTTCCTGCTGGTAGGAGGCCATCTTATGCTAACTTTTAGGCTTACTGCACAATAGCTTAAGCACCAGACAATTTCAATAAATCCCCAAGACACATGTCCATTTCATTTCAGCTAATTCACTGTTTCCGGAACCAACATTAAAAAACTCAACTTGCTAATACAAGCACAACCTTCCCTTTTTAAACTCTAGAAGCAATCAATGGTAGGTTTAGCTGACACAGCATGTCCTTAGGATTCATGAAAAGACACTTCTCTCACAGGCAATTTACTTCACACTCTTTAAAATCAATCACTTAAGTTAATTGAGGTGTAAACATTACTGACCAACTGAGCTTATCAGTCATGAAAGGAGACCAAGGGCTACAGCTCTGAGAGATCTGGCTACACCAACCTGACATCAATACAAGCTTCTTTGCTTGTTCAATTCCTTCACAAGAGACTCAAAGTCCTGCTCTCTTCCCTCCTGAGCCCTATATGTACAGTGACCACTACAAGTAGCTCAATACATGACTCAGCAATCAGGGTGCAGTGGCAATTAGGAGCATTCCTGTGTAGAATCATCTCAAGAATGAATGGCTTCAACAATGTGGCAGATGACTGAAGTCACCGTAACACATCCAGCATCTATAGCTGTCTTTAAAGAGACTGTAACATTTCTTGGATAAGCCTACTAAAAAACTGCATTTCCCTTGAGATAAGCTTCCTTGGCAAAAAGTTGAATTCAATAAATGGCTACCCACAATGACAGTCCCACCCAAGTCACAGGCGGAGGAGATATTACACCCGTTTCATAAAACTTTCAGGCCCCTATACTATGCAGGCAGGCTCATGACTAAACACAGGAGCCTTCTACAACTTGTCAAGTTGGAGCAGAAACTGGGGTCTAGAGCTCCATCTCTTCCTCTGTGCTGGCAGCTGTCTCCAGACTATGGTAAAGCGGCGTGTCTGTGCACGGAGGTTCCAGCAACAGTTCAGTTCTCTGTGGGAAGGCAGTGCCTGTAGCTGCGGGCTCTGTTTGGCTCTCTCCCATGTAGTTCTTAGGGTTAGAAGATGGCTTTGGCTTCTCAGAAAGGAGTTCAGGGAGAGGTTTCCAGAGCACAAGCTCCATAGAAGGACGGCTCCTGGGATGTAAAATACAGGTTTTTATCAAAAACTTTAGGACATGCAAATAAAGGCTACCTGTAACAAGCTCCTGTTCACTCTCAACACAGTTAAGAGCTGGTGGTCCTGAAAGGGCCGGTCTGTTGCTGGTATATTCATATCCATTAACTACTGCCAGTTTCACGATTATTTTATCTTGATGTCTTTCATCAGTTCTTATTATAGAAATTTAAATCTTTTAGTTAAAAGTGTGGCTGGGTCATGGTGTTTCATGCCTTTGGGAGGCAGAGGCAGGAGGATCTCTGTGAATTCAAGGCCAACCTGGTCTACAGAGTGAGCTCCACAACAGCCAGGGCATTTACAGAGAAACTCTTGTCCTGAAAAGCCAAAGAAAACCAAAATGTGTCCACTTCAGCAGCAGATATACTAAACTTTGAATGACATTGATTAGCATTTGTTAGTTAACCAATGCTTCATTTTAAAAGAGAGTCAGTGATGAGAATTCAAATGGACTTAGCAAAATAAAAAACACATTTATGTGCATGTGTGTCTGAATGTCCATGGGGATATGAATATGTGTGCAGTAGGGTCCTGAGGAGGTAGGTTCTCCTGGTATCTCTTCACAGCAATGGAAACCTAAAACTCTAAAAGAAGTGAACATTGTTTCCAGCCCCTCAAATCTGTAAAAGTTCACATGCTGGAGACTGAACCCAGGACTCACACATGTGAGTGCTCCACTTCTTAGCAACATCACCAGCCCTATATGTATTTTAAACCAAATCAACACCCAGTCTATAGATGCCATGAATAGCAATAATATAAATATCCAATGTGAAAAGCAGGGCCTTCAAGCTGGGTGTGTTGGTGCAAGCTTTAATTCCAGCACTCAGCAGGTAGAAGCAAGTGGGCCTCTGGTTTACATAGTGAGTTCTAGGATAGCTGGAGCTACAAAGAAAGAACAGCAGACACTATTTTGAGCAGAAGGGCAATGTGACCTGCATACACAGTGGCTACACTACTGACACACCCTCGGGGCTGAATAGTTAATTATAAACTTAAACTAGGGCCTGACTGAAAACCTGGATCTCCCACAAGCAGTAGTTGGACTGCTCCAACTAAGGTCTGTGTCCCAAGAGCACTTTTCAAGATACCTAACTTCACCTCAGTGAGTATTAAGTCTATGTCCCAGGCACAGCACGCCAGATGAGGACCTGGGCTGCTACTCTGCTTGGCTGGCTCTCAGGTTTGAGTTCTACTCTCAAGTTGACTGAGCTCATTAACTACAGGCACAGTTTCCATTTTCTTTCTGTGGTGCCGAGAGCAGACTGCAGGGCTGCACTGGCATGTGGCAAGTGTTCTACCCTGAGTCACTTCTCCAGCCCTTGCTTCTTGTTTTCTTTCTTTGATCTCAGTATATAGTTTAGTCTGGCCAGGTACCATCACATCCATCTTAAACATATGCTATGCTTTTGGGGGGGTAGGGGGTGGGGATAGGGTGAACGACCAAGTTTCAGTCTGCAGCCCTGGCTGGCCTGGGATTCACTATGTAGACCAAAACAGGCTGGAGTGCCTCGGGGATTACCTGCTTGAGCCACCATGCCTGGCTTAAATTATGTTTTAAATCAAGTCAATGAAGCTGAAGGAGGAAAGCTGTGAGGAGGAACCTGGAGTACACAGGAACATTCCCACCCTCAAAACAAATCCAAGAGTTAAAAACACTAAAATGACCTCAGAAGGCTGTGCTACAGTTTGTGGGCTTTGTAATAGCGATTCCAACTGTCACTAATCTGACACATCAGCTTCTGTTCTCTAGCCTCCACGCTGAGTAGTTAAGAGAACAGATAAACCGGAGCTTTCAAAATATGGCTGTTCCAACTCCCCCCCCTCCTTCCCCCACCACCCCAACTTTAAGAGACCAGGCTTGGCGTGAGCTTTCCCTCCCAGTGCCAGGATGGCTAAGGGACACGCTACACACTTACATAGACTCAATCATCTTTTTTGTGAAGACTTCATCAAAGTCCCTCTTCAGACCCGTTTTCATGGTGTCAGAAAGGACAAGACTTGGGAGGTGGCTAACATTTCTGTCACTTTCAACCTCTTCATCTTCGTCAATTATCCTAAATAATGAAGCAGAGAAAGAAAAAAAATGAGTCAACGCACTGTATGCTTCTTGTAGTAATGAATAAAGTTTGAAACTAAAAGAAGAAAACCACAGGTGCTGGAGTGAAAGATCATGTAAGCTACAACTCAGAGAAAAGTGGACAAACGAGGCTGTTGAGGAGAAAGGTTTGGAATAGAGTCAAGTTAGAAGTGTCCAGGAAAACTGAGCCTGACATGGTTAGTAAAATGCTTAGTCAAGCTCTATTCGATCTCCCACTAAGCGTCTGTTTTTCATTCCCCATCTCCCCATCTCCAGCATCACCACATGACCCTGAGCAGCCTGGGAGAGCTCCATGTGACATGCACTGTCAGTACCTGTCCTCAATCTCTTGAAGCCTCCTTCGGGCAACTTCACACTGTGGTTCTCCAGTTGTCTGATCCATTTCTTCACAGACAGCATCTAGCATGCTGGGCCCAGAAAGGCCACTAGGACACGTGTTTACCCCATGACCTTCTATACCCTGACGTGTGCCGAGAACCCACTCAACAGCACCTGCACCGAGTTCAGCTTCAGTCAGTCGCTTCTTTCTTATGGGACACCTAGAAAGAGGAAAGCAGTAGGAAGAGAAGGAAGAAAGAAAAGCAATCCCATTACAGATGAAATGTAAGTCATTTCTCTAATGAATTAAAAAGTCTCCACACTGTATCTTTGGCTGGCCTCATTCACATAGTCCTGCCTGCCCCTGGGCAGGGCGCTGGGATTGAGAATAGGTTACCAAGCCCAGCTAAAATTCATTTAGTTTTAAAAAAAAAAAGTCCATTTATTTTATGTTTAAGTTTCTGCCAGTGTGTGTGTTTTTATGTGTGCTTGTAGAAGTCAGAAGACATCTCAGAGCCTGGACTGGACTGACGGAGATCTATGAGCTGCATGTAGGTGCTTGACATGGAACCTGACTGTTTTCTGCAAGAAGTGCTCTCTGGGCTGGAGAGATGGCTTGGCGGTTGAGAACACCAACTGCTCTTCCAGAGGTCCTGAGTTCCATTCCCAACAACCACATGGTGGCTCACAACCATCTCTAATGGGGTCTGATGCCCTCTTCTGGTGTGTCTGGAAACAGCTACAGTGTACTCACACAAATAAAATATTTTTAACCTATCTTAGTTTTTATTTTATGTGCAACTTTATTTGCTTACTATGCAGCTTTTATTCCAAAGGAGGAAATGAAGATAAACAATGTATTTTTATAATAAACTTTTTATATAATAATTTTATGCTTTTTCTTAAAATAGATCCCTCACTAAATTAAAGCAGTCCTTTGTAGTTTGAATGATGAGATCTTCTGTTATTTCACCATTTTAGTAACTGTTGTTTACAGAGAACAAGAGCTGATGTGCACTGTGATTCAAGCTGCTTTCCTCTTGGAATCATTTCTGTAAGTCCAGAGGAATGATTTCCACTTGAGTGAAAGTCCAGAAAGAGCTTAGGAATTTTCAGTTGACTGTGAAGACTGGAATCCTCCTGCTTCAAATTTTTCCTTGAATTTTAAGTAGTCTCTTCTTTTGTCAAAATATTTTATCCACTGCTGGGGGCAGCTGGCTTCGAACGAGCTCCTCAGCTTCTTGCACCGGGCCGTGTCCTCCACGTTGTCGTCCAGGCAGCGCCAGTATAGGTCGCGGGTGCCCCAGCAAGCCTGCCTTTCCTTCATAGACGGGGCTGCCATGCCTGCAGAGGTCACGCTGGGAACCACGTGACATGCGACCCCTAGATCAGCCTAGGTGGGAGCACGGTGTGACTGTGGTTCCCGTGCAGCAGTGTCACCCTGCAGGTCCACCGACCGCACAGGGAAAACTCCAAAATAAATATTTTTAAAAAATAAGTGCTCTTAACTGAGCTACCTCTTTAGTCCCAATTTATTATTATTTTAATCAAATTATTAAATATAGACATTTCTACTTTTTCCTAGTTAGAACATCATGCCTTTTTTCCCTTCCCTATAACCTTCCCTGAAAAATTTTCTTCTATTCCTTTTTTAAACAATTTAGGGGGGCTGGTGAAATGGCTCAGTGGTTAAGAGCACCAACTGTTCTTCCAGAGGTTATGAGTTCAAATCCCAGCAACCACATGGTGGCTCACAACCATCCTTAATGAGATCTGATGCCCTCTCCTGGTGTGTCTGAGAACAGCTACAGTGTACTTACATATAATAAATAAATATTTAAAAAAAAAAAAAACAATTTACGAAGCACCTCCAAAATTTTAAACTTTTAGATTAAAAGGAAAAAAATCTGTAGGAATGATCAAATGAGACACAAAGCAATAGAAAAGATAAAGGAGGGCTGGAGAGCAGCGAGGAGCACGACTGCTCTTCCAGAAGACAGAGGTGTGATTTCCAGAACCCACATGGTGGTTCACTAATGTGTGTAATGAATGTTCCCAGTTCCAAGGAATTCTATATTCTGTTCTGGCCTCTAAAGAGCACTATGCACATACCTGGTACACATGCATAAACACAAGCAACACCCATACACATTAAAAAAGAAAAGACAAAAACAATTTCTCCCAGTTATGTCCCCTCCCCTACCAAGTGGCTGACTGAAACTGTATTTCCTCACACCAAACACACATCATTACTAAAGTATGCTTCAAGTACCATAAAAGCAGGCCATTAGCACAAATGTCTTGCCTTTGGCTACGTGCTCCTGAACATCATCAGTGGGATCTACCTTTCTCTTAGTGTAACATGTTCTACCTGCATCTTAGATGCGTTAGTGCTTAAGAGACCTTAGAATCCATCAGACCTCCCTTCTTCCTTTTGGACATATTTAGAAACTAGGGCCTATATATAAGGTGTCACACAGTAAGCTGGGCAGTGGCGCATGCCTTTAATCCTAGCACTCGGGAGGCAGAGGCAGGCAGATTTCTGAGTTCGAGGCCAGCCTGGTCTACAGAGTGAGTTCCAGGACAGCCAGGGCTACACAGAGAAACCCTGTTTCAGGGGAAAAAAAAAGTGTCACAGTAAAGGAAATTTGAAAGTTGAGGAATAGACCCCAGAGACCCTGATTCTCATCTCTATGCCTTTTCATTAAATCCCTTGCTTTTTCGAAAGGAAGTTAACTGTTTAAGCTCTTACATGAACTCATATTTATTATCACTATGATATGTCCATTGCAAGCTAAAAGCAGCACAAAGCAAAGACAGCTGGCTGCCTTGTTTTTCCTTTCCTTTTTGACAAGTGTTTAGGGCACAAGCGTTCTCCTGCATGGCAGTATCATGTGTAGCAACAAGACTAGACCACAGGTGTATAGCCAAAAAGCCCACATTATTCCTACTTTAGATTCACTAAACTGGAGGTCAAAGGAAACAAATAATTTAATCCATGTCAACACTGGTGAAAATCAATATTAAAATCTCTGGGATATAAAATTTGACAACGCCTTTTAAGCTTGTATTTTCAAAAAAATCAAATATGTTTGATTTAGAATTTTACCTCATTCTAAGCCAGGCAGTGGTGGCTCACACCTTTAATCCCAGCATTTGGGAGGCAGAAACAGGTGGATCTCTGAATTCAAGGCCAGTCTGGTCTACAGAGTGAGTTCCAGGACAGTCAGGGCTACACAGAGAAATCCTGTCTCAAACACCGAACAAAAAACAAAAAACAAAAAACAAAAAACAAAAAACAAAAAAAAAACAAACAAATTTTACCTCATTCTAGTACTAGAAATGTCTAAGAGACAAGAAGCTGGAGGATCAGAAGTTTAGGGCCAGTGTCTGCTACACCGTTTCAGGACAACCTGATTTACATGAAATTCTGTCCTTTAAAAAGCTTTAAGCTGGGTGTGGTGATACATGTCCATGAAACACCAGCTAAGAAAAAAATAAACAACAGAGAGAATGGGCAATCTCCCAGAACATCTACTAATTAAATGTATGAAACTGTTCTTTGACCTTAGGTTGTTTTATGCCTAGAGGATTATGTTGCTAATTAATAGCTAAAGATCAATAGTGATTTTAAAAGGAGCTAGAGAGGTGGCCCATCAGTTAAGAGCACGTACCACTCTTGTAGTGGTCCAAATTCAGTTCCCAGCACACACTATCAGGTGCCTGTAACTCCAGCTTCTAAGCACTCTAATATCCCTGGGGCTTTGAACATCAACATACATGTGTGAATGCACATACACATACTAAGAAAAATAAACTAGAATTTTAAAGAAAGGCTTTAGATACTGAGCAGAGCAGCGAGGGCGGCAAGCTAAGCAGCACACATCTGGGCATATATCTAAATGTGCAGGCCACCCTGTTGTTTTAAAAACAAAATTCCCAGCTGTTCATTTTACCAATGAAGATTGAAGAGCCAGATGCCAGAGTGAAAATGCAGCAATTAGGACAGCTGGCGCCGGGCAGCGGTGGCGCACACCTTTGATCCTAGCACTTGGGAGGCAGAGGCAGGCGGATTTCTGAGTTCGAAGCCAGCCTGGTCTACAAAGTGAGCTCCGGGACAGCCAGGGCTACACAGAGAAACCCTGTCTCGAAAAAACAAAAAACAAAAAACAAAAAAAAGACAGTTGGCATAACCAGCTCTGCTAGCTCAGAGAGGAAGTGCTAGCACCCAGGAGACCTTCCTACTCTGACTGTGCTGAAGGAAGCGCTCTCTTTCTCCATGATGTCTTAAATACCTTCACCTCCAAGACCCCCTTTCTGTTTACTTCTGTTCACTCCCAGTCAGCTGGCTGCTTGCTCATCTCTTGACCTAGGGTTGACTTCCGGTGTGCACTAGGGCTGAGCCACACACAAGGTTTTTCTAGTTCACACAATCTTGTGGCTCACAACATGTAAATATCCTGCAACATACCGCCTTTCTAGGCCAATCTCTCTCCATCCACAAATCAAAGACAGCTAACTTTTTTTGTTACTTTTGAGGCAGGGTTTCACTGTGTAAGCATGGCTATTCTAGAACTTGCTCTGTAGACAAGGTTGGCCTAGAACTCAGAGATCCGCCTGCCTCTGTCTCCCAAATAAGTTTGGTATTAAATGTATGAGTTAAATCAAGTTTCTACATCTCCTACCCTAGACAGGATTTTATTGTGTGGCTATCCTTGAAGAGATCTGCTTGCCTCTGCTTCCCAAGCACTGGAATTAAAGGCATTTGCAACTGCACTTAGCTAGTTTCTATACCTTAAGCAACTCTTTGGGCTTGGGCAAACAGCTTTGTGGGAAGAGATGGGTTCAATCCTCAGAACCAACACTAAAGAAAGCAAAGTATAGTAACTTGTAATACTAGCACCAGAGAGCAGAGGCAGGCAAATCCCTGGGTCTGTTTGACCCCTAACCATACAAAAACTAGGTGGGGGGCTATGGAGATGGCTTAATGGATAAAAGTACAATACATGCTGTGCAATGTACAATACATGAAGACTGGAGAATATATGTAAATGACAGGTAGGCATTTTTAGTTCCTTTTTTTTCTTTTTAAGACAGGGTCTCATGAATCACAAGCTGGCCACAAGTCAGTATGTTTCAGAGGATGACTTCAAAGTCTGATCCTCCTGCCTCCACCTTCCTTACTAGCTCTTGTTTGTTTTGCTTTGTGCTTTGAGAGCTGGCCCCAAATTCTCCATCTCAGCTGGGAGTACTGGATTAAGTCATCATTCTCAGAAAAGAATCTAGTTCCTACAATGGTAGGGTAGAGGTAGGATCAGACAAACTATCCAGGACAGGGCCTGGGACAAATGAAGCTCAATGGAAGAGTAATTGCCTAGCATGTGCCAGGCCCTAGGTTTGATCTTTAGCACAGATAAAACAAGAAAGCAAGATGACTCAATGAGTAAGGATGCTTGCCCCTAAACTAATAACTTGAATTTGATCCTGGAACCTACATGGTGGGAGAGAACCAATTTCCAAATGTTGTCCTCTAACTTCCACATACCCACCATGGGATTTGTGTATATATTTAATAGTAATGATTAAGAAATTAAAAAAAAAAAAAAAGCAGGAATTGAGGCATGGTGGCAATGTGAGCCTTTATATATAATCTGAACACACAGAGGCAAGCAGAAAGTTTGAGGACAGTCCTGGTTAGGCAGGGCTCCATAGTGAGGCTGCCTTAAAACAAAACAAAAACCAACAGGTAGACCTTGTATATATTCATTTGAAATAAGATATTCCAGTGCATTGCAGAGTGACCAGGTCTAGCTACAAAGCTAAACAACTGAAAGCACACACAGCCTTAAATTTTTAAGTTTCTGGACTCTCTTCTTAAGGAGAAAGAAAACAGGTTACAAGGTTACCACCGTGGAGAACACAAACCCTTCCAATACATAGCCTGTGATTTTCCTTTTGTTTTTGTTTAATACTCTGTGTCTGAAACGACAGTTTAAAAGGCAGGTGAATTTTTCTCTACCTGCCCGCCACTCAGTCTCTGCCCCTAAAAGACAAACAATGTCACCAGTTTAAAGAGATACACATGCTTCACCTTTTTCACTTCAAATAGGATACATGTGTTCAACTAACCGCGACCACAAAGAGGACAAATTGGTACCGAAACTTACTCATCATCTTCCGCCAATCGCTTGTGTTTCTTTCTACAGTGAATGGAAACACTGTGGGAACAAACAAACAAAAAACAAAACCAGTCACTCAAGACGGGAACTTAAATTTAAGATTTCTGCATCCTCTATTTCTCGCCTCACTTATCCGGATCTCCCGCCACAAACTGAACATTCCTTCCTTGGCCGTGATAGAACCACACAGGTCCCAAGCGATCACATTTTGCCCGGGAGCTCCAAATAACCACAGACAAGGAAATCCGAAGTTGTCACTTCTGTCCGAGCAGTGACAGTTGAGCACTCACTCCAAACCCATTTCTGCCCCCCTACATTGCCCATGAGGAACTCAAGTGTCCCATAGGCATTCAAAGTTGTCCCGGCCGGCGGCCGCGCGTGTGGAGGGAAGCGGCCAGGCCGAAGGACCCTCGAGGGTCGCCGGCCCTGCGACCCGGGCTCACGGTTAACGTCCCTCGGGGTTAACGGGCCCGCCCCGCCTGCTCACCGTTCGCGCGCTGTTCTCCCGCCCGGGCTGCTCGGAGCGCCGCGGACACCGGGCCGCGGGACCAGGTCATGGCCGGCGGCTCCTGGCGGGAAGGCCCGGCCGGCGAAGGCCGGCGGCGGCTGCAGGAAGTCCGCGCTGCCGCTCAGAGGGAGGCCGCTGAAGGGCCGGCCGAGGGCTGCCATGGCTTTCCAGACGAGGCTGCGTCCGCGACTCCAGTCGTTCGTGTTCCCAGACTCCGCAGTGGCCGCCGCCACCACTACCCACTAGAACCCGCCTCTGAGCCTTCTCAGACCCCCCCCAACCTCACGCCTTCTAGAACCCTCCACTCCGGACCGCCCAGCGACACGTCGGGATTTGTTGTGTATAGAGGGCCGCTGTCGTGAGGCATGCCGGGAGTTGTGGTCCTTGAGGACTACGAGCAAGATGGCCGGCTGTGTACTAGGCGAGTCGCTGGAGGTCAGTCAGGTTGCCCTCAGGCCCCTAGAATGACAGACACCCTTGAGCTGGGCGTGGTGGCTCCTGACAATCTTCCTAGCTTCTATAAGGTGGAGACGGGATGATCAGACGCGTTCAAGGCCAGCCTTTGACTATGTAGCATGGTCTAGGCCAGCCTACCCAGTCCAAAATAAAAAAGTTATACGCTTCTGTCTCTTCTGTAGTAAACAGGATAATAAAACATGTTTTCAGAGTTGAAATGAGTAGTAAATGAATTAAAAATCTAGAGGTAGAGCTGGGCATAGTGGTATACACATTTAATACCAGGACTCCCTGGGCAGAGAAGGGAAGATCTCTGAGTTCCAGGTCAGTCTGTTCTACATAGTAACTTCCAGGCAAGCTACTGTTACAAAACAAAATAAAAAATGTCTATGGGTGGGATCTGACAACTGGAGTTCTAGAACCTACAGTGAAAGGAAAACCAATTCTAGAAAGTTGTTTTTGAACTTCCTTGCCGTTGGGGGGGTGGGCACGGGGAGGTGGGGGCTTAGTGTGTGCTCCCCGGGTACTGTTACACACACATACAATAATGATAGTAAATAGAAAATTAAAAATTAATAAAAATCTGGGGATGAAGTGAGGCTCAGGGGTAGGGCACATGTACAACACCACAATATTTATGTATTAAGCAGCTGGGTGTTGTGGCACACACTTCCAGTCAATCCCAGCATTGGGGAGGTTGAAGCAAGAGGTCAGCCTGAACAACAAAACAGGATGCCAAGGCTTAGAAAACTCTACTCCACGTGTATGTACATGTAATGCTATCATCTTTCAATTCTTTCTATGTTTTAGCATAAATGAAGTTGTTGATGTATTGAATTCCATGGACAATTACTAAAACCCCCAGATATTGGGAGAGCAATTGGAGGGGGAAAACAGAGGTTTAGCCTGGCATATTCAAAGATGGTTAATAATGTCTTCTGCTTAGGTTGGACAAATGGAGTAGCAGCATTGGTTAATCCTATCACTGATCGTTCCCTATTTTTTTCTGCCTCAAGGAATGATCCCATCACTCATCACTGAGTGGCTTATACCAATGTCAATACTGTTTAGCCAAATACTACCAAGAACACACTAGTAATTGAACTACAGTGACTTAATGAAGTGAGTTAGTGTCTTAGACGGGGGAGTTGAGTTAGTGATAAATGAGTTGGAGGAAACTAGGCAGTGGTGGCACATGCCTTTAATTCCAACACTCAGGAGGCAGAGGCAGGCGGATTTCTGAGTTTGAGGTCAGCCTGGTCTACAGAGTGAGTCAGGACAGCCAGGGCTACACAGAGAAACCCTGTCTTGAAAAAAACAACAACAACGACTACAACAACAACAAAAATGAGTTGGAGGAAGGTCCATTCATAAAAGCAGCTTTGAATGAGCAGGTCGAGGTAGCATAGACCTGTAATCCCAGCATTTGGAAGATTGAGGCAGGAGTATTTTAAAAGTGGAAGGGCAGCCTCAGCTAAGAAGGACATGTAATGGATGTGTGAGACCCTATGTCCAAAACAAACCAAACAGCACCTTTGACTGGAATGGATTGTTAGAACTCTAGGATAATGCTATGACTCAAATGATTTGAGACACAAAGGAAATTTCCTAGTTTTATCTACTTTAGTAGAAGTCTCTGAGCTTAGAAAGGAGTCTCACCTTAGCAGATTTGTGAAGGTATTAAACAGGATATGAGGACTAATTTAGGGAACTAATTCTCTTGTCCTACCACACCTTGGGGCTGCTTCATGCTAGGAGGTTGCCAGTTTATGGAAGGTACTGGATAGGATATAAGGCATGACTATCCCTTCTACAAGTCTGTGCTCTGACACAATTATCAGGTGGCTTTGCTTTCATCTTCAACTTGAGGTAATAGAATGATGTTGTTTGAGGACCACCTGCAGAAATTCTTCAGGACTCTGGGGCTGCCCTAATAGTATCATTACCTAACTCAACGCAATGTCTGAGAGCTAAATTTTAGGGGCAAAGAAATGCTGTATGCAGTAGCCAACTGCACTGTTACTGCAAGTTGAGTCCTATTTATATTCTCTTCAAACATCACATGTCCTCCCACAGGTCTTGCCTCAGCAAAACACCCTGTGAGTCTGTGTCACGTGACACTACCAGGAACTTCCACCTCAGTCAATGAATGGAGTATTGCCCATACACCAACTTCCGGACTCTAAGTCCACTACCACAATTTTTGAAGCAAATTTGAAGCAGCCTTTATTAAATAGTGTCCAGGACCATGGAAACCAGCCAGGTCTATACCCAAGACCTATGTGTAACTTTAATTTTTTCAAACCTTATTTTTTTGGATGCCAAATATGTAAAATAATTGTAATTAAAGAAATAATTTGGCCAGGCAGTGGTGGCACACGCCTTTAATCCCAGCACTTGGGAGGCAGAAGCAGGCAGATTTCTGAATTCGAGGCCAGACTGGTCTACAGAGTGAGTTCCAGGACAGCCAAGGCGACACAGAGAAACCCTGCCTTGAAAAAAAAAAGAAAAAAAAAGAAAAAACAAACAAACAAAAAAAGAAATAATTTAGATTCACACATTTTTATGAGAAACCTGTAAAAACAATTCAAAGACACTGTTTCAGAAAGAAGAAAGGGTTAGGAGCATTTGCAGCTAATTCCATCAAAAGTACAAATGACCTTTTCCTCTCAGAACTCCTTACTGGGATGGGACACACTGGAACAAAACCTCAGATATTTACAGGATGGAATAAGTGAAAAGCAGGTGAATTGGCTGCAGGGGAAGTAAGCAATAAATACCATGTTGATGCTGCAAAACCTGCTCTCTTCCTTCTAAATTAGTACCACGTTCTTGATGAGGGCATCTGTTCTGTAGCATGTTCTGGTTTGTGTGGGATTCACCAGATCCTAGGTTCAGTCAATGAAGTCCATTAAAGGTTCTATGGCCGTTCCCAAAGGAATCAATTTCAAGTTACCTATCCCAACCAGATGTTTTTGTTGGCTTGGCTTCTGCCCTGTGTCACCCTTTCTCTGTAGCATCACTGGCAATGTTCTTCATGGCCCTTCCCAAACATCTCTGTTCTTGAGCAGTTTTTCAAACTAATCCTCCCCCTAACCTCCCAGACTCAAGGGTGGGAGCACAGCAGGGATGGATGAAGTGATTGTCATATAATGAATAGAACAGAGGAGTGTATCTTCCTAGAAATCCAGCACCAGGTTAATGATTAGGCAAATGTTTCAGGAGTAGTTCCTGTATTCCCTGACCATTAAATGATGCTGAGTCTGCCGCAAGCGACAGTTGCTATCCATGTAGCACTCCTCTGGGTAGAGTTGCCACACAAGAGGTAGTTGGGAGGTAAGAAGGTGACTTGGCTGAGTTCCATCACCCAACGGAACTGAACTTGCTGGACTTGAGCCTTTAGGAAACTTGTCCTCTCTTCCACCACAGCTACCAATGTACACTGATAGTCGTTGAGGTAGATTCCTTCTTGGTGAACCCAGAGATGATCGGGTGGAGCTCCCACATCCTCTCTTGCCATTCTGAGCTTTGGGTTCCAATTCTAGCCCTGCTTTTCTCCACCAAAGGATGAATAAAATGTTTCTTGGGCTAGTTATTCTGCCTCCAGCACAACTAGGCTAAAACTACCTCTATAAGCAAGCCTAGCTCAGCCTTTGTTATTGCCTGAGTCCTATTTATACCCTCCAAATATCACGTGTCCTCCACATGTCTTGCCTCAACACATGCGTCTGTCTCAGCTGCCTGAGTCCTCAAAAGTGGCAAGAAACTGCCGCACATCACTAGAAGTTTTTTGGTGTGTTTCTCTCTATGGAGTCCTGACCAATGCAGCTCAATTACACAATGCATGGTAGACCAATACATGCATATTAGCAAAGAAATCTCCATCATGTGTCCTTTCACATGCTTGCTGTAGCAGAACATCCTTTGTAGCGGTAGTTGGTTAATGATACTCAAATAGCCCTATGGGTGGTGGCAGCATACACTCCTCCCTACCGCCCTAATGTTCTGGATTCTCAAATGAAACACAAACACAGACACATACACACACACACACACACACACACACACACACACACACACACACACACACACTCACATGGCCTTCTATTTTAATATTATATAATGGCTGTGCCACTCCCAAACTTCCATGTTGCTAACACCTCCCCTCCTGAATTATTACTTACTAAAATCTATATTGCATCTTTGCTACCCCAGTTCCAGGCCTGCAGCCCTCCTGGGCCCTGATCTCCAACTGTTGGCAGTCTCTCTGTCTCTCTGTCTTACACTTCTCAGGCCTGGACCTCTTTCTTCTCCAGCAATGGTGATTCTCCCTCCTCTCCTGCATTCCTTGCCCTGGAACCTAAAAGTTCCACCTCTGTCTCTCTGCCTAGCCATTGACTGCCAGCAACTTTATTTACCAATCAAAGTCAACTGGGGGCAGGGACCTTCAGTGACTTACAGGTAGACCTGCAGGTTCCCATGTAATTTTGGGAGCTGAAATAATACACATAGCAGTAGAACCCACCCACAACACATCCTTTCACCTGTGTCTGCTTCAGCCAAACATTCCTTCACAAGTCTGCCTTACCCTCTCATCTGTGCCCTTTTCAGCTAAATGTTCCTTCACATGTTTGCTCCAGTAAAACATCATCCAACTGACTTTCCAAAGAACCCTTAAGTTTCCACTTCACCCATGCTCAAAATATGACCCTAAATCACATTTGTCAAGGGCTTATCAAGACAAAACCCATAAGGCTACATATTTCCCACTTTTATCCAATCAGAGGCATACTTCCTGCCTATGTGAGATCAAGCACATCCTGTGTAGTTGGGGGCAACTAAGCTTTTACAGAAGTGAGAATACATGGCTTGTTATCTTACATGAACAGCAGCCCCCAGCATTTCAGGCAGTTACCTGTTCTTTGGGCAAGTGGGGCTTATATGTTAGAGGCATTTTTGTTTTATAGATCTCTTCAGCACAGTAATTTAAACTCAAAACATAATATTAGCCATCACACAGAGAGACTGAGGGATTAGAGAGAGATAGAGACTGGGAATGATAGAGAGACATCCTAGCCAATAAAAGAGGAACACCAAGCCCTTTCTGGGAATAGGTGGAGATCTTCTAGGAACTGTACCATCTCTTCCTACTCCTTCATGATCCGAGCTTCTGGTCATGGAAGCTGGTAGGTGTCTTTAGCCTTGACAAGAGCTTAGACCAGTCTAGGGAAAGCTAGCCCTGTATTATCGTTCTGGATGAGATATTTATCCAACTGGGAAATTACACGCATGCCTATGTGTACTATGTGCTCTGTGCAACTGTACACTCATGTAAGTGGTGTATGAACATTTGGGATGATCTTCATATGTGTGCATATGTACACATATACATATGTGTTCATACACAGATGTGCGTGCAGGCATTTGAGTGCCTTTTTATGTATTGATACATATTGATGTGTGTGCTTATAGTTACCTAGTCACTTGTGTTGTTTTTAAAACAAAATCACAAATGTTCGGTTACCAAATAAAGACTCAGGGGCCAGACACTGTGGTGAAAGCCTGCTAGCTTAGAGAGGCAAAGAAAGCACCAAGCTGAGCTGCTGACTCCAGTGTCCCAGGAGGAAAAGGCTCCTTCTCTTCTTTAGCACTGTCTTAAATGCCCTTCGACTCAAAGACCTTCCTTCCCTTTTCTTGGGTTTCCTGTATTCACTCTCTCTCATCTGGTTGCTCAGCCTCTTGACCTCTCCTTGTCTTTATTTAGCTCTTATTTACAGAAAGCTCTTGGGTTAAAGGTATGTGCTAGGGCTGAGCCACACCACAACTACTTGTTTACAGTTATCAGAAAGCTCTTGGGTTAAAGGTATGTGCTAGGGCTGAGTCGCATCCCAACAAGAAATAGGTTTTTCTAGTTCCAATCTTGGGGCTCACAATGTGATCAAATATCCTGCAACACACTTGTTTTCACACATACATACCTGAGCTCACACACATGCTCTTGTCTGTTCTGTGTGCCTTCGTGTGCATATATGTACATTTGTGTGTACATGTTTGAAAAATGTGTGTCTAATGTGCCATATTTATATGTATGTGCTGGGCTGTGCATGCACCTCTGTGTTTGTGTATGTCTGTGGATGTGTCTGTGGGCCTGTGTGCATTCTGTGCTCAATGAATAGACGTATTCATTTAAATGTGTCAATTGGTGAGCCTAAGTCTGTAAGGGTACATGTTTATGTATATACGTACTTGTATGTAGATGTTTTGTGCATACAGGTGTGTGCCTGCTGTATGTGTCTCTGCTGCCTAAGGGCTATCTCAAGGGAGATAAGGGCATAAGTTTGTAACATCTAGGTAGTGTCTTTGTGCTTCCAGCTGCATCAGGGCTAAATTCATCCAAAGAAAACTTTCTGCATTTCAATTACTCAAGACTAAGTGATTACTACTATATGATCACTGTTTTTTTTTTTTTTCTTTTTCTTTTGGCTTTTCGAGACAGGGTTTCTCTGTGTAGCCCTGGCTGTCCTGGAACTCACTGTGTATGTAGACCAGGCTGGCCTCAGAAATCCGCCCGCCTCTGCCTCCCAAGTGCTGGGATTAAAGGCGTGTGCCACCACTGCCCGGCCTATATGATCAATGTTAATAAATTATTAATAAGTAATCACAATTTATTCTGAAGCCATTATCTATCTCATACAAGTACCCCTTATAGAACTAATTTGGGGGGTGGTGGTGTAAAGGAGTTTTTCTTCCTGAGTATCCCAGAAAACTCATTCATGTTGGTGATATTACATGAACCAGTCCCATGTATCTTGTCACCTGAGTGTAAAAGTTACTTTTATTTATCTGGAATAATTGTTGTCTTTGAGTCTTAGTGCCTCAGTTTGCAAACCTAGGCCTAGTTCTAGAAGCTTGTAGTCTTCACACAATCTATTCTAGGCCTAGATGGTTTTCAGCCTCTGAGACTTGCTGCTGACTAAGCTCACCAAGTCTTTCTAGTTCTTTCTGATCTCTGGCTGGCTGATTTAACTCAGTGATTCTGACTCGAACTCCTCTCCATGCTGACTGATTCAATATTGCTTCTCTCAGTCTCTCCTGAAACGTTCTGCTTGACCTCAGACTGTTCTGATCTTCTGGCTCCTCTCATGCTCTGGCTCCTTTTGCTCTCTCTAACTTGTCTCTGTACAAATGTCCCAGTAAAGCTGCCGTGGCTTCCTTCTCTCTGCACTCCTCTCTCTTAAGAAGCTTTTCTTTTTCTTTGGTTTTTCGAGACAGGGTTTCTCTGTGTAGCCCTGGCTGTCCTGGAACTCACTCTGTAGAGCAGGCTAGCCTCGAACTCAGAAATCCACCTGCCTCTGCCTCCCAAGTGCTGGGATGAAAGGCGTGCGCCACCATGCCCAGCTTCAGAAGCTTCTCTTTCCTCTCCCTTCTTGTGGGAGTTGGGTAGATCCTATTCTGTTAAATCTTTCTCTGATTTGTCACTTTTCTGCCACTTGATTAGACAACCCTTCAAACATTGGTGTTTCCGTCTACAAACTAACTTTACCTTCATTGTTAGGAATTAAAGGTGTGTACTAAGGGCCTGACTACATTGAAACCAAGTGGATTAAAGGTATGAGTTAAGGGGGTGAGCCACACAACTACAAACTGTTTTTTTCAGTAACCAACACAATCTCAGGGTTCACATGTGATCAAATATTCTGCAGTTCCGAGGAGTCACATACTCCCATTGAGTAGTCATATGTCTTAGCACTAAATATGGTAAAATATAAATGTAAAATTATATTTTGGGTCAAAATAATAACAAGATACAGCATTTAAAATATCTATTCTTCTCTCTCTCTCTCTCTCTCTCTCTCTCTCTCTCTCTCTCTCTTTCTCTACTTGAAGTCAAGGTCTCTCTATATAGCCATGGCTGTCCTTGAACTCACTATATAGACCAGGCTGGCCTCAATCTCACAAAGTTCCACCTTGCCTCTGTAGTTCTGGGTGAAGAAGTGAGCCATGGCACTCACCTAAAGTACCCATTATATCTTTAAATCTCCACCAAGTTAAATGGGAACATCACCAACTTTTCATAATGGAAGACAAATGCAGTGCAGGAGCATGAGTTTGACCTCAGCACTGCAAAACACTTTTTTTTTTTTTCTTGGTTTTTCAAAGCATCTGGGGGAGGCTTT
>NW_022196905.1:24685612-24685939 GCF_008632895.1 Mastomys coucha | reverse complement strand
CCACCAGCCTGCCTGACCCCTGTCTGAGGCAGATGGGAGTTTACCCTCGGGGGAAAAAGGGAAAACTTACCTGTTCTGACCAGGCTGGAGTCTTTGGAAGAGTGTCTTCTTTTCTTGGGTGTTTTCACTATTTGACCTGAAATGTGATGGTGGGATAAAGTGAGGGCATCATGGAAAACCTTCAGCTGCATACCACACAGCTGCACACCACACAGGTAGTCCATCCTGGACACCAGAGAAACTGAGCATGGACCCAAAGAATGCTGCCCAGCTGTTGCCCACAGCCAGGACGTCTAGGGACCCGGATGCCTTAAAAGCTCTTAGGGC
>NW_022196905.1:24685049-24685601 GCF_008632895.1 Mastomys coucha | reverse complement strand
TTATTTGAAATAGCATTTCTCTGGATAATCCCAGCTGTTCTGGAACTCAATCTGTAGGCCAGGCTGGCCTTGAACTCAGATCCTCCTGCCTCTGCCTCCCAAGTGCTGGGACTAAAGGTGTGCATCACCATGATACAGCTTACAGATTTACAATTAAGAGACTGCCGAGGTTCGAGGTGAATGTTGTCCCAGGGCTTCTACAGAATAATGAAGCTGCCCTGTGCTGCTGATGGAGATGTGTGTAGTAGAAGCATCAGAGGCTGCAGTCTGACAGTTGGGATGGATAGACTCCCTTTTTGGATTAAGTTTCCTGAGGAAGAACAAGCATCAATTACATGTACAATGTGTGCTTTATAGATTCTTATCCATGGCAAGAGTTTCAGACAATAGTCTCTCAGCCAATAACTCCTGTGTTGTTATTTCTCTTGATGTATATATTGTGGGGTACTCGTCAGAGAAGACTGTTCAGACGTGTGTTTAAGACGATAGAAAGTATTTATTAGCTAGCTAGCAGCTACACTGGGTGTTAAGGATCCCAGTGTAGCCCCAAGC
>NW_022196905.1:24684766-24685024 GCF_008632895.1 Mastomys coucha | reverse complement strand
ACAAAACCCATGTTCTGGGTTGATATACTTCAGTTAACAAGAACAGTGAGCCAGAAACAGAACTACAGAAGCTAAAAAGCAAAGTTAGTACATTTAGAGACTTTCCCAGAACTGTGGACTTTGATGGATTTGGTCTTTGTTTTAGTTTTGGCGGAGGGTGCTGTCCACTTGCTGAGATTTATGGCATTAATGGTACTTTCATCATGGAGTCCATTGTGCTGGGATCCGGGGACCAACTAAGGTCTAGGACACTGTTAC
>NW_022196905.1:24684548-24684756 GCF_008632895.1 Mastomys coucha | reverse complement strand
TATATGCAGAGGGTCAAGGCTGTTCAAATGCAAAAATATAGATATTAAGGACAGGAAGGCTCATTCTTACTGTAGAGTCTAGGCCAGGAGGAATATGTCTACAGGATGAATAGGCTCCAGGGCTTGGTGCCAGTTGTGGCACCAAATTCTCTCCCAGTCAAAGCCATGCACCTGATGTCATCAAACCCCAGGAATCTCACCTCTGTTG
>NW_022196905.1:24681913-24682221 GCF_008632895.1 Mastomys coucha | reverse complement strand
GTGTGCTTAAAGAAACCCTGTCATCTCACGAAGGCATCTGTCATGTGTTTTCTCACAGCAACAGGAACCCCAACTAAGACATAGCAGTGTTGGTCATTTCCCGTGAGTGAGATAATACAGCCTGGCAAGAGCAACTTTAGCAAGGGAAGGCTTCCTACAGTTTGTCATGGTGGGGAAGGCATGGCCACAGCAGCATTAGCAGCCCGCTACTCACATACATCTGCAGTCAGGCAGCAGAGGGAGATGAGAGCTCATGCTAAACTCCCTTACTCCTCCATAGGAGGCAAGGCTCCCAAGGAAAAACTCTG
>NW_022196905.1:24678732-24680232 GCF_008632895.1 Mastomys coucha | reverse complement strand
TACCTCTTTAAAAAAAGATTCACTTTTATTTTTTTTATGTGTCTGTGTGCCCATGTCTGTGTGAGTGAATGTCACTTGTATTGAACTTGTCTGCAAGGCCACTAGAGGGTGCCACTTCTTCTTGAGGTACAGTCTCAGGTGGTTTTGAGGTGCCACAAGGCTCTTGGGAACAGAACTCAGATCCTCATAGTGCAGCAAGTCTATTAAGCTGGGCACCATCTCTAGTCGTATGCTACATGAAATAATTAATTAATTAATTAATTAATTAGTGACTGGAAATTTCTATGGAGCCTAGGCTGTCCTGGGATTTGCTATGTAGACCAGAATGCCCTTGGTATCAGATAGATCTACTAGCTTCTGCCTCCACTGGTCTGCATTAAATGTATATATAAGCAGACTCAGTTCCCTTGTAAGATTTTTTTTTTTTTGAGACAGGATTTATCTGTGTTCTGGAACTCACTCTGTGGACAAAGCTGGCCTCAAACTCACAAAGATCAGCCTGTCTCTGCCTCCCCATTTCTGGACATGGTCCACTACTGCTCAGCTCCCGTACAGGTATTTTTTTTAATTCTCTTCACTAGTGGAGGTCTTGGGCACATAACCAAAGCTGCTGTGAGTTTGTGTAGAACAGCCATGTCCTGTCCAGAAGCCAGCCTTTCACAGGATTCTTCTCTTTCCTCTGACTCTTACAGTCCTTCCTTCTACCCTCTCTTCCTTGATGCTCCCTCAGCCTTGTCGGGAGAGGGTTGGTGTAGATATTCCATCCACAGATGATCATTCATGGTCGCTTTTCTCAGCATTTGAACAGCTTTGACTCTTCATTAGCTTCCAGCCTCTGCAACAAGAAACTTCTTTGATCCAGGGTGAGAACCACACAGATCTATGGAGACAAACACACAGAAGTGCTTAGAGAGGAGTTTAGCAATGTGGCCTCCCAGGAAAACATTATTCATGCATATTCTATGTGTATATATGATGTAATGTAACCACAATCGACTCTAGGGAATCACAAGGTGAAAGAAAGCTTGATTTTTGTCTCTCTGAGACTGGCCTCGTTTGTTTAATATGAGTTTTCCCATCTCCGCCCATTTTTCTTACACGGTGTGAGGTCATTCTTCTTCATGGATGGAAAGAAGTTCCCTGAGCTACACACCACATTTTCTTATGCATTTCCATCTTTGGGGACACATAGATTGGCCCCATAACTCCAGTTACGGTGAGTAGCTCTGCAGGGAACCTTAGCATATATTCATCTCAACACTGTAAGGAGCAGGGGGATTTTGTGTCAGTACTCAGGAGTGGTGTAGATGCTTCATGTGGTTTTAGTTGAATGGTCCTTCCATAGGATCCAAAATCATGGATAATCAAAATCATCCCTACACTTAACGAGGCACTTCTGATCCTCACTGTAACTACTGCTAAGGCCTAAAACTTCAAATTCTATCTGGTAAAAATTCAAATTCTATCTGGGTTGAAGAGGGAGGTGGTTATCTTTTCCTA
>NW_022196905.1:24676313-24677300 GCF_008632895.1 Mastomys coucha | reverse complement strand
GTGGTTACATTACATCATACATACACATAGAATATGCATGAATAATGTTTTCCTGGGAGGCCACATTGCTAAACTCCTTTCTAAGCACTTCTGTGTGTTTGTCTCCATAGATCTGTGTGGTTCTCACCCTGGATCAAAGAAGTTTCTTGTTGCAGAGGCTGGAGGCTAATGAAGAGTCAAAGCTGTTCAAATGCTGAGAAAAGCGACCATGAATGATCATCTGTGGATGGAATATCTACACCAACCTTCTCCTGACAAGGCTGAGGGAGCATCAAGGAAGAGAGGGTAGAAGGAAGGACTGTAAGAGTCAGAGGAAGGAGAAGAATCCTGTGAAAGGCTGGCTTCTGGACAGGACATGGCTATTCTACACAAACTCACAGCAGCTTTGGTTATGTGCCCAAGACCTCCACAAGTGAAGAGAATTAAAAAAAATACCAGCCCGGGAGCTGAGTATTGGTGGACTATGTCCAGAAATGGGGAGGCAGAGACAGGCTGATCTTTGTGAGTTTGAGGCCAGCTTTGTCCACAGAATGAGGTCCAGAACACAGATAAATCCTGTCTGAAAAAAAAAAAAATCTTACAAGGGAACTGAGTCTGCTTACATATACATTTAATGCAGCCCAGTGGAGGCAGAAGCTAGTAGATCTATCTGATACCAAGGGCATCCTGGTCTACATAGCAAATCCCAGGACAGCCTAGGCTCCATAGAAATTTCCAGTCTCTAATTAATTAATTAATTAATTAACTAATTAATTCATGTAGCATACGACTAGAGATGGTGTCCATCTTAATAGACTTGTTGCACTATGAGGATCTGGGTTCTGTTCCCAAGAGCCTTGTTGTACCTCAAGACCACCTGAGACTGTACCTCAAGAAGAAGTGGCATCCTCTACTGGCCTTGCAGACATGTTCAATACAATCACTCACACAGACATGGGCACACAGACACATAAAAAAAATAAAAGTGAATCTTTTTTTAAAGAGGTA
>NW_022196905.1:24665229-24674874 GCF_008632895.1 Mastomys coucha | reverse complement strand
CAGAAAACATTTAAGACTAATAATCACAAATTATTTTCTGTATTAAATTTAAATAAAACTAACCTTGTTTTTTGTTTCTTTTTATTATTTTATAACAGTGCATATCACAGTGTCTATTAACGAGTTTATACTAGAGTAATGTAACTGTTAGTATTATCAAATGACAGGATCCTTTTGTTTTGTTTTGTTTTGGTTTGGTTTGGTTTTTGTGTTTAACTCACTCTGTAGACCAGGCTGGTCTCGAACTCAGAAATCTGCCTGCCTCTGCCTCCCAAGTGCTGGGATTAAAGGTGTGTGCTACCACCACCCGGCAACTGACCGGATCTTGAGTCACTTAGAAGATAAGTCTCTGGCCATGTCATAGGGATTATCCAGGTCAAACGGAATAGGTGAGAAGCCCTAAAAGTGGATTGCATGATTCTCTGTCTCTTGCCCTCTGGGGCCAGTTCTCCCATGCTGCCCTGGCTAGGGGAGGGTCATCTCTCCTGGGACCTTGCCACTTCATGGCAGTAGAAGGTTGTTACAGGTTCTCCTGCTCTAGATCAAACTCTCCCATGTTCTTCAAGCGAAGGGTGGGGCCTGATCTGCTTAGTCCTTAGAGCTGTATTTGCTCCCAGGTAGCAGCATAGACCAGGGCCATCCACATGGCCTTTTGTAGTATTCTGGGCCATGAACATCAACACACACCCTTGTTGCTGCAGGGCCACGGACCTTGACATGGCCCTCACAGCAACAGTGTCTGAGACATCACCATGGCCTCAGGTGGCAGCTCAGGCTCCTCACATCAGGATGTCCCTCTCCCCGCTTGCATCTCTAGTTTCACTTCTTTCCATAGTACACAAATGGTTCCACGTCTCTTTCTCTCCCATCTCTTTATCACATACTTGCTCATTGTATTGGTGCCTACACGTGCCACATCAACCATGACATCTTCTTTTGAAAGTTAGGATGGTTAACTGTTTGTCTAACCCAAAGATCCCAAAGGAAATAAGTCCCTGGCCAAAGCTATACACAGCACAAAGAATTGTATTTCAACACACAGTGGCTCAGTCTCATGGTTAAACTACCACCATAACTAACTACAGAGATGAGCAGCAAACACAGCTGGACCTGTCCAGTCAGCCATGGATCTCCACTCTGCAGGTCCTGCACTTCCTCCAGGGCCAGGATTCAGCTCTTGGGGCCATAGCCACACACACAGTGGTTTGGTTTCCTCAAAGGAAGAAGGCATGGGCTGACTAGCCCTGGAGTTTGTTGTCGGCACTGTTGATGGACAGTGTGATTCACCATTTCTCAAGGAGCCCTGCAGAGTGCTGGGTGAGGTCCAAGAGCTTATCTAGGTGCTTCCTGTTGTGCCTGTTCCCCCAACAATTTCACATCTGCTATCCTTTTTGCGGTTTGTAATTTCATCTTCTTTTGCTTACATTATTTGGTGATGCATCTAGGTAAAAAAATTTTTTAAATTAGTTAAAATCTTAACATTTCACCCAAGTATACAATGTATCTTAGTAATACGAATTTTCTTCTTTCTTCCTCCTCCCTCCCTCCCTTCATCTGCTAGTACCTCCATATATAACTAGCATCTTGCCCTCAACTTCATATTTTTTTTAAATATTTATTTTTACTCATAGTGTATATAGTGTTCTGCCTGTGTGTACACCTGCAGACCAGAAGAGGGCATCGGGTCCCATTACTGATGGTTGTGAACCACCATGTGATTCCTGGGAATTAAACTCAGGACTTCTGGAAAATCAGTCAGTGCTCTTAACCTCTGAGCCATTTCTCCAGCCCCATATATATTTTTTTAAGATTAATTACTTTTCTTTTTATTTATGTGTCTGTGTGAGTGTATCTTATGTGAGTTGGGGTGTTTGTGAGGCCAAAAGAGTGTTGGATTCCCTAGTGTTGGAGCTACAGGGTTGTGAGGTGCCCAGTATGGGTGCTGGGAACTGAATTCTGGTCTTTCAGAGGAGCTCCAAGCACTCTTAATGACCTCTCCAGTTCCACTTTGGTTGTTTGGTTTTTGATAACCCACTAATTCCAGTCAGTGCTGCTGGGATGTGCAAGGTGTGGGTGATTCAGTGTGTGTTGGGCAACTTCTCATTGCTCCTTCCCAATAAAAATGACCCTTCCTCCAAGTTGTTAATTATCATTAGCTCTTTACCTAGGATTGGTGCATTGAAAGTCCCTCTCCTCTTTATGCTGGAATGTTTATTCTTATTTTTGCGTGTGTGAGCGCGCGTGTGTGAGTACCTGCGTGCGTGCGTGCGTGTGTGTGTGCGTGCATGCGCGTGTGCGTGTGCGTGTGCGTGTGCGTGTGCGTGTGCGTGTGCGTGTGTGTGTGTGTGTGTGTGTGTGTGTGTGTGTGTGTATGTGTATGTGTGTATGCCTGAGGAGTTCAGAAGTGGACCTGGATCTCCTGGACCTAGAGTTGCAGGCCATTGTGAGCGGCCACATGCCTCTTGGGAACAGAACTTAGGTCCTCAAAGTGTAGCAAGCATTTTTAAACACTGTGCCATCTCTCCAGCCTCATACTGGATTTCTTTGTTTCTTTGTTTCTTTATCTGTCTGTTTGCTTGTAACTGGGTGTTTCTATGTAGCCTAGGCTGTCCTGGAACTTTCTGTGTATGCTGGCATGGACTTGAAATCATAGAGATCTACCTGCCTCCTTCTCCCTACTGCTGGAATACATCACTATTCACGCTCCCATGCTAGAATGTTTAACTCTTGATCTTGTGGAGGGCTTGTGCACATAACCATGGCTACTGTGAGTTTGAGTAGAATAGCCTTCTACATTCTTCTTTCTCCTCTGGCTCTTACAGCCCTTCCACCCTTTCCTTTGATGTTCCCTGAGACTTGCTGGGGGAGGATTGTTTGTGTAGATGGTTCATTCACAGTCTTTTTTCTTGGCATTTTGGATATATCTGATTCCTGTGTTAACATTCATCCTCTGCAATAAGAAGTTTCTCTGGCCAAGTGTGAATCCTGCACAAGTCTATGGAGACAAATGAGTGTTTAGAAAGGAGTTTAACAATATGACATCTTAACAAAACAGCATAATCCATTCATTTTCTATGTGGATGCATAATTGGAGGTGGCTGTTAAGGTCCAGGAGTTGCCCCACAAACCACAGGAACACTGATCTCAGTCAGACAGGGATAGTTTATTGAACACATACTCCAAGACTCATTGATGGAGATGCAGCTTCAGACTTGGGAGCTGGAAGCCAAGACCATGAACACTGTCCAGGGTCAGTTTATATAGGGAAAAAAAAAACCATAATGAGCTCATAAACAAACACAAGGGAGCCTGCAGG
Organism: Mastomys coucha; assembly: GCF_008632895.1. Classification (NCBI taxonomy): domain Eukaryota; kingdom Metazoa; phylum Chordata; class Mammalia; order Rodentia; family Muridae; genus Mastomys; species Mastomys coucha. The sequence continues at coordinate 24,671,558 of NW_022196905.1, read as the reverse complement.
GTGGTCAGCCCTCTTCCAAATTTCTTTAGTAGGTTAGACATAACAGTTTAAACTGACCCCTATCTTGCTTGGCCCTAAGTGAAGGCTACGGATGGGGAATTTCCAAGAGTCTTCAAAACATGATAACAAACCTTGGAGTATAACAGGATATGTGCTCAACTTGACCTTGTGCCAGCAAGCATTTGTGAACCCCCAAAGACTGCCAAGGAGCCATTTCCAATGTAATCACATTAGGATCTCCATATAATAAACTCAAGTTCGGGCTTACTCACTGCCAGCCCACAAGATGGTTTTTGGTGAGGCAACCCCAAATTCTCATCGGGACAAGGTTTTATAGGAAATGGAAGTGGGGGCAGGGGGGGGGTCCAGCCTGGCAAGCATCTAAGTGAACGTCCATTGTAAGCTGACAGGTGGATGCTCTGAAGCAATACCGTATACAATCAGACTAATCTTTGATTAACTGTTACTAGGAAGTAGCTAGGGAGTAACTCTGGCCAAGGACAAGCCTTGGGGGCCTTCTCAGGCAGCTTAGGTTCAGCTGTGGGGCAAGTTCTCAGGTTTTTCTTTTCTTTTTTCCTTTAAGATGGAGGCCTTTCCACAATGGAGTAGGTTTAGCCTCTCAAACTTGCTCTGAGCCAAATTATTTTTCTGTGTCTGTAGTAGTCAAGCTGCTTTTTGTGAGTCAGCAATATGGGATGGCTGACAAGTCTGAAGCAAAATGGCAACAGTTATGCCTGAGGAGTAATGCCAGGGAATCAGGGCAGGGAACCAGGCTTCAACAGTGACAACTCAAAGGAATTACAAATAATGAAAGAAAACACATATTATTTTGTGTCTCTGAGAGTGTGCTAATTGACCTAGTATGATTATCCCCCAGCTCCGCCCATTTTTTTTGTTTTTTGGTTTTTTTTTTTGTTGTTTTTTGTTTTTTTTTTTTTTTTTTTTTTTTTTTTGTGAGCCTTCATGTGATTGTTGGGAATTGAATTTTTAGGACCTCTGCTCGGTCCAGTCAACCCCACTCCAGCTCAAAGATTTATTTATTATTATACATAAGTACACGGTAGCTGACTTCAGATGCACCAGAGGACAGGGTCAGATCTCATTACAGGTGGTTGTGAGCCACCATGTGGTTGCTGGGATTTGAACTCACGACCTTCAGAAAAGCAATCAGGGCGCTTACCTGTTGAGCCATCTCCCCAGCCCCCCCGCCCATTTTTCCTTATGTGATACTTCTTTAATAGTTGTGCTACATGTTAAAGACTACATAACTGTTACCTGGCTAGCCTGCCATTTTGTTTTGTTACTAATTATTAGAAAACTTTCTCATATGTTGTTTCTGCTGTTACTAGGAAATGTTCTCATGTACAGGTTGATTACATATGCTGTTCTGTTCTGTGCCCTTGGAAACCAATAACCATAAAAGTCAGTAGAACTGCTTTGTATAGTTACCCAAACCAACCACCCACCAGCACTTTCTGCACCTATGTATACATTTTTATGGTATTTGCCTTTATAACCTGCCACTGGGATGGACCACAACATAAGAGAGACATCTATTTAAAACAAGATTTTCATTTTGAGTAGAAGGTCAAATAAAGTTTAAGTTCTCAAGACCTCCCTGGGAACTGACATCATACTTGGCAGAAAGAAACATGTACGTGGGCAACTGACATCTTGGTTGGCAAGTTAAGACATGAATGTTAGACAAGTCCCATCCTGGTGGACAAGTTAGAACATGAATATTAGACAAGGCAAGTCCCCTGCCACAGTTGAATGCCCTAACCAATGGGCACTGGATACTTGTACAACAAGGATGTGTTCCTAAGGAAGTCCCCTATCCCCAAATCCTGATTGTTGCAATAATTTATAAAGGTTATAAAGGCCGTAACACAGATGTTTGTAGATCTCAGGCTTAAGAAGCCCCAAGGACCTTTTCTTGGGGTCACGGTTCAGCTCCCAAGCCTGAATCATGTCCCTGATCAATCAGTCTTAGGGTGTGGCATTCCATAAACCATCCCTATTTGACTGAGGTCGTGTTTGAGTGTTTGCAGCAATTCCCAGACCCCAGCACTACATACCACATTTTCTTTATCAATTTCCATGTTTTGGTTTACCGAGATTGGTTCCATAATTTAGTTATGGTAAACAGCTGTGCAGGGAACAGTGTGAATTCATCTCTGCAATGTAACTACTAGGAGGCTTTTGGGTCAACACTCAGGAGTGAGATGTGATGACTAATCACATGGCGAGAAGCCCCCTTTCACGGTATAGGTCATACCGTGGGCATGCCTGGCAGTGAGAGCATCCTGGCTGATCACATGGCGAGAACCCCCCCTTTCATGGTATAGATCATACCGTGGGCATGCCTGGCAGTGAGAGCATCCCGGCTGATGGTCCGTGTATGTGGTGGTGGACTTTCCACCCTGTCTGAGAGCCTGGGTCAGGTCAGTCAGTTCTGCTCTCTAGGCTGAGGTACCTGGCTTGGGCCCAAGTCATTTCCATTAAAGTAACTACTGTAACTCCCCTGGTTTCATTTTTTACCACCTGATAGTCATGGGTGGGCATCTGCATCATCAGGCAAGATGTTAACCTAATTGATGATGGTGGGTTTCTCAAACTGGACTTGAGGGTCGGCCAGGAGTAGGTCCGGGATCACAGAGTCATTTAGACAGTCAGAGACCTGGTGCTCCTTGGAGGAGGGTTTTAACTGCATTGTGGGGTGCTGAGAGTCTAGGATCTTGACTCAGAGTTAGCTTGTTTGCTTTCCTTCATTAAACTAGCAGTAGCCACCACAGCTCTTAGGCAGGTGGGCCATCCTGTGGACAGATATGTCACAGGGTGTCTCTATGGCCCCAAAGTTCCGGTTAAGACCCCTTATATCTTCTGTTTCACAGACAAACAGATGAAAATGTTTTGAAACATCTGGAAGTTCTAGGGCTAGTGTGGAAGTCAGAGCTGTTTTTAAAGCCTCAAACACCTTTTGTTCAGTCTTTTTTTTTTTTTAACTTTTATTGCATTATGATGAGAACAGTTACATGATTTCAATTTATATGAATTTGTTAACATTTAAAAACATATTTTAAGTAAATAGAATTCAATCACAGTCTTGTTTCCCTTTTGTACCCCAACTCCTCCCAGAGAACCCCCCTTCAATACATACAATACCTTTTTTGTCATATTCTTTAAAATTTATAAAATACTATAACAATAAAAATGAGTATTATAAAAGTTGTTTGATATAAAACAACAATCAATTTAACAGTCTCATGTAGATGCTCGTCTACAGCAATAGTGAAAATACATTTTTCTCAATATAAATTTTAAATAACTCCAAACATATTAACTGTATATTTCAAAATAATACATCACTACTAGTATTTTCTTAAATGAACATGAATATATAAAGTCTTTTTGTTTGTTTTGTATTTAGTAGTGTTTAAAATCTTGGCTCTTACTGTGGTACAAGCCCAAAATAAGAACAATTTTTAGACATTGGATTTCTTTCTTTTTTTCTTTTTTTTTTAAATGTTACCATTTAATTAACCTCTGGCGTGGCTTTTAAGCCACCAGAACACAGCCCCCCCCAACACCCTTAATCTTCTCTTCAGCTCTTCTGCTGAAGAATTTGGCCTTCACGATGACAGGTTGTTTAGGGAGCTTTCCCTTGCCCAGAACTTTGTAGTAGCCCGATCGAACAACATCAATGATGGGAGCAGCTCCAGTTTTGTTTTTTGCTGCATTGACCCGTTAGACATTGGATTTCATTGTAATAAGGCTGTACTTCAATGACCCTCACATCACCAAAGGATTTTACCTCCATCGTAGCTAAGCTGAGAGTTGATAGTTCTGCTGCACCAAGAAATGAACTGTAGGCACGATTTTTGTATACAGTCTTCCTGCTATGGTCAAAGCTATTTGACTTGAGTGAGTGACTTTATTCTCAGTGCTGGATATCGTTTGGTTTGACCTTGTTCAGAGATAGAAGCATGGAACAAGCCTTGATTTCTATTACTTAAAAATAGCCCCATTTTTCAGTCACTCTCTGACTCTGGGCTTATGTCTTCAATACTTTGACATCAATTTTCTGCTCCTCAGTAAGGAAAGCTCATGTGATCTCATCTTTTTTTTCTTTTTCTTTTTCTTTTCTTTTCTTTCCTTCTCTCTTTCTTTCTTTCTTTCTTTCTTTCTTTCTTTTTTTCTTTCTTTCTCTTTCTTTTTCTTTTCTTTTCTTTTTTTTTTTGGTTTTCCAAGACAGGGTTTCTCTGTGTAGCCCTGGCTGTCCTGGAACTCACTCTGTAGACCAGGCTGGCCTCAAACTCAGAAATCCGCCTGCCTCTGCCTCCCAAGAGCTGGGATTAAAGGCATGCGCCACCAGTACCAGGTTATGTGATCTCATCTTGAAGGCACTTAGCACACATGTAGTCACAGTAGACCTTGCTTATGTGTGTTTTTATTTTGGGTAATCTTATGAGAAACTGAGGTCTTTCTGTATGAACTCTTTGAAGCTGATACATACCACAAGCGGATTTGGGTGTTTTCTATGTGTCCATAGAGTTTCTTATCCTGTGCCCTTCCTTGATGGCCTTTTAGTGGGGCTGACACAGGCCCAGCATGCTCCAGAGAGGAGGGCACAGCATTCTAGAACTAGTAGTATGTCAGTCTCCATTAAAAACCTGCCATAGCTTTGGCTTGGTTTCTGATGTATCCATTCGTTAGCTTGGAGATCATAACACCTGAATATTTAACATTCAGTCCTGAGGTGATAGATCTCTCCCTAAAGCTATTTCCTTTTAAAATTAAAAACAAAAACTTCATTCAAGTTTGTATTTTATGTTAAGTGTACTTGTCTTAGAGTTTCCATTGCTGTGAAGAGACACCATGACCAAGGCAACTCTTACAAAGGACAACATTTAATTAGGGCTGGCTTACAGGTTCAGAAGTTCAGTCCATTATCATCATGGCGGGAAGCACAGCAGCGTCCAGGCAGCCATGGTGCTGGAGGAGCTGAGAGTTCTACATCTTCATCCAAAGGAAGCCAGGAGCAGACTGGCTCCCACATGGTTAGGAGGAGAGTCTCATTGCCACCCCGACAGTGACACATTTCCTCCAGCAAGACCACACCTACTCTAACAAAGATACATCTCCTAATAGTGCCACTCCTTGGGCCAAACATATTCAAACCACCACAATATTTTTTCCCATACAAGCTACCTAAGTCTACATCTTATTTTCTTTGTCTCAACCATTCTAAAAAATGATTTCATTATATATACACTCTGTGTGCTTCATTAGTTCTATCTCTCTATCTTTATGTCTTTCTTCATCTCTCCCTGTGGGTGTTTGTTTGTTTGTTTTTGAGTCAAGCAGCAGGATGGTTCAAGCAGCAGGGTGGTTCAGTGTGTGTATGCATGTGTGTGCATGTGTGTTCACATGTGCATGCATGTGTGTGTGTTCAGGTGCACTCACCCATGTAGTCATATATGGAGGCTAGAGGTTTATTCATTGGGATTTCTACTTCTATTGCTCTCTATTGTAGGCTTAAATTTTCCAAAACCTACTTTAATAAGGGTACTTAAGCCAGGCAGTGGTGGCACACGCCTTTATTCCCAGCACTTGGGAGGCAGAGGCAGGCAGATTTCTGAGTTCGAGGCCAGCCTGGTCTATAGAGTGAGTTTCAGAAGAGCCAGGGCTATACAGAGAAATCTTGTCTCAGAAAAAAAAAGGGGGGGTACTTAAATGCTTTAACCTCCCTTCTAGCCCACAACTCACCAGAGATAGTGGAAAGCAAATGTTAACAGAGCAAAGGAGGATGTGATCCTGTTTAGAAATATTTCTTCAGAACAAATCCAATCTATGTTGTTGAAAGACCCCTGGGGGAGACCCCCACTCAAATCTCGGGAGGACGTACACCCAAGGAATCACGAGAGACCACATCTTGATGTAATTACAAGAGGTATATTTTGATTTCAGGACGCCCTGGTTCAGCACCACACCTATCTCACGCAGGAGATAGGGGAGCCGACCACGAGGCTTGAAAGTTAGAGGTTTTTATAGGAAAAAAGGGTCTGAGGGAACAAAGGGATCAGTGTGGTCATACATGATTGGCTAGTTCAAATATTAACTATTACGTACAGAACAGAGTGGAAAATTCTTAAGGTTGGTGTTAATCTGAGTCAATAGAGCATCTGACCTTAAACCATATCTGAGAGGACCAGATGGTCCATTACTGAGTGTCTGCCAGGCACGTCTTTGCAGGCCTGAGCCTTGGACATGTCCTCGTTTGTCTAGACATGTTTTCTTCTATGTTTATAGTTTTATGTCTTCTTGAC
>NW_022196905.1:24659067-24660645 GCF_008632895.1 Mastomys coucha | reverse complement strand
GTCGTCCTACCTTCGTTCTAAACAACCAGCCAAAAGCCACCTCTGATGGAGCAGGACCCCTCCTCCTCTTGTGTGGAGGGAGAAGAACTCCGTCTCCCTTGTTCAAAAAACTAACAGTCAAGTCAGTCAAGTCGTCTCCCGATATCCCAGGCACAGCATCCAGGGCTCCCGACATTGTTAGGATATCAGCAGTTTAATTCATATGAATCAGCAGCAGCAGTAGCAGCTCGATCCACTCACAAATACCATTCACCAACCAGCAATGGCAGGTTGATTCAGAGGAAACCTTAAGGCTCTCTGCCAATTTTGAGGAAGTGGCAAGATGCTGCTGGAACACCACTAGAAGTAGTTTGGGTGCATTTCTCTCTGTGAAGTCACAACAAACAATGACCAGCAAGGAATGATAAGGTGAACCAATACCATCCAGCATCGTCCACTGTCCATTTGGTTATATTTATATCCTTTCCAAATATCTCATGTTCTCCCAAGCATCTGTTCTAGCAAAACATCATGTAAACTTTTCAAGTCTGCTTCCAGAAATACATCGTGTGTCTGTTCTTAGCAAAACATCCTCCCATGTGTTTGCTGCAAACATCTCATTAAGACAATTTCTAGAAAAATATTACATGACACAACTGAGTCTCCAAAGAAGCCAGGAATTTCCACTTCACTCTATCATATTTTTTGAGATAAGAGATCAATGACTATAGTTCAACCTTTTGGCTATACTGGTTGGCCAGTGAGGGCTCCCTCACCCAATCCCCAACCCCTGCCACCCAGGATTCTCCCATCAAGAGCTACAGTAGCAGGTGCTTCACAGCATACCTGGATTTCAATGTGGGTGTTGGGGATCTACATTCAGGTTTTTATGTTGGTGCAGCAAACACTTTACCACTGAGGAATCTCCCTAGCCCCCTAGCTCCATTTTTAAACTCAAAACAAGCTTTAAAGTTACAAAGTTGGCCCCTGTTGCTACATTTTCTATTCTCCTTATGCTTTCTGGTAACTAACGAAAATGAGGTGACTCATAGCATGTCCCCGGGACTTGTTTGTGACCCAAGAACCATCAGGAGATGAATTGTCCTAGCGAGGTTGGCACTGTGGGCAAAGCAGGCTGGGGAAGGCTAATAGTCATAGCACAGGCTATGTGCCTCAGCTGCAGACAGCCTAGGCTCTGCAGACTTGAAAAGTATGTCTTAGTTAGGGTTTCTGTTGCTGTGATAAACACCATGACTATAGGCAACTGGTAAAGAAAGGGCTTATTTAAGCTACAACTCTCAGGTCACACTCTATCACCAAGAGAAGTCAAGGCAGGAACTTTGCAGTAGGAGCTGATGCAGAGGCCATTGAGGAGTGCTGCTTACTGTCTTGCTCCTCGGGGCTTACTCAGCCTGTTTCTTATAGCACCCAGGACCACCAGACCAGGGGCAGCACTGCCTACAATGGGTTGGGCTCTCCCATATCAATCACTAATTAAGAAAATGCCCTTAGCGGGGCGGTGGTGGCACATGCCTTTAATCCCAGCACTTGGGAGGCAGAGGCTGACAGATTTCTGAGTTCGAGGCCAGCCTGGTCTAC
>NW_022196905.1:24628433-24658408 GCF_008632895.1 Mastomys coucha | reverse complement strand
AAAAAAAAAAAAAAAAAGAAAGCACTGTTTGTTGGGACAGGAACAAGCAATGTACATAAAGGCTAAAGGAAAGCCACAAATCTAGGGAATGTATATGTCTTAGGGTTTTGTTGCTGTGAAGAGACACCATGACCATAGCAACTCTTAGAAAGGAAAACATTTAATTGGGACCGGCTTACAGTTTCAGAGGTTTTTAGTCCATTATCGCCGCGGTGGGTTATGGTGGTGTGTGCAGGCAGACATGGTGCTGTATGAGTACACTGTTGCTCTCTCCAGACACACCAGAAGAGGGCATCGGATCCCATCACAGATGGTTGTGAGTCACCATGTGGTTGCTAGGAACTGAACCCAGGACCCCTTGCAGAACAGCCATCGCTCCGGCCTGAGTTCTACATCTTGATCCACAGGCAGTAGAACACATGAGTCTATGGGAGCCATCCCTATTCAAACCACCACAGTGTAAAAGATGAAAAGTCCAGCACACTGGATCTGCTGGCATGACTTGACTTTGCCCTCTGTTGGCCACACCTTCACCATAGATCACCATAGATGTGCTACCTTCTGGGAACTTCTCTTTCTCCATATAGGTGACTTTTGTCCCACGTGAATGACTGCCCCCACTCCATCAACATGCTCCTTCACCCCCCCATTCAACTCCTGTGCTCCAACCAGACAGCAAGGGCAATGCCCTTTCAGTTGCTAGTGCAGCCACACTGGGCTATTCTGAGCCAGGAAAGCCAGGTTCTTATGCGCAGGATAAGAGGAATCCATTTTTTATTTATTTATTTATTTATTTATTTATTTATTTATTTATTTTGGTTTTTCAAGACAGGGTTTCTCTGTGTAGCCCTGGCTGTCCTGGAACTCACTCTGTAGACCAGGCTGGTCTCGAACTCAGAAATCCACCTGCCTCTGCCTCCCAAGTGCTGGGATTAAAGATGTGTACCACCACTGCCCCGCAAATCCTTCTTTTTAAAAAGGATTCCTCTAGGCCGGGCAGTTCCAGGACAGCCAGGGCTACACAGAGAAACCCCGTCTTGAAAAAAGCAAAAAAAAAAAAAAAGGATTTATTTATTTGTTATGTTTTTATGTTTTAAGATTTACTCATTTAATTTTATGTGCTTGGCTGCTTCGCCTACATGTATGTGTGCATGTGGTAGCCACAGAGGCCAGACCAGGGAATCAAGTCCTCTGGAAGTGGAGTTACAGATGTTTTCTACCAGTTGTGTAGGTACTGGAAACCAAGCCCAGGTCTTCTGGAAGAGTGTTCAGTGATTTTAAACCACAAAATCATTTCTCCAGACGCAGTCAAAGAAACCTTGAGAGGAAGACCAGTGACCCTGAGCGCCAGTCTAAGCCCATCAGAAACCTCCTACAGAGACCCATCTGAAATCCTGATAATCTCTTCTAGGCCCTGCTGAGGGACATAGGCTGCTGTTTCCCAAAGCCTGTAGGCTGACATCTCTCACCACAGACACTGGATGAGCTGTAACCTCCAGGGACTGGCCTTCAGCGTTCTAGCGGCTCACAAGGCCCTAGGGTGGCCTCTGTCACCTGAGGTCCTTATAAGCTTGAGCATCTTTGATTTTGGCCAATGCTGGGATGGACCTGGGATGCACATGCACCCCACTGTTTGAAAGACTACGGGCATCCTGGCCCCAGGAGCTGCATCCAGATAGAGAGTGAAGGTCACTGCCCTGTGTGCCCAGGGCCACTGGAGACAGGAAACTTTTGCAGATCAAAGCAGTTTATCACAAAGAGGCTGGTCCTTTCCGGGACAATCTCTCTGAGTCTAGTTTCCACCAAGGGGGCCAGAGCACATTTTCAGTTGAGGGTTTGGAGGACCCCTGCCACACACATGACTCTCTCTGGGCCAAAGGATGCTTGGCTTAGCCTTCAGCCTCAGGGGCGGCTTCACTGGTGTTGCCTGTCACCAATCTGAAGCCCGGGGCTCCCAAGGCTTTGTGTGTCCCCAACAGGTTGGGGTAGGTCCAGTCATTGCTCTTTGTACTTTCAGATATATCTGCCTGGGAAGTAGCAGTATTTTGGCACCATCTAATGGGACCCAAGGATAAAAAGTTCCACTGTCCTATGGGGTCCTACCACAAACTGCCCAGTATGCCTGTTACCTTCAGCACACTGGAATTTACATCTGCCTGCCCTACTCATAAAGCAGTACAGCTCCCAAGCTGTCACTGTGGAGCTCAAAATCTGTGCCAAAGGTAACTCTGGGATGGCTTTGCCCTTCTTCCCTAAGGCAGCCTATTGGGTTGCTTTATGGCTTAGGTCGTGTCCAGAAACCACTTGCCTCGTGTCTAGTGAGACCTTGGCTTTCTCTTATTTGACCCATCTATGCAATAGACCTAGCTTGGCTGCCTAGGGAGGGTATAGGGTAAAGGTCATGAAGTGAACCTAAGGGTAGTATAGTCTTCTACTGCAAGCTTTAAGGGATAGGCCTCAGCTATTCGTAGCTTGTAGAAGGAGAAGGATGCTTTGGTGGTGGATGGCCTCCAATTACACTGCCAGTTCCTGGCAGAACACTCTGATGGCCTCAGGGATGCACAGATGGTGGCTCTGGCGGTAAGAACTTAGGTCTGAGAAGTATAGTATCTGCTCTGTCTCAATGTGTCTATACAGAGAGTCCTGAGGACCCTTGAGGTACCCCAAGGACACTCTGCAAATGCCCCAGAGGTGTTTTGGCCAGCGGCCATGAAGGAAGCTCTTCAGAACCTGGCTTGAAACTTGGATCCTCCCTCAGTCACCTCAAGACTAGGGCTCCTTAATCATAGGGGTGATTGAAAACAACACCCTGGAATACTATAATGTTAAAATCTAGCTGATGCTCTGGCTACAGTATCTGTATTGGCCTCCTCTCTTCCAACACTGAGCCTTTACCTAGCAGACAACCATGATGGCAGGCTCTCTCACTTGGGAACGTAGTTAACAGCTCTCCACCACCTTCTATGAGTCCTGCCTGAGAATCAGAAGGCCTAACTACAGGCTCCGCTGCAGAGCCCTCCCATCCTCAGAGAGATGTAAGAAGAGATCCCCTGTGTCTGATGTATCCATCAGTGCAATTAATGGCTTGAATGTTATGGAGTTAACCAGTCACCTTTGGGTTGGATTTAAGGACCACTGCACAGGGAGAAACATAAACCTGGTACTGAAAATCTGTAAAGGTCTCAGGAGTGAACTTGCCTCTGTTATTTTGCTAACAGAACATAGTATCAAGCTGCCCAAATATAAATTTGTATTTGTAGTGCAACTCTGTACTGCAAGCCTCAGACCTCCTCAGAGGCATGTCTATGTGCAGCTAATGATGGTTTATGTGGAAAATCACAACTTGTCAAAGTACAGAGAATAAGTGACTGGAGAATTTTCAGACACAGGATACCTATTTTATACCCTATTGGCTTACAAACAATTCTGCTAGGCTCTGTCCAAAAGTGGCCAAGCAACAGCTTATATCATCACCTTAGGGTTCAAGAATCACTGAAGGAAGCCCCAGACTCAAATAGTATGCAAGCAAAAAAGAGTACTTGTTATGCAGAAACAACCAGCATGCAGGGGTCACCACTGCTTCAAAATGGTGAACCTGACCAAGACATTTGAGCCTCTTTTTATAATAGGACTGCTTATTAAATCTTTTCTGATGTCAAAACTGCAAGGAGAACTCCGCCAGTCTTCAAATGTCATGAGTTAATTGCTTCTGATATAGAAAACAGGTCTCTAAAACCTAGAGCGCATTCCAAGAGGTTGTAAAATCATTAACCAAACATCTTTAAAAAAGGTTCTAAGGATTTTATTATAGGTACAAGGACAGAAGATAAAATATTGATTGGGTTTATCTATACAAAACTTCAAGGATAGCTTAGTTATGGCCTTTAACTCTCCATGAACCTGTAGAGCTAGTAACAAATGATGAATGTTTAGCCAGATAATTACTCTTAGTGGATATGCATGTAGACACTCTGTTGTAAACCTCTTATTTGATTTATGATCTGAACTTATGTGCAAACTTGTAGTGAACCTTTTACTGTGTGACCATGGTAGCAGTTCCTGAGGGGATAGAACAAAGGTTACTTTACCTAACCTTCTCACCACCTACCCCCACTATTTTACTATGAGGTGCTAAACCAGAGAATTCAGCTTCTAGCCTCAAAAACTCAAGACAAGCAGGTCAGCTACAGAAACAAAGTGACTTAGACTTAAGATAGCTAAATGTTTTATTATTATATTGTTGGGTTAGGTAACCAAAAACCTCATTGATGAGTGCCAGGATGCCCCAGGTGGGCTGCATTCCTGTGCCATGAATGATTAACCACAAGATGGCTGCCCAGCACAGATGTCTTTTCCTGAGATAAGCTATCTTCCATCATGTAGCATTCTTTAGGCTATAACTCAAGTGGAGGATTTTATTATCTTGTCCCTGGACTTTGGGGTCTACTGCTGGAGTAGAGGTTTATGGGGTAAATAGGCCCTTTTGACCAGACACCAGGTACAAACCAGGAATATAAGAAGACAGTTTGCACCTCAGCTCTCTCCAGCTTCTTTCTCTTTCTCTCTCTGTTCCCATGTGTTCCTGACCAGCCTCTCTTCCTCTCTTTCTCCCTCCCTCTCTCTCTGTGTCTTTCTCTCTCCCCTCTTCGTTGCCCTCATAGCTCTGTTCCCTACTTTCCCAGGTCCCGTTCCTTCCCGCCATAATAAATTTTCTTTATACTTGGTCTGTCACATGACATGACTCCCCAGGGGAAACACTTTGCCGGCCTACCATGGTACCTCCTCCTACTGCAACTATACCACAATTATATCTCGATACCACACATAACACTGGTGCTGAAAGACTCAGCAGGCTCTTCCAGCATGGATTTAATTCACACATACTGGAATCCTGAGACCCTAGCTCTGCGACAGGAGGTCTCTCTTCTGCTACCCTGATTGCTGCATTTCTCCACACACCGACCAATTGGTGAGTCTGCGATTCTCTGGGTGTCTCTTCTTCTGCCAACGCCACCCTCCCCCCAAAACCTGGCGCCAGGCAAACCACATCTGCCGAGGCCTCCGCGCTCATCCCCTCCACTCTGGGGACAACCTAACTGGAGAGCTTGTTTTGCTCAGTTTATCCACACCTGTGTCTTTGGGATGTCTCAGGCAGAGGCTGCTAACTCTACTTCCTGCTCATGGGGATTGCGTAGAATTATTGCCATTGGTCCAGTAAGTAAAAATCTCTTTTCTCCTGCCTGATCTAACCTCCCACATCTACTCCATAATCTCTGAGCCTAGCCACGGATCTCCTAAATTTTGTGAATCATTTGTCTGTAATTTAATTCCAAATTCTACTAAAATCCATACCCTCCACTTGGCACCCGGTCTCCCCTGCCCACGTGGACCAGTGTATCCCTCCCCCTTCTGCTGCTGGCCTGCACTAAGAGTGCTGCCTCCCTAAAGGATTTATAGTTTATTTCTGATTTCTAGATTCTCACTGCCACAGGCAAATGATTTAAACACCTTTTATTCTTAAACTTGCTCTGCCCTACACTTAAATTTCTGCTTCCCCACTCCTAAAAATCTTTTATCTCATTTCTTTACATTCTGATCTCGAACCAAACCAAAGCAAACAACAAAACAAAAATCAAAACAAAACAAAAAAAAACCCAAATTCCCCATCTAAAGATTTATAAATTGCTCATTGTATACAGGTTAAAATATCTATATAATGTGTAACAATATTTAGCTTTATTCAGCTCTTGTTAAGAGTATTTATGTAGGGCTAGAGAGATGGCTCAGTGGTTAAGAGCACTGACTGCTCTTCCAGAAGTCCTGAGTTCAATTCCCAGCAACCACATGGTGGCTCACAACCATTTGTAATGGGATCAAATGCCCTCTTATGGTGTATCTGAAGCTATAGTGTATTCATATACATAAAACAAACAAACAAATAAATAAATAAGACCATCTTAAAAAGAACAAGAATATGTATGTATGTAACTCAATTCAACTGTATATGTAGGTAACTTGGATTTAACTCTGTGTATATGTGCATAAAATTTAGATACAACTCTCATTTAAGAAAAATATAAAAATAGACAGATCTAATAAAAATATTTTAAATATTAGCAACCATGTTGGCCACATGATTTACAACCTGCCATGTGACTTTACCATCTTAAGATGACCACATGGTATGAAACAACAATGATAAAACTTCCTAGTCTTGATTAACTCTGTTTATTATTAAAGTCTCTCTTTAGACAAGAAAGCAACAAGGCTCATATTTTAAGTTGATATGGATTTTTATGTGATGATAGAAATTCAAAATTATACCTTTACAACATGCTGTGTATATGATTCAACTATGTATATGTTTCTTATATGATGATGAAATTTCAAGATTATGGCAGTTTTGTTAGATGAACAAAAACTAACTTAGAATGTGTGTCTAACCATTTGTCTCTAGTACACAGCCACTGCATGCTTCTGTGAATGAATACTGTTTCTTTCTCCTGCAGTCAGCCACAGGAACAATTTATCCGTTGGTTTTCTGGCCACTGGATCTATATAATAAGGAATTAGATGTTATTTAAACATAGATAATTTTAAAAGTTGCTTTATACTGTTCTACTTCTATTTTATGCTATTTTACCTTATTGTTAGTTCTGAAAATGTTATTTTTCACCCTTTTGGGACATTGTCTAAAACATTTTTAAAGTCAAAATAATAATGGAAAGTCTATGTTCAATTAATCTTGAGTCATCCATCCTGGGATGTAACCAACTCATGGAGAAGATATATCCATATCTGTGCCACCATCTTGGTTAAGGGCAGCCACATGGCTGGCAGCACCCCTGTTTTGGGAAGTCATGGCTTCATTTCCATCTTGTTTAAGAGCAGCAACATGGAACTTCAGTAGATCAGGAAAGCAGGTCTTCAAAGATACTTTTCAATTGAGATAAGATTTTTGTATGATTTCTACCTTGCCATAGAAAGTGATTTACAATGTTGTTCTGTGTTTACACTTTTTTTGAAAGATGGTCTATTTTATTATTACTTTAAAGGTTTACAACATTATAAAGGTTAAAGATCACTGTCTTAAGGATATGTTTAGGGGCTGGTGAAATGGCTCGGCAGGTAAGAGCACTGACTGATCTTCCAGAGGTCCTAAGTTCGGATCCCAGAAACCACATGGTGGCTTACAACCATCTGAGATGAGATCT
Source organism: Mastomys coucha (assembly GCF_008632895.1). Classification (NCBI taxonomy): domain Eukaryota; kingdom Metazoa; phylum Chordata; class Mammalia; order Rodentia; family Muridae; genus Mastomys; species Mastomys coucha. Next base: position 24,651,194 of record NW_022196905.1, on the reverse strand, counting down.
GACACCCTCTTCTGCTATGTCTGAAGACAGCTACAGTGTATTACCCGGGAGTGAGCAGGGCTGGAACAAGTGGGGCTGGAGCGAGCAGAGGTCCTGAGTTCAATTCCCAGCAGCCACATGATGGCTCACGGCCATCTGTACAGCTACAGTGTACTCATACACATAAAATAAATACATAAATCTTAAAAAAGGATATGTTTAGCCTTGTTTTTGCTGTTATAATGTAGCCTTAGATTTTCATAAGCTGTAAATTTTTATAATGACACACCATATAAAGGTCAAAGAGATCCCAGCCTCTTTATTTAGTACTTTTATAGATTAAAAGGGTTTTATTTTGATACTGGAAGAGCTTCAACCGAAAAATCACGAGTTTTAGCACACACCTTTAATCCCAGCACTTGGGAGGCAGAGACAGGTGGATTTCTGAGTTCAAGGCCAGCCTGGTCTACAGAGTGAGTTCCAGGACAGCCAGGGCTACACAGAGAAACCTTGTCTCAAAAAACAAAAAAACAACAATAAAAAAAAAAAGAAGAAGAAAAATTATGATTTTTAAGGCTCAAACTTAGGCTCTAGTCTCAAAAACTGCTATAACAGAACAGTTCTAATCTCACAAAAGCTACTATCATTACAAATACAAGCTTATGAATGATCGTATCCTTTAGTGTGTTCAGAAATATATTTAAAGCCATGCTAAGAAGTGATGCAGTTAATCACAAGGTTAGAGAATCAGAAACAGACATAGATTAGAAACAACTCGGATATACTTAATAGGCACTAGCACTCAATTTGATCAGAGATCTGCTGAATCTGGCATTAAATATTTCAGCTTACTATGGTAGAGACTCACAAATTCTAACAGTGAGCCCCCAAGGTGTCTAAGAAGATGCAGACACAGCAACAATGACTCCACTTGGATTGTGGTTCACCAACCACTGGGCAAGACTGCTTCTATGCCTGGCCCACTGCCAGGGTTTGGTCTGAACTGTGGGCAGATGGAGGACATCTGGAGAGTTAAGTGTTTCATATTGTCCAAGTCAAGGTGAAACCATCTCTCCACGTTCCTCTTCCACAGGGAGAAAAAACCCTCTCATCTTCAGGGCCTATGGCCAGACTGCTTCTGAAAGGAAAATTAAATTTGAGGGAGGCCTGTGCTGGCTAATAAGAAAATTCCAAGTAGGCCTGAACAAAAACAAGCAAGCTGTTAGACATGCTGGGAACTAGCAGGCCAAACAGAGATAAACCATAAAAATAAGAAAAAAACATGCAAGAACATGTCTGGGCAGATGACCCAACTGAGTAATGGGCCATCTGGTCCTCTTAGATAAGGTTTGAGGTCAGCCAGATGCTCTGTTGACTCAAATTAGCACCAACCTTAGGAATTCCTGCTCTGATCTGCACGTACTATAGTTGATATTTGAATTAGCCAATCATGTATAGCTATGCTGATTCCCCTGTTCCCCTAGACCTTTTTCCTATATAAACCCCTAGCCCCTGAGCCTCAGGGTCGATTCCTCTGTCTCCTTCATGAGATACATGTCGACCCGGAGCTCCAATATTAAACTGCCTCATGTGTTTGCATCAAGACGGTCTCTCGTGTTTCCTTGGGTGCACGTCAGCCCGAGATTTGAGTGGGGGTCTCCCCATGGCGGTCTTTCACTTCTTTCCATGTTGTGATGGAGACCACAGGAACCTGGGAGAACTGTTTAGGTAGTGGACTATAGACTAGCCTCCATCAATTTAATGATGTGTTTGCAAGTGGATGTGTTGTAAGCTGCTGCTGCTGATTTCTGTAAACTGAACTGCTGATTTCCTGACAATACAGATTGGATTTGCTCCAAAGAACAATTTCTAAACAGGTCCACTTCCCCATATCCTAATAACTTTTGTTTCCCATTACCTCTGTTAGGTTAGAAGGGAGGTTAAGGTACTTAAGAACGGTTATTAAAAGTATGTTTTTTGTTTTTGTTTTGTTTTGTTTTGTTTTGTTTTGTTTTGTTTGTTTGTTTTTTGAGACAGGGTTTCACTGCATAGCCCTGGCTGTCCTGGACTCACTCTGTAGACCAGGCTGGCCTTGAACTCAGAAATCCACCTGCCTCTGCCTCTCAAGTGCTGGGATTAAAGGCATGCGCCACCACACCTGGCTGTGTTTTTTGTTTTTTAAATTTAAGCTTACAGTTAAATTTTTCAGATCTCTTATTAGAAAGGCATACAGGTTTGCTTGCTCACAGGCTTCATGTTAAAAGATACAAAGGTTCCAGATATAACGTTTTGCTATTCCTTTACCTAGAAGAACTCACTTTGCATGACTGCTCCCAATGATCAACCACCTGTATCTCATGGCAAATAATTGTATAGGAACAAAATATAAAGTTTGTACAAGATCTCAGGATATTAAAGCTTAAGTTATGAGGACCTAAGAAAATATTTGAGGGTCTAGGAAGGCATTTTGAGGTCAGTAATTGCAAGGTATGAAGGTTGGAGAACACGAAAAACTTGGATGGTGACAGGAAAATGATTTAAGGAACAAAAAAGTGCTTCGGATTTCTTCCTCTCACTATACCATGGTTATATTAGAACTTCGAAAGTTCAGAGTTCTAACATTAATCAATGGAGTTCTGATAAATTATTAGCCTAACTCTGGTAAAACATTCCACTATATACTACCATAATCACTGGTTCAAGATTTTAAGTGTCCGTTGGTTGTCTTTTAACTATAGATTTAAAGGTGTTTCTCATTATGCTAAATTGATGTACATTAAGTCATCTAGATGGAGGGGAGAAAGCTCTCTTGTTCCTTCTGCTCCATGGGAGTTTCTTGCCTTCCCATAGCTCACCTTAAAGAGTGTGTGTGCTTTTAACACTTTTATTTCTTTTGTAAACTTAAAAAGATTCTTACAAGCTTCAGGAAACCCACTCAGATCTACTTCGCAGGTCAAGTGGACTCCATGTAGATAAGCACCCCTGTCAATCAGTAGCCTAAATGTCCCACCTGTTGCCTATTCCAGAGGATGGGATTCCTTGGTTTTGTGATACCCCTTCTCCAACCACCAAGACCATGGGCCGAAAGGTTTCAAATGTATACCTAAGAAAAAGGTTTTCTCCTTAACCTACTTTGTTTTCTACTTTGAATATATATACGCCCATATACAAGTCCAGGCATTTACTCACAATCTGTATCCAGGACAGTTCTGGAGAAACAAACTACAGATGCTCCTTCTGGTCTCCCCTCATAGATGCTTCTACTGGGCCTGCACTTTCTTAGCCACCCCAGAGAGCAGTGAAACTGCCAGCTCTCCCAGGATTTGATTGACTAGCATCCCAATTTTCTTAGGGTCCCCAAAGACAGAACCATCACTCCAAAGTCAGCAGGCGTAGTTTAAAGAACACAACAACCTCACTCCTGCCTCACTATCACCCCTTTTCTAGTTCTGAGAGGTTAAAATTTTCAAACTGTACTGTGGGAACTTAGCCGTTAGTTAAACTTAATGGGAGACTAGCTCCCAGGACTTAGAAGAATGAGAAACTAGCTCCAAGAACATAGAAGAATAGGAGACCAGCTCCCAAGAACATAGAAGAATGGGAGACCAGCTCCCAGAACATAGAAGAATGGGAGACCAGCTCCCAGAGCTTAGAGATCGGAGCTGCCTGGCAGGAGAAAAGAAAAATGAGGTAACAAACAATTGCCAGGTGGCTAACCTGCTTCTGACCCTAGCACAAGCCAGCACCAATCAGAGACTACCCCGTACTTTCCCCTGACTTAGTTTCCCCTTTTTCCCTAGCAACTGTGTGGGTATAAAAACCTGTTTAAATTTTTGCTTGATGCCAGACTCCTCTACCCCTGCCAGGTATATCAGTCTTGCCCCAGCTAGCTGGAATAAAGAGCCTCTTGCAGATTGCATCAAGTCCATGTCTTGGTGGTGTGGGGGTCGTCGCTCCCGGGATTTGAGTGTGGGGGTCCCTCTGGGAATCTCACAGTTCCTCTTTTTTTTTTGTTGTTGTTGTTGTTGTTTTTTCAAGACAGGGTTTCAAGACAGGGTTTCTCTGTGAAGCCCTGGCTGTCCTGGAACTCACTCTGTAGACCAGGCTGGCCTCGAACTCAGAAATCCTCCTGCCTCTGCCTCCCAAGTGCTGGGATTAAAGTCATGCGCCACCATTGCCCAGCCTCATTTTTTAATTAAACAAAAATAGAGGAATGTTGGCTTACAGATAGTTCTGCTAGTCTCCACCCAACAGCAACCTAGCAACAGTTTACATCATCATCTGCCGGCAGGTGTGTGCCAGGTACATAAGAAGACTGCTCACACATCAGCTCTCTCTCTTTCCATCTTCTTTCTCTCTCTGTTCCCATGTGTTCCTTGGCTGACCTCTCCTCATTCTCCCTTCCTCTCTCCTTTTCTATCCTTCTCACTCCCCTCTTCTCTGCTTTCATAGCCCTGTTGCCCAATTCCCCAGGTTTCATTCCCTTCCCCTCATAATAAATCATCTTTATACTCGGCCTTGCCCCATGACATGATTCCTCAGGGGATACCTTGGCCAGGCCTGCCAAGATGTTTCCTCCCTCGATAATTATACTGCAATATGAAACATAACCCACCCCCTCCCCGAGACTCAGAAGAGGAACAAGAATAATTTTATGAGCCAGAGGTTGGGGAGGACCAGATCAAAACAATGTCTCTTGGACTTGATAGGACCACTGAATTCATGAACTCACAGTAGCTGTGGTTACCTGTACAAGATCAAGCCTGGGGGCAGAGAAGTCTTCCCCCAACCCCATCTGGAGACATCTTAGGATGGGGAAGAGGTGAGAAGAGCTAGGTTGCTGTGGATTTTGGAATGTGTAACAGGTACTTGTGATAAGGAGAGTTCCTGGAGGCCAGCACATGCTTTGGTATGCTAACAGACACCGTCTGTAGCCATTTCTTCCTTATGTCAGAGATAAGGGAAATTACTTCTTTTAGTAGAGTGGAACTGGTTAAGTTTCTGAGGAATGCTGGCTTTTATCTAACCTCCATAAGTCCTCTTTTCGTCTGGGTTGAGCCCATTTCTAGATAGTTGGACTGCCTTTTTGGAGTCCGGGGAATTGGAGTCTCCTTTGGACCTAAGTTGACGTCTCTTATGTCATTTGGAAAGAGGGAACCTCAGCTAAGAAAATGAGTCCAGCAGAACAGGAAGCCTGTTGGGCATTTTTCTGATTAATGATTGATGTGGAAGGACCCAGCCACCCCTGGGCAAATGGTCCTGGCTGTGTTAAAAAGCAAGATGAGCAAGTCAAGGTCAACACACCAGAGAGCCAACCTCCTAGAAAGTACACAAAAAAGAGCAAGAATTTTAGGAATCCAGTAGAGGCATCAGATCCTTACTTCTATGAAGAAAATAATTGTTTGATGTAATATTTATTGATAAATATTTTTAAACATTTCTTCAGTATTTGCTCTAATTAATATGTGAGAATGTATTTTTTGTTCTGACGCTTGCAAGTAACTGTTGATTGACCAGACCCTGACCTTGACTAACAGCTAGGAATTTAACTGCCTGATGTTGACATACTGACAACCAAAGCCTGGATGTCAGGTATTCCCCTGCCTGCTGCATCTTCCACTGACAAGAGGCTTTTGTTACATAACATGGAAACTGAATAGCCTTGCTTTCCAGGGATAGCCGTTTCTCCCTCCAAAAAGGCTACACTGGAAAGTCTTTACCCAGCAGAGGTGAGGGCTTCTCTATAGCTGCCTAGATGGCTGTCTCCTCCTCTAGTCTCTACCAGCCTCTAGCCTCTAAACTCTCCCTTAGGCCCGTGCAATAAGGCAGAGTTGCATACAGCAGGTGGTGGGGAGTGACTGGATACTTAGGTGAGGGTTTCATGACACCTCTCCCCATGGTGGAGCAGGTAAACAGTCAACAGACCCAGCTGGGATAATCATTTTGCAATAGGGCATAAGTTATTGAATTAGGATGCATGTATATATTATTTTCTCTAGGTCTCGTTTAATTGCCTTTTTAACTTTTAGCTTTATTGTAAATGATACTTGTGGCAGTCATATGAACTAGATGCTCCCTTCCTGGGAGTATTCATGTTTGCATAGCTTTCTTCACACAATGCCAAAGCATTAGGGTGGCCTTGAAACTGCTAAATGTTGTCCCAGAAAGCCCAAGTTTCAGAATCATGGTTGCCAATTTAACATCATGATCTTGGATTAAAATTTAAGAAAAAAAATAATGTATGCTCTTTGAGTCTCAGTTTCTCAGTTTGCAAACTACATACTGAATGTCCGTGTTTTCCATATTAGAAGATAGTTGGCAACATAATATAATGTGCTCATGGTTTGTTCTAAGAAAATGAGGATTATAGCATCATCAAGGTGTGTGAGTGTCTATTTCCTTAATACATGGGAATCTTTAATTAGCATTCCAAGATTTGAAACAAGTACAATGGCAAAACTAAGGGAAGAATTTAGATTTCCTCAGTGTGGTGGTTTGAGTGAGAGTGATCCCCATAGGCTCCTATATTTGAATGCTTAGTCACCAGTTAGTGGAACTGTTTGGGAAGGATTAGGAGGTGTGGCTTTGTTGGAGGAGGTATGTTAGTGTTAAGATCAAGATCTCAAAAGCCCACATTAGACCCATCCAGGCTTCTCTCTCTCCCCCCGCCCCTCCTTCCTTCTCCCTCTTCCTTATGGATCAGGTTGCATAGCTCTCAGCTACTGCTCCAGCACCATGCCTTCCTCTTATACACCCTGGTGATCATGGACTCTAAAACTATATAAGCCCTCAATTAAATGCTTCCTTTTATAACAATTGCCTCAGCCACAACATCTCTTCACATTAACAGGACAGTGATTTAGAAGTTGGTACCAGGGAATAGGATATTTCTTTGACAGCCCTGGCCATGTGTTTGTAGGAGATATATGGAAGACTGTAGGACTTTAGGCTAAAAAGTGGTTGAACACTTTAAGTGGAGCTTAAGGGTCCATCCTAATAGGACCATAGAAAAGAGTAGTGCTGTGGGTGAGGTGGAATGTGTGGGCCTAGCTCAGGTTTTAGAGAAGAGAAGATTAGCTACTAGTCTAGAGACAATTCTTGTGGTATTTTGGCAAAGACTGTAGCTGCTTTTGGCCCTTGTCCTGAGAATCTGCCTGAGGTTAAGTTGAAGATTTTTGGACTACTATCAATGGCAGAGGAGATTTCAAGACAGCCTAGTATTGAGTGTGTCATATGTTTATTAGTGACCACTCTTATGCAGATCTACAATGGAAAGGGGCAAGCAGGGCAAAGGGAAATACAATGTGTACAGTTTAAAGAGAAAAAGGAATACTAGGAAATGTAATGTTGAGGCCAAGTCTTGTATTCAAGGAGACAAAAAATTTAAAGAGAAGTCTGATGCTAAATGGAATGGAATAAAAGAAGTGGCAACCTCAGGATAAGACCCTTCCCAGCTAGTCCTTGATTTTCTAGGCCTAAACAACAACAACAACAACAACAACAACAACAACAACAACAACGGAAAACTTATGCAAATGAAGGTCAGGAAGGAGCCTAGATCCCAGCCCCAGCAAACAGAATTTAGCAGCTTGACAATGTATTCTAAATTTAGAGTAAAAAAGATTACAGAAGCAGGTTTATAGAATTTTCCTCTGAAGTTAAGGAGAGTCACTGAGACTAAGTGTGTGGTAGTGGGTCTTTGTATGGAGGCCTGGAGACACCATTATCTAAAGCCGTGAAGGTAAAGACTGGATTTTGGTGGAGATCCCAAGATGTTGGAGATGCCAGAGCCCTGGGACACCTCCCAAGGGAAAGCTGCTAACAGGGTGTGGAACCAGGCTTCATTGCAGTCAACAAAGCTGGAAGGAGTTCTGAAGAGCTCTGAAGAACATTTTGACATCTGTCTCAGTCAGGGTTTCTATTACTGCAACTAAACACCATGACCAAAAAGCAAGTTGGAGAGAAAAACAGTTTCTTCAGCTTACACTTCCACATTGCTGTTCATCACCAAAGAAAGTCAGGACATGAACTCAAACAGGTAAGGAGAGAGGAGCTGATGCAGAGACCATGGAGGGATGTTACTTACTGGATTGCTTCCCCTGGCTTGCTCAGCCTGCTTTCTTATAGAAGCCCAGGGATGGCACCACCACCCACAATGGGCTGGGCCCTTCCCCTCTAATCACTAATTGAGAAAATGCCTTACAACTGCATCTCATAGAGGCATTTCCTCAACTGAAGCTCCTTCCTCTCTATTGACTCTAATAGCTTGTGTCAAGTAGACACAAAACCATGGCACAACATCAAACATGGAAATGCAGAATTTAGTTTCTTTGCTGATTTTTGGTCTTGCTTTGGTCCAGTATTTTCTCACTATACCTCCTTTCCCTTTTGAAATACACACACACACACACACACACACACACACACTATATTGGAAGTTGGTGATTTTGATTTCACAGAACTTTGCAGTTAAGAAATTGCACAGTCTCCGCAAAGACTTCTGGCTTTTAAACAGCGTTGAGATTGTTTAAGATTGTGGGCCCTTTTGAAGTCTGACTGAATATGCTCTTGCACTGGGGATCAGGAGTGGAATGTGGTGGTTTGAATGAGAATGGCCCCTATAGGCTCCTGTATTTGAATGCTTAGTCACCAGTTAGTGGTTCACTTTGGGAACGATTAGGAGGCATGGCCTTTTTGGAGTAGTTGTGGCCTTGTTGGAAGAGGTATGTGTGTCATTGGGAATGGGCCTTGTGGTTTCAAGAGCTCACATCAGACCCAGTGTCTCTTTCTTTGCCTGTTGCCTACAGGTCAGGATGTTAGCTCCAGTACCATGCCCGTCTGCTTCCCACCAAGATGATCATGGACTAACCCTCTGAAGCTGTAAGCAAGCCCTCAATCAGATGCTTTCTTTGATAAGTTTCCTTGGGCATGGTGTCTCTTCATAGCGATAGTACTATACTCACTCAGATATTTGCCCTATACACTTGGGAAGCAGTGCTGGCTAGTTTTATGTCAACCTGATACAAGCTAGAATCGTCTGGAAGAGGTAACTTCAAATGAGAAAACCTCTCCATAATGGTACCTACAGGCAAGCCTCTGGAATTTTTTTTTTTTTTTTTTTGATTAATGACTGATATGTAAGAGCCCACTGTGGGTGTTGACACCCCCGGGCAAGAGGTTCTGGGTTTCATAAGAAAAAAAACTGGCCAGGTGTGGTGATATATGCCTTTAATCCCATCACTGGGAAGGCAGAGACAGGTGAATCTCTGTGAGTTTGAAGCCAGCTGGGTCTCTACTTTAGAACTATAAAAGTTCTGAAACATTCAGGACTGCATAAAAAGATCCAGTTAAAGAAAACAAAAAACAAAAGGAGGCAGACTAGGCAGGCCAACTGGGAGCATTTCATGGTCTTCAGTTTCTGTGTCCAGGTTCCTGAGTTGTTTACGAGTTTCTGCCTTAACTTCCCTCAGTGACAGATTGTAATCAAGATATATAATCCAAAATAAACCCTCCCTCCCTAAGCTGCTTCGTTCATAGTATTTATTACAACAGTAGGAAGCAATTTAGGACAATAACTTCAATACCTGGGTTGAACAAATCAGTTGCTACTTACTATCTGAAGAATATTACCCCACCAAGGCAAGTACTTTACTGTCTTCATGTAGACAGAATCCTAAATCACAGAACTGGCCTGCACATTTGGCATGGATTTTCTTATGAGCTCCAGCTTCTGGCAAAGAGGGAAGTTTCCTTTTCCAGATAATAATTGTCATCAAAGAACACGGGAGCATTCCACACACAACCTCAGTGTGGACTGAGGGAACTATAAATCTGCCGGAATAAGCTGCACATGGCCGAGGGAGCTCTTGGCTGGAGATGGGGGTACTCTAGCTATCTGAAGGAAGCAATTCGACAAAAATGAGGACCTCAACCTTTACATCATATTTCACAATTTAGCATGCTTTATTCTTCATTTTTGTCTGTGTAGGTGCATGTTGGTGTGTGTTTTTGTGTGATACTGTCACTCTCTGAAACCTTAAGGTCCCTTCTCAGGCTAGGCTGGCTGACCAGCGAGGCTCAGGTATCTTAGTGTCTCATTCCACAGCACTGAGATTAGAAGCACACATCACCATGCCTGACTTTCTTTGCATGGGTTCCAGGGATCAGACTCATGTTCTCATGCTTTTGCAGGAGGCTTTGAACCCTGAGTTGTCTTTCCAGCCACCGTCTGCGCCGCTGTTGCTTTCAGACCCATCTAAGATGGTGAAGTGTAACCTCCTTCCCCACACCCTTCTCTTATGTATTTGTAGAATTTTAGAATATAGTCTACATCAGTGGTCCTCAACCTTCCTAATGCTGTGATTCCTTAAGACAGTTCTTCATGCTGTGGTGATGCCCCAATTATAAAATTATTTTTGTTTTTACTTCATAACTACAATTTTACTACTGTTATAAATTATAATGTAAATATCTGATATTCAGGATGATCTTAGGTGCCCCCTGTGAAACATTATTTTGATGCTCCAATATGATGGTTTGCATAGACTTGGCTCAGGCAGTGGCACTATTAGGATGTGTGGCCCTGTTAGAGTAGGTGTGTCACTGTGAGTGTGGACTATAAGACCCCCATCCCAGCTGCTTGGGAGTCAGCATTCTGCTAGCAGCCTTCAGATGAAGATGGAGAACTCTCAGCTCAGCCTGCACCATGCCTGCCTGGACGTTGCCATGCTTCCGCCTTGATGATACTGGACTGAACCTCTGAACCTGTCCCCAATTAAATGTGTTCTTGTAAGAGTTGCCTTGGTCATGGTGTCTGTTCACAGCAGTAAAACCCTAAGATTAACCCCCCACCAAAGAAGTTTCAACCCAGAGGTTGAGAACCACTGTTCTAGAGGATATAAATTTCCTTCCCTGTGTGCATGATATATGTTTTCATACTTACAATGTATGAAATGGAAATAACCATTTTCTTGCTTTTATTGTTAAAAAAAATTAAAACATCTTCAACCTCCACAGATGCTTATTTCACACATAATTACAACACAATACTTTTACAGTTGTACAGGATGAAGGATGAAGCAGGAGTCACAGTACATGCCCATTGTCATGGGTGTAGAGGGTGCAGGGCCACATGTCAGGGCTAAGGGGTAAAGGCACTGTGGACCCATGTGGCTCTCTGGCAAGGGGCTGGGCTTGGATGTGGCTCTCTGGCAGGGAGCTGAGCTTGGATGTGGCTCTCTGGCAGGGGGCTGGGCTTGGATGTGGCTCTCTGGCAGGGGGCTGGGCTTGGATGTGGCTCTCTGGCAGGGGGCTGGGCTTGGATGTGGCTCTCTGGCAGGGGGCTGGGCTTGGATGTGGCTCTCTGGCAGGGGGCTGGGCTTGGATGTGGCTCTCTGGCAGGGGGCTGGGCTTGGATGTGGCTCTCTGGCAAGGGGCTGGGCTTGGTGCTGGGCAGAAGAATGCTAGGATTAGGAGCCTGTGCTCTTTTGTTCTTACCAGTTTTATATAGTTACTGTTCAGAGTGTGAGGTTTTATTATGGGCTTTGGTGCATATATAACATTATATCACCTGTTTGCCCAATTCTAATTCCCAAATAATTATCCTTCTGGGTCCATGTCACATCTATTGCCTTCTCTTGCTTCTCTTGTTCTAAATCATCTCCCTGTTCTGACTAGCAACCTTGTCCCAGTGTTTGCTGAGCTTCTCTCAGCAAGAAGTAGAGAAATTGACAGCACTTTATACACTCCTACTACTATAAACTGCTTGATGTAAGGTGAGAGGACCGCTATCGCCTTCCTCAGTCTGAAGGCAGACAGCGCTCTGAAGGTGTGATACCGAAGGCTTCTTGACCTGTGTGGTTTGGGGATTGACCTGAATGGGTTGACAGAGAATGAAGAGATGACATAATACAGAAAAACTGGAATTGGGTGGTATGTGGTCTCTGAGAGATATGCACTAGCAAGATGGAAACTCAATGTGGTGGTTTGAATGAGAATGGCTCCCATAAGCTCATAAATTGAATGCTTAGTCAGCAGGGAGTGGAACTGTTTGAGAGGGATTAAGAGGTGTGGCCTTGTTGGAGGAGGTGTGTCACTAGGGGTGAGCTTTAAGGTTTTAAAAGTCCACACCAAGCCCAGTCTTCTTCCACTCTTCTCTCTGCCTTCTGGCTGTGGATCAGAATGTAAAGCTCTCAGCTACTACTTCAGTACCATGCCTGTCTGCCTCCTGCCACTGATACTCATGGACTAAGCCTCTAAAACTGTAAGCAAGACCCCAATTAAATGCTTTAAAATAAAAGAGTTTCCTTGGTCATGGTGTCTCTTCACAGCAATGTAATGGTGACTCAGACCCTCAACATATTTATTGTATGTAGCCAAACAAGGGTTAGTTAATCTGGGTAGGGGAGTCGTCTCTGTTCGGGAGCCTTCTCAGCTGCTGTTATCTGGAAAAGGAAGCTGTGGGTTTTATTTCCCGTGTACATTGTCAGCACTCATTCTTGAGCCAGGGGAAGGCCTCACCAGTCTCATGAATCAGAGACCTTTGGCCTCTTTGATATGACCATGGTGTTCATGTTGAGAATGCTCATTGATGCAGAGGTACACTCCCTCCTCCCATGGAGGGGGCCAATGGCTGGGTCTGGATCTCTTCCTCTGAGGCTCTTTCACAGTGTTAATGCAGGCTACCTCACCATTGCTCCTCTCTTAGGTATTTCTTTGTGAAGCAGGACAGATGTAGAGTGGGGTGGGTGTTATACTCTCTACTTTGACCTTCCTGGGCACTGTTGATTTTTGGGTAACAGCCTGGATGGTCAGCATGGTCTGGAGCTAGGGGTAGCAGACCATGAATATGGGTCCTGCTTCCGTAGTCGATGGCACCTAGGAAGTGTGAGACAGGGCCCAGGCAGACAATGGAACCTGGAAGGGAGATTGGAAATGGAAGGCAAATAGAAAGTAAGGAATAAAGAATGTGGAGAAGACACTGGCCCAAAACTAGAGCAGAGAATTAGAGATTCAGTCAAATCCTGGCTGGAAACGGCTACTCACCAGTAGTTCACATGAGGAGTTGGTATGTGGTGGCCAGAAAGATGGAGAAAATGTAGCACCAGAAGGAGGAGGGGGAGGAGGGGGGGGAGCATGGGAGAAGGGAGAGGGAGGAGGGGAGAAGGGAGGGGAGGGTGGAGAGGAGAAACAGGACAATGGGGCAAGGCTGTGACACCAGGATCCAGCTGCTTAAAGTGGCATTCTAGCATAAATGGAAAGACATTTCTGAGAAAACAGTCAATTAAAAGGTAAAGTTTGAAATATTATACTATGATCCAAATCAATATGAAGATTTAAAGAGGGTGGAAAAAGTGAGCAGACCATACTCTTGAGGAGCAAATAAGTAGGGTGGGAGGCAGTAGAAGTGTGATCTCATTTTATCTGGAGAGTGAACAGTTTCCTCCACACCAGCTTGCGCACCACCACACGTACTGTCACCGTCTATAAAATCACGTTCATATAAAAATGCAGTGTTCTGTTATTGCACTTGCTAGTCTCTGAGGTGTTGGTTGGGGTGTGTGAAAACAGTCCATACAGACAGAGATTCTGAGATTTCTTCGCTTGCTTGCTTGTTAGGAAAGGGTCTCACTACGGTCACTCAGGCTAGTTGGGCATGCAAGATGACACTGCCCTCAAGTTCGAATTCTGAAGAAGGTTTTCTTGGAGACTGACTTAGACTTTAGCGGCCTGCAGATCCATCCTAAGGGAGTTATTTTCCAAGACTGTGAGTAGGCCTTTAGCATCGGGACCATCTGCCTAGTGGTGCACACGTTTGATGCTTGAAGGCACAGTTGCTCACGAGCCTGGCATGCGCGCTAAGCACTGTTGGCTGCGTGCTTTGATTGGTTGCCTGGGGGGGGGTGTCTCTGGAGCACGTGCACATACTGTTGCTGGGCAACAACAGTCCTGCCAACTGCCTAGGAGGTGGAGGGATGCTAAACCTTGGGGCTCTTCTGTGGGCGCATCCTGGCGAGATTTCGAGAGTTGATTGTCTCTACATCGGGACTGGCTGGCAGTAGCTAAGACTGGGACCTGAAAGAACTGGGTTACTGTGAGCACTGAGGTTGTGAGTGGGAGGGAGGAAGGCACTATAAACACTGAGTTCTGGACCGGTAGAGATAGGGTGAAGGAGCACAGTCTGAACCATGAAGAAGATCTTCAAGGGCCATTCGTCTTGGGGCTTTTTGAACTTTAGACATGCTGAGAACCAAGAACCTCCCAGGTACCTCACTGGATACACGCCTGTGAAAAAGATCCACAAAGCTGCAAGCATAGGGGACATACCCCAAGTACAGAAGATGCTCGAATTTGCGGATATTGACGTGAACGTTACAGACCGGAAGAAAAGGTTAGAGGGCGCCAGGTAGGGGTGGAAGGTGGCCCGCTACAGGGGTAAATGAGTGGCAGCAGGACCTAAGGAGAGGAAACTGATCTTGGCCTTGGGGCTGGAGAAGGGAGGCCAAGGCCCTCTTTAACGGGAGGAGCCAGCCTTTCTTCCTGCCCCAGGCTCCTCAGCATCTGAAACCCTGGATGGGTCCAGACCCCAGGCATTCTTAATGAGAAGCAAATCAAAAACGAAACTTGTTTAGTTGGTTTCCAAGCCCCATATAACTCTGTTTTCAGATGACTCCGTTGACAGTTTAAATGTGATTTCTCCTGCAAAGTTGAGAATACATAGCCTTTTCTATAAATGTGCACATGAAAAAAGTTAACAATGCGATGGGCCCTAGGAGAAAAAATTCATTCAATGAAATTCCATATTCATTTTATTTCACGGTAATCACGGAGGACTACATGTTATTTCCTGAAGGACCTTACACGGAGGCTGAAGTGTGAGGAGGGCTTGGCATCTAGATATTCAGGGTGGCCATCTTCATTTACCAATGTGCTGATTCAGCCGTTAGTTTGGCTGGCCCTTGAGTGGGATAGTTTGATTAGCATCCATCTTCATTACGTAGTATGTGGAGCTCCAACGTTCCCCCAGGCACTTCATTAGCTTCAGTTGCTTCCCTGCTGCAGAAGCAGATGGTCCACTGGAGGCCTTCACATGGAGCCATGGAGCTTGCCAGTGTGGTCCCTAGTTCAGGACAACCGCAGTCAACAACACCTTCCCAATCTCCCTTTGCCAATTTGTCGGGTGTCTCCATGTCTAACTGCTCTTTCCCAGCCCAGCTAAATAGGAAAAGGATTTCAAAACAGGCTGTTCTGCTTCAGAAAAGTGTGAGCAGTCCCCACCCAGCTGTGTCCTTGCCACACTGCACAGTAGCCCTCAGGCGTGCTCGCTTTCCCTCCCAGGACCGCTCTGCATTATGCCTGTGCCCATGGCCAGTCAGAAATGGTGAGCCTCTTGCTGTGGTACGACTGCAACATCGAAGCCCGAGACCAAGACGAAAGCACAGCTCTGATCAAGGTAACCGACTAACGGGGGCAGGAGGTGAGCAAGGTTAACCCCCAGGTACTGAGGTGTGGGAG
Source organism: Mastomys coucha (assembly GCF_008632895.1). Classification (NCBI taxonomy): domain Eukaryota; kingdom Metazoa; phylum Chordata; class Mammalia; order Rodentia; family Muridae; genus Mastomys; species Mastomys coucha. Next base: position 24,635,702 of record NW_022196905.1, on the reverse strand, counting down.
ACAGGGGCAGAAGCACTGTGACTCCACCCAAGCCCTGGATGTGCAGGTTATGAAAACATATTCTCAAAACTTAAACAATAAAACTTAAATTAAAGTACAAGTTTCTGGCATTTAAGTGTAACCATTTGGTGAAATCCGTGGATGGATTATCTCGAATTTCTTGAACTGAGAATCTGTTTCCTCGCAACAATCCCCGCAGGCCACACAGCGCCAGCATGAGAACTGCGTGAAGATCCTTCTGGAAAATGGTGCCAACGCCAACGCCATCGATGCTTATCAGAACACCGCCCTCCACTACACAGTCTACAACAACGACACCGCCATAGCCGCCAAGCTTCTGGCGTTCAATGCAGACACTGAAATGAAGAAAAAGGTAACAGGCAGATTTATATCCCAAATATTTAAAAGGCATTTGCCTGAACAATATATGGGACCATTTCCACATGTAGAAGCTGAAAGCGAGAATTCTTTGGTTAAAAAATGGTTTGGAATAAGTTAATTGACAAGGGAAGTTCCAGAGCACAAGATTTTATTTTATGTATCCATAAAAATATTTGAGAAAACTGTTATTAATATACATTAAATGTTCTTCAAATAGGTCACCAAAGGTTTCTTTTAAAATATAATTTAGATATTTTCACCAGTTTTTCCTAATGAGAGTAAAACGAGACATGAAAACAAAATTTCTCTAGAATTTGCCGGGTATGGTGGCACACACTTTTGATTCTGGCACTGGGGAGGCGGAGGTGGGGAGATCTCTGTGAGTTTGAGGCCAACCTGTATCGGGGAGACCCAGTCTCAACAAGCAAACAAATGAAACTCTCTAGAATCAGACTTGACTGGAAAACTCAAACAAAATCGTTTTATGGTAAATGAAAAATCATATTGCTAGTGACACTCACTGAGGTGAGGCTGAGTCACGAAAAATGGTGGGATGAAAATTATCTTGGTTGTGCAGGATGAAAGAAAATCCTGTGGTTTTAATTCTGCCTGTTCGTAAGTTTGGAAAACTGCGCCCTTCATTCTCCCCTAAGAAGGAAATGGTTGCGCTCCAGCATTGTCTGTGTTTGGACTCAGAGGCAAATGCAAGGAGAGGGCATAGCGCTGGTGATGGGTCAAACCAGGGGGAAGACAAGTTGGTTTGGGAAAATACCATTTAGATAAGATTTTAAACTCTGCTCTCAATTCTGTATGTCTTGCTGGCAGATGAGCAATACATTGCATTTTGGGGGATTGTTTTTTGTTTGTTTGTTTGTTTGTTTGTTTCTAGCATAAGAGATGGCACTTGCTAGGCAGAGGGCCCAGGTTCAGGTCTCTCCAGCCGCGCAGTCCCTCACAACCTTTGGTAACTACAGTTACTCAGAGGATTGGTCGCCCTCTTCTGGCTTCCACAGGTACTGCAAGCAGGCGGCACGCATATATAGGTAAAACACCCATGCACATAAAACAGAAAGAAATATATCTTCTTTAAAAGTATTAAAAATACTCATTGAGCTTCTGAGTTGGCAAAACATGGTTTTAGTCATTGCGGTGGTTTGACTAGGAATGACCCTCATAGACTTCTGTATTTGAATGCTTGGCCCATAGGGAGTGACACTATTAGGAGGTGTGTCCTTTTTGGAGGAAGTGTGTCACTGTGGAGACAGGCTTTGAGGTTTCATATGCTTAGTTCTGGCCAATGACACACAGTCCCCTGCTGCCCATGGATCAAGATGTAGCACTCTCAGCTCCTTCTCCAGCACCATGGCTGACTGTACACTACCATGTTTGCCGCCATGGCAATAATGGACTAAACCTCTGAACTATAAGCCAGCCTCAGTTAAATGTTTTCCTTTATAAGAGTTTCTGTGGTCATGGTGTCGCTACATAACAATGGAAAGCCTAACTAAGACAAGCACTTGGACTCAGCCACAGCAGAGAAAGTAGCTCAACGGCTGGATCAAAGTGATCCAAAAACAGTTGTTCCCCTCTAAACTGTAGGAGGTTTCTGCAGAGGAGTCTTAAGTAACTGAATTCCACTTCCTGTGAGCCTTTGGAACTGCTTATAAACAAGACACCATTTTATACAAAAGGCCCATGTCTTCTCCAGCTTGCTAGAGACGCACCCGAGCAGTCCATCAGGTTACTGACTCCTCTGCATGTATTGAAGTTTGCATCTTCTATTTGCAACATAGTGTTAACAAGATTCCATGGTTTCCAACATTGTTTCTACAATGGATAAAGAGTATATATATATATATATATTATATATATATATATCATGTTAATCTCTTAGAAATAACTAGAGTGTCTTAAAACAGAATCTAGAATCACAGTGAATTTTAGATTGTACGTTTTTAGGAGTACTATGTTGTATCTAGTTCTGTATGAGGTAGAATATGCTGAGATTAGGTTATATGACATTCACCAACCTTTTGCCTGTTGTACTGAGCAATCAGACTTCATTGGAAACCTGTGAAATTTATTTTTAAGATTTATTTTATATATGTGAGTACACTATAGCTGTCTTCAGACACTAGAAGAGGGCATCAGATTCCATTACAGATGATTGTGAGCCACTGCATGGTTGCTGGGAATTAAACTCAGGACCTCTGGAAGAGCAGTCAGTGCTCTTAAGTGCTGAGCTATCTTTCTAGCCCTTTTGTTTGTTTTTAGCCTGTGAATTCTAAGATACATCTTTAGTGGCCCATTTTGGAGCAGTATCACATGACTTTAGAAGGATCGCATGTCCCTCTCTCATGACTTGGTGGAAAAGTGTTATTGGAGCTCTCTAAACAATACGTTGGTTTCTTCAAAGCAAATGTCCCTGCAAAAAGATCGGCAACAATAGGAATTATTCAAAATATAGAGTCTCTTCCTTGAGGGTCTGTAGCACACACACACACACACACACACACACACACACACACACACACACACAGCCTTGCAGCATTTTCCAAACACCATGTTATCTTCCAGGCCTGATAACCTTAACCGGATCAAGAAAAATGCTTTGTTCCTTTGCCACTCTGACTTGCTTGGCATAGCCTTTCATGGCAGCATTCAGAACACTGATGGAGCGGAGTTCTTGGAATCGCAGAGTGCTGGGCTGAAACTGGGGAACTCTGGCCAGAGTTGTATATGGCGCCTGGTCAGCTCCAGAGAGGGGTGGTTTCCTAAGCTGGGTCTCAAGAGATTTGTAACTGACTGAGAAACACTCAACTATGAGTTGGAAATTGCTTTTCGTTTCCACAGAATGGCTACACACCACTTATACTTGCGGTACTAGAAAACAAACAGGAGATGGTGGAACTCTTACTGCAGGCTGCAGCTGACATAAATGCCCTGGATAACTGCAAGAGGTATCTGTGAAAACTCTTAAATCCTTGGGATGGTCTAGAGTGGCTACAACCACATAAATATGAAATATCAATATGAAAGTCAAAGAATTTAATTTATGCTTATAGGAAACATGTTAAAACAAATGAACAGGTAGAAATTAACTATTCATTAACTTAGTCTCTTTCAGCATGTAGCAGGGCTCACGTCTCTCTTCCCCACCCCCAACCCCCTCTGTTTTTTGAGACAGGGTTTCTCTGTATAGCCCTGGCTGTCCTGGAACTCACTCTGTAGACCAGGTTGGCCTCAAACTCAGAAATCTGTCTTTTTCTGCCTTCCAAGTTCTGTGATTAGAGGCATGTGCCACCACTGCCCAGCTCATATCTCTTTTTAATATCAACTGATTGTTATTTTGAGTCAATTTCCTTTTAGCCTTAGGATTTTATATTAGATAAAAATAGTTTCATATTTGTCTTATTGTTGGAAGTGGAGACTTCTAGTTTAAGATTCCAATGAATTTTTTAAACAATTTTACAGTATTTCCCATCCCTGTCTTTCATACATTTTTCTTGTTTTTCTTTTTATTTTTATTTTTCCTTCCTTCCCTCCTTTCTTCTTTTTTAGGTTTTGTTTTTGTTTTTGTTTTTGAGACACGGTTTCTCTGTGTAGCCCTGGCTGTCCTGAAACTCACTTTGTAGACCAGGCTGGATTTGAATTCAGAAATCTACCTCCCTCTGCCTCCCAAGTGCTAGAAGTAAAGGCATGCATCACCATGCCAGCTCTATATTTATGAGAAATAGTTTTGAAAATCACTTTGCATCTTTGATGGCTCTTTGTGCTATGTTGCTTTGTTTGAAGAATAGTGATGCTAGTTTATCTCGAAATAACTGTGTATCATTAGGTGTTACTCAGTTTCCCATATCCTTCTGTGATTCATATTGATGTGTTCAGCTATTCACTAGTCTGAATAAAGACATAAAAGAAACCATTTAACAGAGGAAAGATTTATTTTGCTTCACAGTTTCATAGGCACCAATCCACAGTGATAGGAAGTGGGAGGCAGAGGCAGAGGGGGACCTCACCTCAAAGCCATGGTGCATAAAACTAAGGTTCCCAGGACAAGGCAGGCCCTTCCTGGGAACATCCTTGGTGACCCAGGTCCTCTCCCCAGGACCTACATCCTGATAGATAAGTTATCCCTGATCTCACAAATGAGTTAATACAGTAATGAAGTTAGAGCCCCTGTGGTCCAGTCACCTTGGTGGCACAGCCAGCACAGGCCCAGTAACTCAGTGTTTATCTTTTGGCTCATATTAAAATCATAACAGATATCTACTCACTGGGCTGGCATGGACAGAGGAACTAATCTAACCTCATTTAGATAAACTTCCATTAATGGAAATATGCCACAGGTGATTGATAAAGAAAAGCCCTACCTCCCTTTGCACAAGGTTTATCTGTGCCCCAGGAATGTTATCACCAAATACATTTCCTGATATTAGAATCAAAGTAATATTCCTTTTACCATTTAAAACTATTTGTCTTATTTATATGCATGAATATTTTGCTTGCATGTATGTATATGTACCAATTAATCTGTCTGGTGCTCATGAAGATAACAACAGGGCATTAGCTCCCCTGGAATTGGAGTCAGACAGCTGTGAGCCAACTGACATGAGTGCCAGAAACTGAAAGTGGGTCTTCTTTACAAGAACATTAGGTGCTCTTAACCACTGAGCTGTCTCTCCAGTCTGCCACAATAAGGATGATATCCTATATATAACTTATCAGCACCTAGCAAAGGTAGTCAGCCTCATTAACTAAAAATTACTATTACTGTCATCTTTAATTTTTAAAGACTTATTTTATTTTTAAGATTTATTTATTATATATATAGCGTTCTGCCTGAATATATGCCTGAACACCAGAAAAGGGCAGCAGTCTTATTACAGATGATTGTGGGCCACACCATGTGGTTGCTGGGAATTGAACTCAGGACCTCTGGAAGAGCAGCCAGTACTCTTAACCTCTGAGACATCTCTATAGCCCTTTATTTTTTTTTATGCATATGAAAGTTTTATTTGCATGTATATCTGAGCACCACTTATATGTCTGGTGCCTGAGGAAGTCAGAAGATGGTGTCGGATCCTCTGGAGTTTAGATAGTTGTAAGCCACCATGTGGGTGCTGAGAACTGGTCCCATATCCTCTGCAAGAACAAATGCTCTTAACTGTTGAGTTATTTCTCCAACCTGCTATTAACTTCACTGCTAATATTTTACATTAATAACTTATAAAAAATACAAACTTTTTTTCTTATTTGGGCTGTTGCTGACTATGAATTATGGTATATCACATCAGGCTAGGGCAGCAACAGAAACTTCATCATTTAATTTCATCCAGGTAAATAATCTAGGTATAGCACTGTTCATTACAAGGCATGGGACGCTACTGAATAGCACAGCGGTGGCTCAGGGAGTCTTGGCTCTTCCCTGTCAGCACTGGAGATAACAAAGGTCAATGAGTGCCTTTCTCACAATGCTTCTGTCTGCTCTTAATTACTAAGGGCCACTCTAACACACAGGCAAGATAGGAACTTGGTGAGACATAGCTGAATAGTTGCGTGTATGACTTCATTAATGTGTGTCAGGAAGCCTGGCGTGGTAGAACTTGCCTGGTCTACATAGTGATTCAGGTCAGCTAGGGCGATGTAGAGAGACCCTGTCTCAAAAACACGAGAAAACAAAAGCCAAGTAATAACAAGAAACAAATAAAGTAAGGTAAGTGTGTCAGGGTGATGTTCCATTTGCTCTTTTAGGTCGGCCCTTATACATGCTGTGAGAACTCAGTCTAAAAACATGGTCAGCCTTCTTCTCCAGCAAGGCGCCGATGCCTCTTTGGTGGACATCTATGGAGCCACTGCACAGAGTTATGCTGTTTTTGAAACCTTTCAAGTGTAAGTGTTTCTACTATAATACAGGATAGCTTCAAGTAGATTTTTTTAATAGTTATAACCGTCCATACTTATATATTCAATGAAACTTCACAGTTCATTCTGGGAAATTTTGGAATGGCTGAGTTAGTTGACTTCATCCACTAGAAGCTAAGTAAAATGCTAGACTAGGTTGGGGTAGCAAAGGGTACAGAGCTCTCAGAGGACCTTTACTTTGGCAGGGCTGGGGATTGAACTGGGATTCACATAGGCTAGGTCTGTTCTACCTCGGAGCTGTATGCCCAACTCCTCTCTCAGGAAAGTTAAGTCCTTTGTCCTTGAGATTGGAACTCTTCCATTATAAGTAAAGACTTACACAGGGTTATAGATAGTGTCCCATCTTTAAAAAAATATATTATTTATTTTATGTATGTGAGTATACTGTAGCTGTCTTCAGACACACCAGAAGAGGGCATCAGATCCCATTACAGATGGTTGTGAGCCACCATGTGGTTGCTGGGAATTGAACTCAGGACCTCTGGAAGAGCAGTCAGTGCTCTTAACCACTGAGCCATCTCTCTAGCCCTAGTGTCCAATCTTTAAATTGTTTAATTATCTATTTGGTCTTTTAATATAAAATTTAGCAGAAAATGTATTTATCTTTTCTTGTGAGTTGACTCCCTCAATACCATCCTTTAACTTTTTTTAAAAATTATTTTTACCTTTTTTTGCCTGCATGGTTGACTGATGCCTGCAGAGGCCAGAAGAGGGTATCTGATCTTCTGGAACTGAAGGTATCAGGAAGCAAATCTGTATCCTCTGCCAGTGCAGCCTGCCCTCTAGTTTTTTTTTTTTTTTTTTTAAAGGAATGTGTTGTCTCCGGATATACCTATTATTCTGGACATTTCCCATTAGATGGAATCTACTTATGCAATTCTTTTTTTTTATTTTAATTTATTTATTATATGTAAGTACACTGTAGCTGTCTTCAGATGCACCAGAAGAGGGTGTCAGATCTCA
>NW_022196905.1:24625266-24628224 GCF_008632895.1 Mastomys coucha | reverse complement strand
TTTGAACTCAGGACCTTCGGAAGAGCAGTCAGTGCTCTTAACCGCTGAGCCATCTCTCCAGCCCCCTGCCCTCTAGTTTTTAATGGCTGAATCTTTCTTTCTGGGAAGAGATGCCTAATAACAATGTACAGATGTTCCTTTGGCTTTTCTTTTTCTTTTTTTTTTTTTATTTTTTTTATTTTTTATTTTTATTTTTTTGGTTTTTTGAGACAGAGTTTCTCTGCATAGCCCTGGCTGTCCTGGAGCTCACTCTGTACCAGGCTGGCCTCAAACCCAGAAATCTGCCTGCCTCTGCCTCCCAAGTGCTGGGATCAAAGGCGTGCACCACCACTGCCTGGCTCCTCCTTTGGCTTTTCTACATTCAGACTTCTGGCTAACCGACAGAAGACATCTAAGAAAGGCTGGAGCTCGTGAGTGAGTTGTCTGGAGATGGTCCTTTGTTCTGCATGGCTGTGGTGGATGTCCTATCCCATAGCCCAATGATTGCTAGGCATCAGCCCACCCTATTGGACACATTTCTTGCAGATCAATATGAAGATGTACTCTCATGTAGTAATGCTATATAGATGAATTAATGATTTCACAATTCTTCATGATGATTTTATAGAATTCTTAAATTGATACACGTAATCACCAAACCCTTATAGAATGAAGATATAAATAGAGCTCTGTAAGCCTCCGTGTGTCATGGGCCAATTGCACTAGGATAAGAACGCAGGCTTGAAACAAATTTGTGATCAAGGAAAAACATTCATTTTAGGTTAAATCCAAGGATGAAGGCACAGGTTTGCACTGTGATACAGCTAGGCCATGCGAATCTGTTGCTTTTGAACTTATACTGAGTTTATAGAATGAAACACTGCTTTGAACTCCCTATCCACATCCTTCTGAAACCCCCCTCTTGTGTGACGTTTCATCTATGAGGTATTTTAGAAAGAACTTTTGTTTAAGAAGGTATAAAAAGGCCAGGGAGAAGAAATAGAGAGTAACTATAAGGGCTCATCCTCATCCAACATATGTATACATGTACATGTCTGTCTGTCTGTATGTATGTACATATGTACATGTGTAGGTATCTGTGTGTGTGTGAGCATGTATGCATGAACACTTGTGCAATTGTTGAAACAGGTGATCCAGTGTGGCCAAAGTATGTGTCTGTATGTCTCTGTGTGTCAATGTGTGTGCTTGAATTCTCCATTTTTTTTTCTCCTTTTCTCTCTGGCTCACAAAGAGTTAACAAACTCCAAGCCTCTAGCCTGGCCAGTGAGGGGCCCTTGAGCCAAAGAGAAATTAAGCCTTTTTTTCTAATTTCCCTGCTGCTATCAGCTTGAGTCAATTTACTAGAAGTAAGTAGCTTTTAGCCATGGAATGACAAGAGTTAAATTTCCAGAGGCCATCAGCTTCTGACCCCCAAACAGTAAGAGAGTTACAGAGCCAGAGATCATCAGTCTTCGTCCTAAACTATGTCCCACTTCAGTACTTGATCTCTTCAGGGCTGGTCCTCAGCAGTTAACATCTTCAAGGGGTTTCTCAGCTGAGTCCCAGTCACTGGCGCCTCGGTTCTTTGTGCACACAAATTAGCTTCAGGCCCTGGCAGTGCGCTGGCTGTCACCCTTTGCTGTAGAACCCGGAGAGACTGTTCCTTGAATGTTTTCTTAGGCTGAGAGAAGTAGAAGCAGAAAGAGAAAATTGCAAGTTTGATGGTTTCAGAAATTGATATAAAGACAAATATAAAATGCCATATACTGAGTGTGGTGACACACACCTTTACCATCCCAGCACTGGGATGGGCAGGAAGCAGGTGGATCTCTGTGAGTTTGAGCCTGGTTTGCATAGTGAGATCCAGGCCAGCCAGTGATATATAGGTAGACTCGACCTCAAAAAGCAAACAACTAAACCAAACCAAACCAAACCCGGAAAAAAAAAAAAAAAAAAAAAAAAAAAAAAAACAAAGAAAGAGAAAGCGAGAGAATCTGAGATGGCTTAGCAGTTAAGAGCATGCTGCTCTCAAGGAGGAGCTGAGGTTGCTCCAGTTGAGGACTACACTACAGGTAGCTCACGACTCATGTAACTCTAGCTCCAGGGGCTCCAATGCCCTTGTCTGGCCTCTGTGGGCACTTAACACTCACATGGATATTTATGTTCCCCTGCAACAAGATAAAATGTAAGTCTTTAAACATGTGGTCTATACTGGACGGCTTGCTGTTCTTAGGGCCTATTCTCACTGTGGTCTTTCCTCGGCAGGCTTTCCCAAGGCCAGGGTCCCAGATGTCCTGAGTTGACAACAAAAGAGGACAGACACAGTTTTGACACCAAGGTAAAGGCTCATTTGCAATGCTGACATTTTTTGCGGGTGTTCAGGGATTTAGCTCAGTGGCTGAGTGATGCTTGCCTAGCGACTACCAAGGCTAGGTTCAGTCCTCAGCTCTGAGTGGGGGAAATTGGCTGTAAATTTGATTTTGTTGTACTCTAATAGCAAAGGCTTTAGCATAGACTTTCTGCTCCAGCATTAAGGCCAAGAGGGGCTCAGTGAGGAAGAGGAGAATATTCTGAAAACATGGTGCGGGCTTCTCCAGACTTGTTAGTTTTATAAATAGCCCTGGGTGGCTTCTGGGGTAACATTGTTCAGGGGTTTGTGGTCCTTGTTGGGTTTTGTTAATTTCATGCACATCTGGGAAGAGTGAATTTTAACTGAGAAGATTGCCTCCATACAATGGCCTGAAGGCAAGTCGATGGGGCATTTTCTTGACTGACAATTGATGTGGGAGGGCCCAGCCCATTGTGGGTGGTGCCACACCCAGCACCTGAGGTTTATAAGAAAGCAATTGGAGCAAGCTGGTAAGCAGCACTCCTCCATGATTTTGGCTTCTAGGTTCCTGCCCTGGCTTCCCTGGAAATTATAAGATGAAATTGAGCTTTTCTCCCCAAGTTGCTTTTTTTTTTTTTTTTTTTTTTTTT
>NW_022196905.1:24614316-24625248 GCF_008632895.1 Mastomys coucha | reverse complement strand
AACTCACTCTGTAGAGCAGGCTGGCCTCGAACTCAGAAATCCGCCTGCCTCTGCCTCCCAAGTGCTGAAATTAAAGGCGTGCACCACCACCGCCCGGCTTCCAAGTTGCTTTTTCTTTGTTGTTTTTGTTTGTTTGTTTGGATTTTTTTTTAAAAGATGTATTTATTTTATATATGTGAATACACTGTCACTGTCTTCAGACACACCAGAAGAGGGCATCAGATCCCATTACAGACGGTTGTGAGCCACCATGTGGTTGCTGGGAATTGAACTCAGGACCTCTGGAAGAGCAGTCAGTGCTCTTAACCACTGAGCCATCTCTCCAGCCCCATGTTTGGATTTTTTTTGTCTTGATGTTTTATTATAGCAAAAGAAGTCCTAAGACAGTTGGTAAGGAAAAATTCTTCATCTATTGGAAATGAGATCTTACAGTGAATGGTTCCTGCGTGTGAACTGGGCAGAATTGGAGGCTGATAAGAAAACACCCTTAAGTCACGAGGTCAAAGGAATCCCTGCTGTGCTAGGTCATAGGCAATTGAGACACATACTTTGTAAATGAAAGTTCAGAAAATTATGAGGTCCCCAGAGTTGCCTGTTACCAGCTAGGATACAGTAAGAGTAAACTGGAAACTCACATGTGTTTAGGTCTAAGCTTGGTTCATTGCTATTGTAAGACTGTTATTTGAGATACCTGTGCAGAATGCTTAGCCCTCTATAAATAGTCTTCATACTGAGTTGACTGAGTTGTGTTGGGTGGTCTGGGTCTGCTGACTGCTCTTTCACCGAATTCCAGATCAGGGCTCTCTTAGTTTTCCCTGTCTTTATATCCTGCCTTAATTACCCCTCTGAGGCTTTTATCCCTTGATATGTAAGGATTGTATATAATGGCTGACAACTTGTTTTCTGAAGCTAGCTCACTGCTGAGTAGGGATGTGGCCCCATCTACTTGGGGACTGAAAAAAGGAAAAATCTTGATCTTGCTGACCTAGTAAAGCAACGGTTCTCAAATGACCTTTTCACAGGGTTTATATATCAAATATCTTGCATATCAAACATTTATATTATGATTCATAAGAGTGGCAAAATTACAGTTATGAAGTAGTAACAAAATAATCTTGTGCTGGGGGGGATCACCATAACATGAGGAACCATGGTTGCAGCCCTAGAGGGTTGAGAACCTCTGCTCTGGAGCCTCATGAAGGTCGTGGATCTGGCAGAGAGGATGCTCTTATTCAGCACATCAGAGGATGTCATGCCTGGTCCCAAGATCAACACTAAAGGCCTTTTTAGTGTGAGGTGCCTAGTTTCCATGAAGGTTTGATAGAAATCATTAAAATGTACAGAGAGTTCAATCTAGATTTAATTTGATTGGATTTCATCATGGAGGTCCAAGGATGAATTGCCCAAGTTGTCAGGAAGGAACTCTAGTGCAGCACGGTTACACACAGCACAATCTAAGCTTTCTTCTGTACTTCTGTTATAATCTCAAGGGCCTTCCGAATTTGCAATGTGGTGATCCTTTTCATCTTAGGATTTTAAGAGAGACCCTATGGGTTGTGAGAATAATAAATATTAACATCTAAGGAAACTAATATAAACTTCAAGAAGTAATCAGAACAGACTAAAAGGAAACTATGGTGAGGCTGTAATCACTGCATCTGGTTACAGTCCATGTACCTAAAAGAGAAAGATTGAACAGTTTAAACCATAGTGGATGTTTAAACCATAACTATGGATGGAGTTAGAGCTGGAGTTAGCCGGCTCTGTACTTGAGGTTTTCTCTTGTTTTTAGAGAGCTTTGCAATCTCATTATGTCTTCGCTGGTAACTGACTTTGCTCTTAAGCTGTTTTTGAGGCTCTGGGTTCTCATAGGACACAGGCTGTATTCTAGAATAAGGCTACATTAACTTCCTGAGTTCTTTCAGTCTGGGGAGAGTAGGTCACTACATACCCTTAAGGTGTCAGCTGACATGTATACTCTTGGCATGGATGTGTCTGAGTGAGTATGGATGCTTGTCACACACTGGGCTCTGGCAGAGATAGAGCAGCAGGTTCACGTGAGCTTCTTTTCTCCTGATGTCATGAATGAGAGGGATTGCTAAAATTCTCAGGTAGCATGGATGCCTTATTTTTCTATTGGTCTTCATGGAGCAGCAGGTTCTTGTGTCTCTCTTGAGTCCCACGGCTATTTGGGTTCAGATCACCTGTGTTTTTGGGTGGCTCATTCACTCTCTGCTTCTGCATTAGGTATGATGACAGCTAATTCTCACAGAGATATCAAGGTCATTTTTCTGTATCATCTTCTACTGACCTGGCCTGCAGGTCAAGTTATTTGGGGGAACGAGGAGGGTCACAACCTGTGAATAAAGAATGGGCAAGAGAGATGACAGGACTCAAGGAAGCATTGCTTGTCAAGAGCCGTTTACTTAGTGGAGCTGAGCATATTTAAAGCAAAAATCTTGGAGGGGAGGGGAAGAGGAAGGAGGGGAGATGGAAGGTTACAAAATCTTCTGGGGTTGAGCTCCAGGGTGACAGGTGGGGAGGGGGTGGATTTCTGTGAATGTTCTTTTTCCCAGGGCCAAGCCGGATCCTTGTGATTGTCAGGCAGGATGTTAATCTCAGGGTTCTCAGTTAGCTGGGGCAGGATGTTTATCTCAGGGCTCTCATGGTTCCCAACATTCTACGTGTCTGGGAATGTCCTCTAACTTAGGAGAGATTCCAGATATTATGACTTATCATTAGGCTACATCTGCGCAATTCCCAAAGCTGAGGCTGACAGCATTAATTCCATTAGCTTTTGGGATTTCCATCAACATAAGTTTCTATACAAGTGTGCCTAATAAAGAGACCTGGGTTACTGATAAAGGCAGGGAATGAAGTGCCCATTTTGAAAAGTAAGCTGGCATTTCCCCCTGCCATGTCAGGAGTTATTCAAGGACCGTCAGTGGTTTCTTGCAGTCATTGAGAAACAAGAGCTCCTCTGGCTTCGGTCCTCCGGAGCAGGCACCATTAAAGCCGAAGGCCCTTCCATCCCTTGCTGGATGACATATCCTTCCTCATGGGGATCCCCCTCTTGCTGAGGGGACAAGCTGGGAATCTTAGAGCTCTAATGTGGGCAGTTAGTTTTAAATTCCTTTGTGTCTAAAGCTGTAACAATCCTTTGTGGGATTTCGTTGAAGGGGAAAATTTTTATTTGCCTTGGGAAATGTATTACATGTACACATTACACATATATACATAAACGTGTATTTTAGTTTCATATCTACTCTGTCAGATTTCTGAACAGCTGGTTTTTGCTTCCGTTCACTTGATGAATTACATCTGCACAATGACTTTAGCATGTGGGTATTTTTGGCCAGTAAGCTGTTTATTTTGGAGAAAACTGACAGTGGAATCTAGAGTTTTTGTTTTGTTTGTTTGTTATGGTGTGTGTGTATTGTATAGATGCCCATTTGTGTGCACATGTGTGTGCTTTAACAACAATATTAAACCATAGGAGACAGAAATATTCTTAAAACAGATTGAAGCACACTGCTAGATCATCAAAGGGGCCTAAAAGAATGTGGCAAAATTCCTGTAGCATTTCAAGGAAGGGTGAGGTGGGGGAGGGACTTGCAAGGCGCCTACCCTTTACTTCTAAACTATTGGCTAGCCATAGATTCTGGAGATGGGAATCTCTGTTGAACCTACTGATTTACATGCTTATTTGGATTGCTTGCTTAAAACAATAGAAAAATGAAGTAAATAAAACCTACTTTATTTTAGGGTCATGTAAATTTGTAGAAGAGCTTATTCTGTATTCTGTACTTCTATGTTGAAACAGACAGAAAAAATCCTGGAAATTTAGACATTTATGATCAGGTTCTCAGAATTCATATTACAAAGTGATTGCATTGTGTTTTCTAGCTCATTCCATTGAGCATGACTGAATCTCTTCAGCTAAATGAACAATTCATGTTTACCTAAGAATCACCCGGTTCTAGAAATACAGACTCAATAACTGTATAGTAAATGTTTGCTTTCTGAAATCTTTGGTATTGTAGATTTTGTAGTGCCTACTCTACAATGATTAGAATATGATTCCTTGGATTATTTTCTAGTATTTGGAATGCTAGAAGCCTCCCTCATTGCTTTGTCACTTTGCCTGCAGCTTCCCGTTGCTTCAGCTTGCTTGAGTTTAAGGTCCCCATGTTTGTGTGACCAAGAGCTCATGGGATACTTTTATATATTAGAATCATTTCAATATTTTTAAATGTGAATTGATGAATTTCCAATTGAATTCCCATAATATAGATTTGAAAGTAATACTGTGTGGATTATTCTAGTAATTATGCATTGAAATTTGAAAGATATCCTTAATGTTAAAGTCATGTGATTTCAGATGATTTATTTTGAGGTACTACGTCATAAATAAATAGGTGAGAAACTAAGGAAACAATACCAATAGGAAAGAAGGTTTGAATAGGACTCCTCATGGCTTCAACTCTGATCTTAGGCTAGGAATTTAGATTAGCATTTCTTAAATTTTCTAAAGCATGCGTTCTGTTCATTAAATGCACCTTTTCATACTGCATGTTACTTTCTAGAATTTTGATTGCCTTTTTTTTTTTTGTCCAAGTAGTATATGGAGGTCCTATTTTTTTTCCAATTTGTGTTCCTATTAGAAATATTGCCAGGCAGTGGTGGCACACACCTTTAATCCCAACACTTGGGAGGCAGAGGCAGGTGGATTTCTGAGTTCGAGGCCAGCCTGGTCTACAGAGTGAGTTCCAGGATAGCCAGGGCTACACAGAGAAACCCTGTCTCGGAAAAACTATCACTGTTTTCTGGTAACAGTAGTTAGCTTTGACCGGCTAACAGAGTTACTTTCTTTACAGCAGCAAAATGAATGGTTTTAATTAAGGCATAAGAAAAGTATTTTTAGCAGTATACTAACCAAGGTAAGAGATCATTGAAAGACAACTTCTAGGTTTTTCCTAAAAAGAAACTCATGTAAATTTAAACCATGCAAACACATTAAAACATCTCACAAACAGACACTTTTACATTTCTCCAGTGTCCCACTGGGAGCATGAGTGCCTGGTGTTGGCACCATTGGAAAGTTCTTCACCATGCATGTCCCTGAAACTTGACTTCCTTAACTCAAGCCATGTGCCACAAAACCCTGGGCAGAAGAGATGGGGGTCAGGACGTGTGAGTAGGGATGGTAGGTGCTTTGAACCCTTAGGGACTGTAGGAGTCCTTGGAGCAGCTATTGGCTGGCTTACAGCCTGTTGAGGCCCATGGACCAACATGGGTCGGTTTGTGGCCCTTCCCAGTAGGGGTGGCATCTGAAGGGAGAAGAGTCTCTGTTATCTGCCCTGTGCCCCATGCCCTCAGTCACAGGTCCATTCATAAGATGCCAGTGCAGTTGAGAAATATGTGAGTGAGTGAGCTCTTAGACTTTTTTCTTTTCTAACAGGATGGCCTCATACCATGTTCTCACCCCACCACGGATGACAACCAAAGGACGGAGGAAAACATAGATGCAGTTGACAAGCTTGGGAGGTACAGCTGCTTGTGCATTCCTTTAGTTGTTTAAAACAAGCTGGGGCAGGGTGCTATGGGATGGCTACAGTAGCTGAGTAATATTAAACCAATAAGAAGAAACCCATTTGCAAGTATTGGTAGTTACTGAAAGCCAGGACACCAAAGCATGAGTTAATTGTAACAGCAATTACTCAGAGTGGGAAAGATAACCATGCATGATGATTTATGTTCCCCTTTAAAACTGCCTGACTTTTGTCATGAGCTTAGACCAGTGAACGGGTTTCCAAGAGTTACACTGGTTGATAAAGAGCAGCCTTAACTGACTGACCCAGCTCTGTGTTCTCTTCCCTCAACTTCTCTCTCATGTTCACCTGCAAATGGGAGCTGAAATGATTTGGGATGTTAATGGGATGTCTATGCTTGAAGGCAGTTTTTTTTTTTTTTTTTAAGAATGTTGATGTTGCTGGGTGGTGGTGGCACACACCTTTAACCCTAGCACTTGGGAGGCTAGAGGCAGGCAGATTTCTGAGTTCGAGGCCAGCCTGGTCTACAGAGTGAGTTCCAGGACAGCCAGGGCTACACAGAGAAACCCTGTCTCAGAAAAACCAAAATAAAAAATATTGATGTTATGTTGTTCATGAGTGGCTATTAATTGAGATCATTGAATTATGTTAGATTCTTCTTTAGTTTTTCCTCTGAGAAGTGTGTTTGAGGGAAGAAAATCCTTTGGTTGGATATAAAAGTCATAGATAGGTACCATAACAGAAAGGATTTGAGTTTAGTTCCTTCCTTTCCTATTCGATGGCTGTGTGACTTGGGACTATTAATAACACCCACCGTCTTTTCTGACACAGGGAGGGTGGCACATGCTCGCAGGAGGCCACAAGAAGGCATTGCTTCCTTCAGCGCTGACTTCTTCTGGCTTATCAGTATCATTTGTTCACTTAGCTACTCTGTCACTGTACTTAGTGGGTTTATACAAATTGCTTTTGCTTCTCTGACCTTTACCTGAGCCCCAGCACATTCCATCACACTCAGAGAGTAATGCAGAACTTTCTATCGCAGAGCTGGCCCACATCCTCGCACCCATGAACTGTGGGTGGAACTTGTCCATTATCATCAAGGCAGGAGCATGGCAGCATTCAGGCAGGCATGGCACTAGAGGAGCTAAGAGTTCTACATCTTATTCCAAAGGCGAAGACTGGCTGGCATCCTGAGACAGCTAGGCAAAAGCTCTCTAAGCCCATTCTCACAGTGACACACTTCCTCCAACAAGGCCATGCCTACTCCAACAAGGCCACGCCTCCTACTAGGTCCAAGCATATTCAAACCACCACAAAAGCCTTTGGCAAAATCTAACACCCCTTTGTGATGAAAGTCCTGGAGAGGCTAAAGATACAGGGAACATAACTCAACATAATAAAGACAATTTACAGCAAGCCCATAGCCAACATCAACCTAAATGGACAGAAACTCGAAGCATTTCCAGTAAAATCAGAAACAAAGCAAGATCCTTCCCTCTCTCCATACCTATTCAATATAGTACTTGAAGTCTTAGCTAGAACAATAAGATAACTGATGGAGATCAACGGGATACAAATAGGAAATGAAGAGGGTAAAATATCCTTATTTGTAGGTAATATGACTTTATAGGTAAAAAACCCTAAGCATTCCACCAGGAAGTTTCTACCCCTAACAAACACTTTTTGCATAATAGTGGGATACAGAATTAGCACACACACACACAAATCATTAGCCCTTGTCTTACTTAGTTAGGGTTTCTATTGCTGGGATAAAACACCATGACCAAAAAAGCAAATTAGGGGAAAGGGGGTTTGTTTGGCTTACACTTCCATATTGCTGTTCATCATCAAAGGAACTCAGGGCAGGAACTCAAGCAGGGCTGGAACCTGGAGGCAGGAGCTGATGCAGAGGCCTTGGAGGAGAGCTGCTTGATTCATCATGGATGCCTAACATGCTTTCTTATAGAACCCAGGGCCACCAGCTCAGGGATGGCACCACCCACAATGGGCCAAGCCCTCCCACACTGATCACTAACTGAGAAAATAAATGCCTTACAGCTGGATCTCATGGAGGCATCTTCTCAGTTGAGGTTTCCTCCTTTGGGATAAGTTTGGTTTGTGTCAAGTTGACACAAGAGTAGACAGCACACCAAATGACAAATGGACTGAGAAAAAAATCAGGGAAAAATACATTAAATAGTAGCCTCAAAAATATCTTGAGGCAACTCTAACCAGACAAGTGAAAGACTTGTATAATGAACATGTAAGATGTTTGAAGAAAGAAATTGAAGAAGACACCAGAAGATGGAAAAACCTCCCATGCACATGGATTGGTAAGATTAATATAGTGAAAACGGCCACCCTACCAAAAGCAATTTACAGATTCAACACAATCCCCATCAAAATTCCAACACAATTCTTCACAGAAACTGAAAAAAAAAAGCTTATTTTAGCTATATATGAAAACACACACATGTGTGAGCAGGCACATATTTATGCACACACACACACACACACACCAGGATAGCTAGAACAATCTTCTATAATAAAAGAACTGCTGGAGGTGTCGTCATCCCAGATATCAGTTGTACAACAAAGCTATAGTAATAAAAAGAGCATGGCATTTGCATAAACAGACATGTTGATCAACGAAATGGAATCTTGGAGCCAGGTATAAGCCCACTCACCTGAATGTTAAGACAGCATCTTCAACAAATGATGCTGGTCAAACTGGATGGCTACAGGGAGAATAATGCATCTAGACACTTACCACCGGCAGGAAACTCAACTCCAGTGAATCAAGGGCCTTAACCTAAGGCCTGATGGGAGGAAAGGTGGAAGAGCTTTCCTGAACTCACTGGCCAAGGTAAAGGCTTTCTACAGAACACCGCACAGGCACTAAGAACAACAGTTAATGCACAGGGCCTCATGAGAGAGAAAAGCTGCTGGATGGCAAAGGACAACAATGTCCAGCAAAGTGGCAGGCTACAGATGGGGAAGAAATCTCTACCAATTACAGCTTTGATAGTGGAATAAAGAGTACAAATAATCCAATTAAAAAGTGGAATATAGAATGAAGCAGAGAGTTCTGGAAAGATGGAACCCAAATGGCTAAGAAACATTTTTAAAAAATGTTCAGCATCAGGGGCTGGAAAGATGGCTCAGTAGTTAAGAGCACTGACTGCTCTTCCAGAGGTCCTGAGTTCAAATCCCAGCAACCACATGGTGGTTGACAATCCTCTGTAATGAGATCTAGCACCCTCTTCTGGTACGTCTGAAGGCAGCTACAGTGCACATCTTACATATAATAATAAATAAATCTTTAAAAGAAAAAAACTTTGTGGGGGAAGGGGGAGGGAACAGGTTGGGTTTTTTTTGTTTGTTTGTTTGTTCTTTTTAGAAGGGAAAACCAGGAAAGGAAATATCATTTGAAATGTAAATAAAGAAAATATATAATTAAAAAATGTTCAGCATCCATAGTTATCAGGGAAATACAAATTAAAACTATTTTGAGGTTTCATCTGGCATCAATCAGAATAGCTAAGATCAATAAGATGAACGAGTTTGCTTCAAGAGTGTATCTCCTGATAATGTCAGAAGCCACATCTATAAAGTCCTCCAATATGACTGCCTAAGCATGAGTTGAATAAGAATGGACATGCATATGTGTGTGCATGCATGCGTGTGTGTGTGATAATAATGAAATAAGAGGCCATGAATTTGAAGGAAAATGAGGAGGGTATATGGAAAGGTTTGGAGGGAGTAAAGTAAAGGGAGAAATGTTGCAATAATAATCTCAAAAAAAAAAAAGAAAGAAAAAGAAAAAGAAAAATTGTGAGCTCTAAGCTGTTGCTGCTCCCATGCCTCCACTCCAGCCATCATGAACTCTAGCCCCCCAAATCCATAAATCCCATTAGACACTTTTTTTTTTTTTTTTACTAAGTTGCCATTGTCATGGTATCTATCACAGCAACAGAAAAGTAAGACCAGGAGCTATGTAGCCTGAGCAGCTACCTCAGTCTCCCAGAGGTAGGCACACACAGAACACAAATTCATTGTTCTCCACACCCCAAACCTTATGCAGAATCCACATTAGTCTGTGCACCCATGGTAACAGTCTGAGGGATCCCTTCGCTTTTCCACTGTAAACCTGAGAGGTTCAGAGAAGGCTGGAGGGAGTCTCCTTTCTTCTGGGACGTCTCAGTGACAGGAAGCCTCACTATGCTCATCTCCAGGGGAGGTGACATCTTTGGTCCCTCAAATGATCTGTTGTAGATGGTAATGAATCTCTCCCAGGGAACTTGCTGTTCTTCCCCAATTGTCATGGAGATTAAATATCATTCTGTGGGTAATATGCCGTGTGTTCATACATGTATGTCAGAGGCCTGGTATGGCAGTGCATGCCTATAATCCCAGCACTCAGAAGGCAAAGGTAGGCAGGTCTCTGAGCTCCGGGGCACCCAGACTACAAAGTGAGACTCTTTCTCAAAATAACCGACCAGTCAAAAACCAAGCAGTATGGCTCAGTATGAAGGAACAGTGGTCATCTCTCCTTCCTTGGTCTTTACTTTGACTATTTTTCCATGCATGGTTGTGACTCAGTAATGTTATAATCACTGCCAATCATGTTGAGGTGATGAGAAAAATTTATAGTTACAAATAATTATCTTAGCTTTTCTGAATTACACATCACAAAAATAAAACAGGTAAAAATCTAATTTAAGAGCAGACCTTGGGCAAAAGCTCCGCAGCCAGTCCCACAATACCCAGAGGAAGCTCCACTCCCAGACGTTCTCATACACCCAGGATCAGAGGTGAGGAGGACTCAATATCATCTGTCCCAACACCAGCAGTAACTGGGACCAGCAGGACCAGGCATACAGGAACTCCACCAGCCCAGTGGCTCAGGTTTCTTCCTGTCTGTCTGGGCTGGTGCCCTGAGCAGACATTAGGCACAAACTCTGCAGCCAATCTCACAACACTCAGAGGAAGCTTCACTCCTAGGTGCTCTAACAAGCCCAGGATCACAGGATCCCAGAATCACAGGATCACAGAGACAGCTTGACTCTGAGGAGATCTGACACAACCAGGATCACAGGAAGGACAGGCTTCAGTCAGACTTAGCAAGGGAAGATAGCACTAGAGATAACCAGATGATGACGGGCAAGCGTAAGAATACAAGCAACACAAACCAAGGTTCCTTGGCATCATCAGAACCCAATACTCCCACCATAGCAAGTCCTGGACACACCATTACACCGGAAAAGCAAGATTCAGATATAAAATCACTTCTCATGGTGATGATACAGAACTTTAAGTAAGACATAAATAGCACCCTCAAAGAAATACAGGAGAACACAGGTAAACAGCTAGAAGCCCT
>NW_022196905.1:24609257-24613619 GCF_008632895.1 Mastomys coucha | reverse complement strand
ACAACAAAAACAACAGGAAGTAACAATTATTTTTTCTTAATATCTTAATATGAAAATTAATATTACCATCATATTCTAATCGTTTGAAATTCAAAAACATGAGGAATTAGAAATTTGTTGATTGTCATCCAATGATCTCTCTAACTTGGTAATTGGAGAAATAGGTCCAATATGATATAATCCATAAACACTTTCAGCTTGTTTGTTCGTGACAGTGTCTTGCTGTGTACAACATAATGGTCTTGAGATCTTGCTTCTCCTATTTCAGCCTCTCTATTAGTAGTATTGTTTATTTCATGTTTTTACAGTATACTATGGTTTTCAGAACAGCTTACATGTTTTAAAAGTATTTATATACCCAAAAATAATGTAGACAATTAAATTGGGAGGGGGCTTGTAAGAGAACAACAAAATGTGAGACTGAATGCTTTGCTTGAAGTTTGTAACTCTTGTATCAAGTTAGCACAGTACGAGCCAAGATCTGAAGCTCTACTAAATACAAAACAAACAAACAAAAACACTTTATATATTTTTGTTCATTTAAGAAAATATTAGTAGTGATGTATTACTTTGAAATATACAGTTAATACATTTGGAGTTATTTAAAATTTATATTGAGAAAAACGTTTGTATTTTCAGTATTGCCATAGACAAGCATCTACATAAGACTGTTAAATTGATTGTTGTTTTATATCAAACAACTTTTATAATACTCATTTTTATTGTTATATTTTATAAATTTTAAAGAATATGACAAAAGATACTGTAGGTATTAAAAGGGGGGTCTCTGGGAGGAGTTGGGGTACAAAAGGAAAACAAGAATGTGATTTAATTCTATTTACTTAACATACGTTTTTAAATGTTAACAAATACAGATAAATTGAAATCATGTAACTTTTCTCATTGCAATAAAACTATAAAAAAATCTAATTTAAGAGATTTCTGGTAAGTGCAGACATTGGTTTTTGTTTTGCTTTGTTTTAGATTTATTTACTTATTTTATGTATATGAGTATACTGTAGCTGTCTTCAGACACACTGAAGACATCCGATGAATGGAGTCGGATCCCATCACAGATGGTTGTGAGCCATCTTGTGGTTTCTGGGAACTGAACTCAGAACTTCTGGAAGAGTAGTCAGTGCTCTTAACCACTGAGCCATCTCTCCAGCTCCAGCATTTGTTGTTTGAACCTGTGATATGACACATCTTTGGGATTCTAAAGAAGCTCAGCCTTAGGGAGCAAAGTATAGTGTGACTTTATTACTTCTCTGCTCATGCTTTGTAACATCTCAAGTCTTGAACATCCCATGGTAAAGCAAGCCAATAAAATCCTTATCTCTTAGAAGAACTTAGATATAAGAAAAGAAACTTTCCTGTTTGGGCACTCTCTCTGACGTCACACTGGTCTAGTTTCTGTCTGGGCTGTATTACTTGTGATTCATGTCCATTTCATGTACATTTTTATATTTTATTCTTTGATTGAAAACTTAGTAAGAAACTTTGGTTGCTTCACCTCATAGTATTCTCATAATTTATAAAATAAGCCTTCAATTGTTTAATGCTTTTCATATAACTACTAAAATATTAATTTTATCACCTTTTACACATTGTAAAAGCCAAACTTCTTCAAAACACAAAGAGAAAGAACTTCAAATTTGTGAAGACTGCAATTCAGGTAAGTCCTCTGATTAACTCAAATCCATCTGCCCTTGATAAAATGGGAGTAAGAAAGACTGGTCAGGAAAGTGACATTTATGACATCAGTGTACAGATTGAGTTTGTATTTGTGTGCAGGAGTGCATGCATGTGTGTTTGTGTGTGTGCGCCTGTGTGTCTATGTTTGTGTGTTACTCTGTTGTTGATCTGAATCTGTAACCTTCCTTTTATAAGTATATTTTCTGTTCTGGGAAATACTAGAGTCCAACCATTTGTTTTCTCTAAGTAGAGTGAGGGGGGAAAGGTCTCTGATTATAGTGATCTCATTTGTCTTTGTTTCATTTCCTGTTGCTGTAATTAAAAATATCCTGGAAGAAAGCTCCTAAGAGGAGAAAGGCATTATCTTAGTTTACAAATCCAGAGTTGGCAGCAGCCAGAGCTTGAGGTAACTGGTTACATTAAGTCTGTGGTCAGAAGAAGAGAGGAGTAGATGCACACTTGCTCATGTTTAGCTTTTCTCTCCACTGTTACAGAATTCAGAAACTGTTGCAAAGGGAATTGTGCCACCCACAGTGGGGAGGGTCTTCTCACCTTAGTTAACAAAACAAAGGTAATCCCCAACAGATTGGCCACGGAGCAACATAATCTAGACAAGTCCTCACTGAGATACCCTGCCTAGGTGACTGTAGACTTCGTCAGGTTGACAATTAAAAGCCACCACCACTCGATTATTGCCACATTCTGGAAGCTTGAGCAAGTTAATAGGTATTTTTTAATTTAAACTTAATTTAATTTATCGTGTTTGGGTGTCTTGTCCATGCCTGTGTACCGTGTGCATATCATGTGCCCTCTGAGGCTAGAAAGGGACAACAGATTCCTTGGAACTGGAGTTACAGATGGCTGTAAGCTGCTATGTGGGTTCTGGGAATTGAACTCAGGTCCTCTGGAGAAGCAGTCAATGCTCTCAACTGCTGAGCTATCCTTTCACCTCCAATAATTTTATTTCTACATTTTCTTTTTATCAGATACCAACTTTCTTGTATCTTCTTAGGCACCAGTTTGTTGGTCCTCATTGAGTGAATAAACATATAAAGGAGTGGTTTTCCTGTGAGGTCTTTCCATTGGAAGCAAAGTGGAAGCAGCTATCAGCCTCTTCCCAGGACAGCCACAGGGAGAGAGACTGCTGCACACTGCCCACAGACTGATCTTACACAGCATGGTTTTGAATGAAAACCTAGGGAAGTTGTGTTTTATAATAACAAAGTAAGAACAGAATTGTCCCCAGAGCCATTGGACACAGCCAGTTTCAGCACTACCTTTGCTGGCTGTCAGTCTGGCAGGCTTCATCGTGGCTGTGAGGCTGTGCAGAGGTGTTTAACTGTCGTGGATTATATTTCGAGACATTTCTTTTTCCCACTTTTTATTTGAAATACATAAGAAGTTAAATTAAGAGCTCTCAGTGCACTAACTGCCATCACTGGTCTGATTGGTAGGGCGCTCATCAGCTACAGTTCTAAGGAGAATCCTACTACAAAGGATGCCCCAGCCATGGAACGTAAAGATTATACTTCCCTGTTTTCTTCATTTTCTATTCATTTTGTTGATTTAAAATGTACTCTTTATTTTTATCTTTAGAAGCAGATACATGTTCTAAATGCTACTCTAGAACAAGGTAAGATTTGATTAATTGCTTAAGGCATTTTTTAGTGAATGTAGAGAAAAGAAACTAGTTTTTGTTGTGTATTCCCTGGGCTAGATTCAGCATGATGGACATAACACTTGCCATCTCAGAGCAATCACAGAAGGTATGCAAAGTGTTCTGGTAAGACTTATGCCTCATGCTAGGAGGTGATGGCGCAGGCCTTTAATCCCAGCACTCGGGAGGCAGAGGCAGGCAGATCTGTGAGTTTGAAGCCAGCCTGCTCTACAGAGTGAGGTCCAGGACAGCTGGGGCTATGCAGAGAAACCCTGTCTCACACATCAACAACAACAACAACAAACAAAAACAAAAACAAAAAAAAACAAAAACAAAAAACAAAAAGAACCAACCAAAATGATCAATACCACCAACAAGGAAAGAACATAGTTATCCCCATAATTAGCCACTGTCATCTGAAGGCGGATTAACTTGCTCTCCACTCTGCCATTGGTATGTATCGTATGTATCTGCCCGTCTGCCTGCATAGCTACAACACTGTCTCTTCTTCTGCATACATCAAAATACAGGTCACCAATTCAGAAAGCCGAATTTGGATTCTGTGTTAAGTTTTTTCTTCCTTGGATCAACATAATCCAGTAATTTATTGTAACACTGTATTGGTAACCATTGGCCTGTTTTTAGTAGTTAAGGGTTTTAGGGAAGCTCTCATTAACGTGTGGCCATAGCACATAACATTGACATAGAATTATTCTATTAGAAATGAAAAACATCTACATGTATAAATAATACTCAAAAATCTCACTAGGAGATATTTTCATTGACTTCCTACTTACTGACATGAGCTCTCATATCAGTCTGTCTTCTATTCTATTTTCCTTCCCAATGAATATACTGCTTTTATGAATGGTTACTCCTTTGGATTCTCTTTCATTATTTTTTATATCTGAGTGCTAAGTGTTCCTTTGCGTGTTCAGGTTCATGACTTTAGGGAGTGCTGGAGACTCATCAAACTACCTGTGGTTACTTGAATCTGTGTTTAGAATCCC
>NW_022196905.1:24587618-24609247 GCF_008632895.1 Mastomys coucha | reverse complement strand
CCCCCCACCAACTTGGCTGCTCTGTCAAAGAGCTTGGAATTAAAAGACTCTGAAATGGCTTTCTTGGCTACACCAAGTGGCAGCAATGAGACTGATGACCCTTAAGTCTATGGTTGGTAGCGCCCTCCCCATTAGTAGATTAGTGTTTCAGTATTGTGGCGGGTGAATATAGAAAAGCTCAGTGGAGAGGATAAAGATGGGAATAGTAAGTGCGTCTCATTCCAGGCCATCACAACAGAATCAACAGCCAGGGCCTGTGCAGGGACGTCTGGGTGGTGCTTACAAATTTAGAAAAGGGATAAGCACTTTGAGGATTGTAGCATTTGTGATAAAGGTAATTTGGAAACCCTTAGCACAGAATCTAGAAGAGCATATAAAATAAAGAATTGAGAGGGGAGGTGGGGGAGGGACTTGAGAAGAGGAGGGAGGAGAAACTTCGATAAGGAAGGATGTGACATGTGAGAGAAGAATAAATAAAAATCTAAAAAAGGAAACAAGTTCTGGACAAAATTCAAGACTTCTGTTAAACAAGGCTAAAATAACTTGAGCTAGTTAAAGCATCTACGCTGGTAGCAGATCTCTTGTCCACTCCACTGATAAGTCATGCACAGTCACTGAGGACAGGGCAAACTGAGTCTGTGGCCTAGAGACGTCCTACCAGGGGGGCCGAGGCCAGGGGCCTGACTCCACACAGGGTGTTGGCCAGGCTTGAGAAATAGGGCTGTAATGTTAATCATTTGAGTTGATCCAATCTTTCCTCGGGAGTCCATGCTTTCACAGGATCGAGGTTTAGGATCAGAGAAAGTGTGGCTTAAATGCATTAGTGATCAGCTCTGAGTCACCAATCATGCATTGGTGTCTCATTGAGGAAAGAAATAAAAGCATTTCCCTTTGGAGTCATTTAACCATGAACAAGTCCAAACTTGAATTCTCTACTTCACGCTCCTGTGTGTTTCATCCTGTGTGTATCTCTTGACAAAGGATTTTTGTTTTTGTTTTTGTTTTTGTTTTTCCCTTTTTTATTGAACAGCACAGAAAGCATGGGGGTGGAATGGGACACTTTACGAAAATCTTTGACATAGTATTACAGAGATAGAGTCATTGACACCAACAGACTCAGATAACAAACAGCACTACAAACATCACTGTTTATCAGCCATTATCCAAATGCAGTGTTTAACATTTATGTAAATGTTTACTCTCAAAGAGTACGTTCAACTTCTTTACCTGATGCTTTCAGCAAATGATACATGTGTATTATCTAGACCCGGGCAGGGGAGAGTCTATAACTTGAGATTATAGATATGCATCAGCATAGGTTGTAAAAGTTGATTACATGGGAAATCTAAGCCAAGGAATGATGATTGTCACATGGTTCTCTTAAAATCAGGTTAAACAAACAGGCTGAGGACATAGGACAGCAGTCTAAAGTGACCGAAAGGTGTGTTATTAACTCTGGTTGTGAGGTCCAGCAAATCAGTCTTTCAGAATGTGAGAGAGATTTTTGTCATACTGCATTGCCACAGGATAATATATATGATTGAACCCTGAAGAAGGGGGACTGGGGAATGGAGTACGGAGAGAAGATATTCCTGGGGAATTAGATGCTTGACCACCAGGGCCCCCACGTTCTCTCCCTTGAGAGTGGGTGAGCCTATGAGGGATTTTTATTGTTTGTTCGTTTGTGAAGATCTGAAAATGAAGGTTATTTGAAAAAAATTAGTTTTTTATAATTTTTAATGTTTTAATCTCTCTGAAGAGAATATGACAATGGTATAGACATGTGGTTTTTAACCACTGTCCTCCACTTCTGGGAGACTCTGTGCTGTTTAAGGCAGCACAACACCCCGGCATCTTCCAGTCTATGGTTTGAACTATGAAGGATCAAGATGTCCACTTCTGAATGAATTGCAGTTGTTAACCAGGGGAGACAAAAGAGGGAATACTAACTATTTGAGCCTTGTTTTGTATTTTTTTTTTCTATAATTCAGGCAGCAAAACTATGTGTGAGCTAATAGCTAGGTTTTCTTTTCTTTTCTTTTCTTTTTTTTTTTTTTTTTTTTTTTTTTTTTTTTTTCTTTTTTTTTCGAGACAGGGTTTCTCTGTGTAACCCTGCCTGTCCTGGAACTCACTCTGAAGACCAGGCTGGCCTCAAACTCAGAAATCCGCCTGCCTCTGCCTCCCAAGTGCTGGGATTAAAGGTGTGTGCCACCACCGCCTGGCATAGCTAGGTTTTCATTTCAGCCTTCAAGAGAGGAAATTTGTGAAGACACATTTTTTGGGCTCTGCTAAATACATGGAGTACCATTCTTTGTCATGGATATATGAATGATCCCTCTCTAAGTAATGGGTAGAGATTTGAGGCAGGAAGGGGGTAGTCACTGCTTGCATGTTTGTTTGTTTTAACAGAGATCAACTTTAAATATCTCATAAAGAAATGACACAGATAGCTGATAACCAAATCTCCCCTCCTCTTGTTTGTTTTTATTCTTAAACTGCACCCACAGACCTAGTAACTCTGAGCCCATAGAAGTAGAAGATGAACCTAGCTTGAGTACCAAGGTAAGATGCCCCTCTATGAAATTAATTTTCTCTTTCTCTCTTTTTTTTTTTTTTTTACTATATATTCTTATACCCAGCAATGGTCTGCTATCATTGCATCTGAAAAGCCAGCCAGAGAGAAATGTTTATATAATTATGACTGGCTGGGCTTCTTGTTTTCTTTTTTTGTTTGTTTGTTTGTTTTTTGTTTTTTTCAAGACAAGGTTTCTCTGTGTATCTCTGGCTGTCCTGGAACTCACTTTGTAGACCAGGCTAGCCTCGAACTCAGAAATCCACCTGCCTCTGCCTCCCAAGTGCTGGGATTAAAAACATAAGCCACCACTGCCCAGCTCAGGCTGGGCTTCTTATAGCTTCATTTTGAGTCGTGACAGAGACAGTGGCTACTCTGTACAGTGAGACTTGTATTAGGTGTGAAAATGGGTACTGGAAAGAGTATTGTGAGGTGTGGTTTTCACAATAGAGCAAGTCTGAAATTTGAGCCAGGAACCTTTTAGATAAATATACATTATTGTGGTTTCGTATTTTTAAACTGGGGGCTGGAGAGCTGGCTCAGTGTTAAGAGCACTTGTTGCTCTTGCAGAAAACCCAGTTTCGGTTCCGAGCATCCACGTGGTGGCTTGCAACCATCTGTAACTACAATGTTCCTGGATCTGAGGACTTCTGACCTCCGCAGGCATCATGCACGCACGGGGTGCAAATACATACACGCAGGCAAGCACTCATACACATAAAATAAAATAATGGAAAAATATTTTAAAAAATAGTTTACTTGTGTGACTTTCATTATATTCATGTTTCAAAGTTTTAAGGAAACTGAAAATTTACGTCACAGCTGATGGATCTGCCTTTGGTTTCAAAACTGTCCCCCAATGGTGGTTGTGTGGGACTCCTAGCAGCGGAACAGGTGTGCCTCTGCCTCTTTTGCTGCTCTTGGAACTCTGCTCCTCTTGGGATGCCTTGTCCTCACTATAAGATTTTTTTTCCCAGTCTTACTATATCTTGTTTTGTCATGCTTGGCTGTTGTATCTTGGAGGCCTGCTCTTTTCTGAAGGGAAGTGGAGGGAGAGTGGATCTGGGAGGGGGAGAGGGGAAACTATGGCCAAGGATGTATTGTATGAAGAAGAATCTATTTTCAATTTAAAAAATAATAAAAAATCAGTACAACCAAATAATACATTTTTTTACTCAAATAGTTACAAGCTAGTACAACTAGAAATTCAATAACCATAGTGTAAAAATTTAATTTCTGAAGTTTCGTGCTTAGGTTTTAATATCAGCTCACATTCTTAGTTTCATATTCTAATGGTTTAGATTTTAGAAGGATTTAACTTACTCATTTAAATTCTCATCTTAAGTCTGCACATTATGAGCTAGCAGAGGACCAGAAACCTGTGGGCATGTTACCTTTAGTTCCTAGAATAGAGTTTCACGCTAAAACTGAATTTTAATATATTTTAGTGTAAACAAACAAACAAAAATACTAGCAATTAACAATATTGAACACTGTAAATATGCCCTAAATTAATTCTCCTTCCTGAGCTCTAAGGAGCTGCGTTGCAAGTGAGAAGGGAAAACTTAGGAAGGGATGTGAGAGCAAAGATTCCTTGGACTCGGACTCTCAGACTCTTTATTAGGTGGCTTAGGTGGCGGGTCTCATGCGTGACTTAAAGCATCCTCCGAGTCCTCAGACTCAGACTCTCGACTGGGGACTTATATGGTGGTTCTCATGCATTTCAGCTCTTGTGGCTTGACTAAATGTGTGCTTTCAGCCGGGCAGTGATGGCGCATGCCTTTAATCCCAGCACTTGGGAGGCAGAGGCAGGCGGATTTCTGAGTTTGAGGCCAACCTGGTCTACAGAGTGAGTTCCAGGACAGCCAGGGCAATTCAGCTCTGGCTGTTTTCTGGGAGCTGTGACCTATTACTCAAAAATAACAAGCACACACACACGTTGCCAGAGAATCTACAGAACTCTCTGCAGGAGGATTTTCTGCTGATTCATCCCTGCGGTGAAGCCATTTTGTATGACTCAGAAATTTTTGTGGATCTTAACATTTTTTTTGCCTTTTAAATTATAAAATGCCATTTGAATCCAGGGCCAAGTGCATGTAAGGTGGGGCTTGAATGCTCTATGTCTGGACACCCCCTCCCTGTAGCTGGAGAACTTAGTCCTCTTGATGAGATTCCCCCACTCCTAATACATACACACACACACACACACACACACACACACACACACACACACACACACACACACACACACACACACACCTGTTCCCTCCCAGGATGACTACCGGCTCCAAATTGCTAAGGGTTTGGATAATATGTGAAAACCAACAAACGTGCTATTTTAATGGTGGCAAATACATGCTACTTAGCAGATCATTTGTCCAGTTTTAACCTACCTTTACATATCATGGCCCAGTTAGGAAATATGATCCATCAGTATCTGCTTAGGCATAGGAAAATTAGGTTGGTTGATTTTAAAATAAGGTAAATAAGGTAAATAAGGTTTTGCTTTCCTTATGATGCCATCACGGCACTTAAAAAGGTTAATTGTACTGACACACGTGTATATTTTAAAGGTATCTTGAGGTCAGTTCTCATTATGTTGCTTATATTTCCTTAGACTGCATAGCTCTGGGCTGGAGAGTTGACTCAATGGTCCCTTCTCATGGTGCAGCATGTGACAGCACCGTGTCACACTGTAACTCCAGTTCCAAGGGATCCAGTACCCTGTTCTGGCCTCTACTAGCATCAGACACAACGCAATGTGCATATATATACACAGGCAAAACATTCATTTACATAAATGACTTTTTTTTAAATTAAAAAACAAAAAAAATTGGCTTAAGTGACCTTCTTTTCTGGCCCAAAGTCTAGAAGGACAGTGACATAGTGTAAACACTTTAGGAATTGTTTTCAAAAGGAGCCTTCTTGTGCCATTTTCTTTTTAAAAAATCTGTGGTCTTGTAATATTTTCAATTATTGTTTTATACTGAGATATTTTCATTATATATACCAATGTGCATAGAGAAATTACTTGCATATGTTATTGTGAGTATACATTTCCTGTCCTCAGGGTCAGGATATGTTGTAAAATAAATAATCACATGATTGAAAACCTTGTCTTTTCCTACCTTCTCATTTTCATTTTTAAGTTTAGTTTTATGTAGGTTTGTGTTATTTAATTTTTTTCAGTGTAGTATATTTTATAAGCCAAGATTCTTAAGCCCATATGCTTTTCAAGTAATTTCATTTCCTCTTCCTAGTGGAAGTACTCACACGTGTCCACATTCTGAGATGTCTGAGTACTTCAAATGTCACGCAACAGGAACGGAAACAGTGAGCTTGCCATTCCCTGGCCCTTCATAACTTGGTGTCATTTTCCTTTGCTATCTTTCTCCCATCCCAGTAAGAACAATAGCATCCGGTAAACAACACAGAGGAGCTGAAGCTGAAGCTGGGGAAACCCTGGGCTCCACGACCCTCTAGCAACAGACCTGGGGAAGAATGGATCAATTCCTGTGATCCAAAGAGAGAACGAGGCTCTAGAGCATGAGACCTGTGTAGTTAGGGGTGGAACAAAAGCGTTCTTAGTTATTTCAACTCAGGAGCATTCATAGATCTTACCACTTTTTAGTGGTCATTGCTACACATTCGAGCTGCATTACAGAGAGCCAGGTGCCCAAGTAGTCAGGGTATGGTTAACTTTTTTTTTTTTCCTGTTTCTTCCCCTTCCCTTTAAAAATGATTTGCCACTGATCTCATTTTCTTTTTCTTATTCAAATGGCCTTTGGTCCATCTTTGTGTCAAATCTTTGCTTGTTTAGTTACAACATTTTGTTCCCTTTTATGTGGCTTTGTTCATTGACTTTTGTCCCAGTGGTATTGTTACCTTCTGTCTCTTTGAGAAAGAGAGGAGTTCCTGTAACCAGTTGTCTTAACTCTTTAATACACCGAGAAGCAACATCCTTGTGTGTTATGAATCCAGTGCATTGGAGGAAGACACTACTCAGAGGCAGACTCACACAGATTTTGCCTCAAGAAGCCATTCAGGTAAACACAACAGGTCATTAACTTCAGTTCCTCAGTGAGCTATGGGAAGTGAGCTCTTGGCCTTGGGTCTGGGGTGCAGACACTGCAGGCTGAAGGGACAAGTAAGTGTTACCACAAACTTAAGGAGTGAGTATGGAATTGAAAAGCTCTATACACTGCGTCCCCAAGAGACTACCCCCTCAAATATTCATGCTTGTCATAAAAGTTGCATGTCCCTTGCGGACCGGTATACCAAGGCTTTTAAATAGTGACCGACACTGCAGAGTTTTATACCCATTCTCAAACAGGCAAGCATGGAATGTTTTGAGGGACATGCCACTCCAAGAAACATAAACGGGCTTTGGATGGCAGGCACACTGAGATGCTTTGCTCTACAGGTGATGAAGCACACTGACTTAATAAAATATTCAAAATCTTCACCATCATCACATGCTGAAGTCTGCAGTCTTACAGTGAGAGGGGAGAGAGAGGGAGGGAAGAAGGGAGGGAGAGAGAGAGAGAGAGAGACAGAGAGAGAGAGAGACAGAGACAGAGACAGAGAGCAGCTTTTTGGTAAATGGGAAAACAAGCAGGACACGAAAATCACATGAAAAAATACTGTTGGCAGAAATACAGGTTCTGGGAAACAGCAAGTGTGTACAGGGAGGTCTGGAGACAGAAAGGTACAGCATGGCAGAAAGCAGTGAGGCAGATGGAATTCAGACTGTCAGTTATCTCCTCTGTATATCACATGTATATAGGCACAGGGTCTTTTATAGTAAGAATTATTGTTATTCTTCTTCCTTCTCCTTCTCCTTGAGACAGTGTCTTACTATACAGCTCTGGCTGGCCTGGAACTCTCTGCCTCCCCTAGTGCTGGCTGGTATTAAAGACATGTGCTGCTGTACCCAGCAGCAGGTCTTAGGTTAGGACAACAGCAGAGACATGTATATGCCATGTCTACTGCCACTCTGTTCTCAAGACCTAGGAAATGGATCCAAATAAAAGACCAACAACATTTGGGGTACAAATTCCTACTGCTGTGTCCACATGGCTTTCATGTGGTCTGAACTCAGGCTAGGCCAGTAAGCACTTTCCCAACTGATCCATCTCTCAGCCCAGACCAGGGCTTAAAACCAAGTCAGTGCATTTGGGGAAGGACCTGTAAACCTGAGGTTGACACTGAGTTTCCCTCAATTGTTATTGACCTTACTTTATTTTGTTGAACTCTGAACCCAGAGTTTCCTGTGGCTAGACTGTCTGCCTAGCAAGCTCTGGGAACCCTCCTCTTTCTGTCTTCTAGCACTGGACTACGAAAGCACACTCTATCACCTTGTTTCCAAGGGCTCTCTCATTTCAAAATCAGAATCTGATGCCCACGAGGCAAGCACTTCAGCAACTGCACCACTTCCCAGCCCCTCTCTGCATGCATGCGTGAGTGTGTCTGGGAACTACCAGGTGGAAAAGGACAAAGGCAGTGTTTATGGAGCAAAGGTTTTGGACTAGGTGGGAGATTCCATTAGGTTTTTTTCACTGCTGATCTGGGAGTACTGTAGGGTGAAGAGGCGGGGTATAGAAACCTTTTGGATAAACAGGATTGAATGATGGGTTTGAGGCCTCTGAGGCTGGATAAGGGTAGGGGATGGGGGCAGGGGTTAGAGAGGCAGAGGGGTCTTTTAGTGCAGTGGGAGGGGGGTTGTCGGGGATTTTGGAGAATGGGAGAGTGTACATATATATACAGACCAAGGAAGGGAGCTCAGGACAGTGTCTTGGGAGCAGTTGTCAGGGTAGAAGGCAACATTTATGTTAATATTGGAAAGGATTTCTCTTCTTAGTGAGTGAATAGGCAAGAGGGATGAGAACAGGGTGGGAAAGGGAAGCTTTTAGGGCTCTGGAGGACTTAGCTATGAGGGAGAAAAGAAAAGTGTCTTTAAGGTCTAAGGACTGAGACAAGAGTAGTGTCACCAGGGACAGTGGGTAGGATTGTGTAAAGGTTGGGGACCACATAGCAGAAAAGGGGTCAGTGGAACCCCAGATTTCTCTCAGGATTGAAAAAGTGGCTCCCATATCTAGGAGGAATGTGATGTGGGAACCTGATGTGAGAAGTGAGACCCTACACTTGGAAGTGTTTGGCGTGGGTGTGGATGGGCCAGTCAGTGTCATCAGAGACACAGGAAGGCTGAATTACAGCAGGGAGTGTAATCCAAATGGCTTATGAACCAATTAAAATGACAGAGGCTAGCCCATTGCCTACCTACCAGGCTACCCCATGGTTTCAGTTGCTGGGCAGTGGTCACATGTCTTTGGAGTCCTAGAGAGCAGTGAGCCTTTTGCTGTCAGACCCAGGTCTGAAAGGTTTCTTGGCAGAGGACTTGGGGGAATTGACCTTCCTTTGACTGGGCAGAGTAGGACAATCAACCCAAAAGCGTTTAGTTTGGGTAGAACCCTGGCAGCAGTGAAGCATGGGGCAGGTTTATCCAGTGGTTAGTCTTACCATAAGTCAGGAGGAGTTGTATCCTATCTTTGTTGAAGACCATATGGTTTTCATTAGGAGCTGGCATGTCTCTATAATGGGAAGTGTAAATATTTTATACTTCAGCAGATCTCTGAAGAGTTTAAGGATCGTCTCTGTAGTATGTCTGATTTTAGCCTCAACGCTAACAGTTTGTAAGTTAATGGATTTTTAAGAATTGAAATTGGAGATAAGAGACCTTTGAAAGTGTAGAACAGAGAGCGAGATATGAACAATTTGGGGATTGTTTGTGTAAGCTGTAGGAGGAGCTCCACCAGAGGAAAAGCCAGAGCAGGCAGCTCTGGAGGGAGAGAGAACTTTTGGACTAAGCTGAGATCAGAGACAGGCTGGGTAGACTGCAGGCAAGATCAGACAGCATAGTCTGCAGGCAGGACTACAGGTCCTAGGGAGATGCGAAAGGGTTAAACTAGAAAATGGAGGGAGGTGGAAGATGGGGTTAGAAAAGGCCAAGATTGAGATCAGCTTGGGGTGTAAGAAGGGGCTTATCAAGGATGGAGAGTTTGGCTTCAGGACTGGAAGTGGGGAGAGGGAGAGGCAGACAGAGCAGGCTTTGTGGGCAGCAGGGACAGAGATGACAGGTGGTAGTGGTGGTGACAGTGGTGTGTGTGTGTGTGTCTGTGTGTGTGGTGTGTGTGTGTGTCTGTGTGTGGTGTGTGTGTGTCTGTGTGTGTGGTGTGTGTCTGTGTGTCTGTGTGTGGTGTGTGTGTGTGTTGTGTGTGTGTGTGTCTGTGTGTGGTGTGTGTGTATGTGTGTGAGGTGTGTGTCTGTGTGTGGTGTGTGTGTGTGTGTCTGTGTGTGGTGTGTGTGTGTCTGTGTGTGGTGTGTGTGTGTCTGTGTGTCTGTGTGTGGTGTGTGTGTGTCTGTGTGTGTGTGTGTGTCTGTGTCTGTATGGTGTGTGTGTATGTGTGTGAGGTGTGTGTGTCTGTGTGTGTGTGGTGTGTGTGTGTGTCTGTGTCTGTGTGTGTGGTGTGTGTCTGTGTGTGTGTGGTGTGTGTGTGTATGTGTCTGTGTGTGTGGTGTGTGTGTCTGTGTGTGTGGTGTGTGTGTCTGTGTGTGTGATGTGTGTCTGTGTGTGTGGTGTGTGTGTGTGTGGTGTGTGGTGTGTGTGTCTGCGTGTGTGGTGTGTGTCTGTGTGTGTGGTGTGTGTGTCTGTGTGTGTGGTGTGTGTGTCTGTGTGTGTGTCTGTGTGTGTGGTGTGTGTGTGTGGTGTGTGTATCTGTGTGTGGTGTGTGTGTGTCTGTGTGTGTGGTGTGTGTGTGTATCTCTGTGTGTGTCTGTGTGTGGTGTCTGTGTGTGTATGTGGTGTGTGTGTCTGTGTGTGTGTGTGTGTGTGGTGTGTGTGTATGTGTGTGAGGTGTGTGTGTCTGTGTGTGTGTGGTGTGTGTGTGTGTCTGTGTCTGTGTGTGTGGTGTGTGTCTGTGTGTGTGTGGTGTGTGTGTGTATGTGTCTGTGTGTGTGGTGTGTGTGTCTGTGTATGTGGTGTGTGTGTGTATGTGTATGTGGTGTCTGTGGTGTGTGTGTGTCTGTGTGTGGTGTATATGTGTCTGTGTGTGTGGTGTGTGTGTCTGTGTGTGGTGTGTGTCTGTGCAGTGTGTTGGAGTGGCGCAGCCACTCTAGCTGTAGCGGGCTCCTAGAGCTGTGTGGCCAAGGCAGCAGCAGCTGTGGTGTTGCATGGGGAGCAGCCATGACTGGCCTAGGGGGTGGAGCCTGAGCACTGGTCAGTCAGGGTGGCAGTGAAGCTTTTGGTGGCCAATA
Source organism: Mastomys coucha (assembly GCF_008632895.1). Lineage (NCBI taxonomy): Eukaryota > Metazoa > Chordata > Mammalia > Rodentia > Muridae > Mastomys > Mastomys coucha. Next base: position 24,598,362 of record NW_022196905.1, on the reverse strand, counting down.
AGAAGGGAAAGTGGAAGGGAAAGCTTGGAGCAGGGGTAGAAGCTGGCAGAGAAGCACATGGAGACAGAAATTTTTTAGAGAGGGGAAGTAGGGCTATCCTATCTGTCTATGTGCTCATGAAACTGTAAAGGCTGCCATTTTGTTTGACATCTAGGAGACACAAGGACCGTTCTTGAATGCTAAGATGCAGCAGTAACATTGGCTGTGAGTCGGAGTCTTTAGGAGGCATCCCAGAAGCATATCGGTCATCTCCTGATGTCCTGGGGACGTTTTGGAAGACTAGTAGGGCGAAACTCACTAATTACCTGCTGTTGGATGAAGGGAACAGAAACTGGATGCTCTGGGAAGTGTGAGAAGAGGACTGGGGGTTGTGTAGACCCATCTGAGTCATGGCAGCAATGTAAGAGGCCTTGGCGTTGGCACAGAACACACCCAGGCACCAAGTTCTCAGCACAAAGGAGGGAAATTACCCCAGAGACAAGCTGAAGTGTTTTGGGGATGGGGGGTCTTGAGGGGAAGGGATGCTGCCAGTGAATTGGACAAAGGCTATTGTAGGCATCTCTGCAGGAGTGGGTTTTAAGGAGAAAACGGGGAGTCTGTGCTGGGATGAGTTGGTAAGTCCTGATTGGACAGGTTAGCCAGTGTAGCCAAATAATGGATTTTGATTGACAGACTTTGGAGTTTAGTCTCAGGAATGAGTCAGTGGCCAAATAAGGGAATGGACCTTGGGGGCTACCTTTACAAATGTAATCTAATGCTGCAGCGGGAATGGAAAAGAGCAAAACCTACTGGAGCCATGTTTGCCGTGTCAGACCTGATAGGGAGCCCATTATTTCTTTTGCAGAGGACCCAGGTTCTGCTCCCAGTGCCTGCATGGTACCCTACAACCATCCATAACTCCAATCCCTGGAGATGCAATGCCCTCTTGTGACCTGCATGGATACCAGAAATGCACCGGGTATACAAGCAAAACACTCATAAACATAAATAAATCATTAAAACACATCGTGAAACAAAGTCCAAATGTATAAATTCTAAAATATTAAAGTAGGGGCTGGCAAGATGGCTCAGCGGGTAAGAGCACTGACTGCTCGTCCCAAGGTCCTGAGTTCGGATCCCAGCAGCCACATGGTGGTTCACAACCATCCGTGATGAGATCGGAAGCCCTCTTCTGGTGCGTCTGAAGACAGCTACAGTGAATTACACCTGAGTGAGTGGGCTGGATTGAATGGGGCCCGCAGAGGACCTGAGTCCAATTCCCAGCAGCCACATACATGACGGTTCATGGCCATCTGTACAGCTACAGTCTACTCATACACATAAAATAAAATCTTTAAAATATTAAAGTAGAAAAGATTGAAATAAAAATAAGCAGTCACAATCAAATGTGGTGTTATACCTACGTCAGCATCAGCGCTTGTACTAGGGAAGGCCCTCTTCCTCCTTTGTCTGTTTGTTTCCAGATGCCACAGGTGGGGGTGTGGCCTGATCACCAGTCTATGTGCCCTCCCAGCTGAAAAAGAGTAACGTGACCAAAGTGTTCCTCCTCCTGGACATCCCAGGTCTAATGCAGGCCTGCACATCAGACGTTTCTCTTTGTTACCTTTCTGCCTGATGAGTTTCTGAGACTGTGGTTCTAAGTGGCATGGAAGGCTCGCTCACAGGTGTCTGCTGCAGCCAGTTGTGGCGTGCACTTCCTGTGATCCTGTGTAGCTCCTCCAGGCAGTGATGTGAATGGCAAGCGGACATCAGTATATGGATTCTCTGAGACTCAAACACCCTCTTTTGCTTTTCCGTGCAGCCTCCTGTGGTCCAGTCTTCCATGCTCACCGATTCCAACCTCTGGGTTGGCTACCCAGCAGATTGGCCTGAACCCATTAAGTTCTCCAGGCAGTCAGCAGTCTACAACCCAACCGAATGGAGGGTAAAGCTGGCTTTAACAAGATTTTAAACTTAGCCAAAAAGTATGTAATGTTGTATTTTTGAAATAATTTACACTTTTTTTTTTTTTTTAATGCAGGAAGACATGGAATCCCGATCAATTCCTATAGAGGAGAGCCAACAGCAGGTGCCAGGCTTGCCAGGAGAGGAGGCAAACACGCAGACACACGAGCTGTGGACCAGGTACAGGCTTTCATTTCTCTGAGTAAAACCAGCTTAGTGCCATCAGAAGAGAGACAGATTAGATTTATAGAAAAAAATTTAACACAGTGATCAGATAGTTTGCAGTTTTATGTTCAATCCCACATTGGCCTTTAGTTTGTGAACATTTGCACCATCTAACAGCGTGTAAGGCCTACACATCTGTTTGGTTCTTTTTCCCCATCCCAGAAAACTATTGTTGTGCAGCAAGGCATGGTGATGGTACCTGCAACCTAGCACTGTGGAGGTAGAGACAGTTGTGAATTTAAGGCCAGCCCTAGCTACAGATCTTGTCTCAAAAATCTGAAGACTGGAATGTGAATCATTGGTAGCGCATTGGCTTTGGGTTAGAAAGCTCCTGTAGTTCACCCCCAGCACTGCAGGAAGGCAGGAAAGAAGGAAGGAGGGAGAGAAGCAAGAAAGGGAGGGAGAGGAGGAGGAAAGACTGAGGAGAAAACTGCAGTTCCCAAACCAAATACCTCACACTAACCCAGGGCCTGCACAGCCTGGCAGACATCTTTGTTCATCCATCTTTCTTTAGAAAGTGGTGTATGATCATCATGAACCAAGCAAAAATGCTTCACACCTCATTTTCTCACCTTCCCCTTCTCGCCCTAGCAAGCAGGTCCTGTTAGACCTGGAGCGACACTCAGAAAGCGCTTCCAGTGTTTTTTTCTCATATTTTTGGTGCTTTCTATCTGAACTCTATGTGCCTGTGAATAATGAGCTCAGCTTCTCCACTCTGCCCCATGGCCCTCCAGGACACCCATGGCTGTTTCTGGCCCATCATATAATCAAGCTGCATATAAATTGCTATTTGGGCCTCAAATGTATATTTTCTGTGTATTTCTTCAGAAGTGTCTGAAGCTCAGAGCTGGCTCATCTACAGTCACAGCTCTGATCAAACATTTCTAAAGACCGAACATGGATCCATATATAATTGCAGCTGAACATTACACAAAAGAGAATTCCAAGAAAGCTAGCTCAAGATGTAAAGGGAAGCCACGTTTACGCTCCATGTGTGGGCTCAAATTAGAGGGCCCATTTCATTTCCAAACCAATGCAGACTACATTCTGAGTTTAGGAATATAGAAATCAGTGTATTACACACTTGCTTGCTTGGTTGGCTCATTTCAGGCAATTGTGAAAAAAGAATGAAGGGAAACTGAAGTTACAGCTGTAGATGCAACTGACTTAGGTTAACAAACTGGGGGAAGAAAGGGTTTGTTTGGCTTACACTTCCACATCTCTGGTCATCATCAGAGGAAGTCAGGGCAGGAACCTGGAGGCAGGTGCTGATGCAGAAGCCGTGGAGGGGAGCTGCTTACTGACTTGCTCCTCATGGCTTGCTCAGCCTGCTTTCTTACAGAACCAGGACCTAGGGATGGTCCAGCCTAGGGATGGCTCCACCCACAGTGGACAGGGCCCTTTCTCAATTAAGAAAAGCCCCTACCTTGTTTTGTATTATCATGTTAGTTATCATGCACTACATGTAGCAAAAATTATCTTGAAAGGAAATTTGTATACCCAGTATCTAATCATTTTAATCTCAGAATATTTTGGCTGTCTGTCATTCTTTGATGAGAGAAATGGAGGCAGAGGAGGTAACTAAATACTTCGTTTTGTTTTTTAAACAAAAATGAGCTTTTAAATATACAAATACACATGTGATTCCATACACATTTAGTATCCATGCTCCAGAATATTTTAAAGAACAGAACTCATATCATACTGTGTGTTTCACCTTGAAGGGTTTTCAGGGAGCCTGGTGCCAATGATCCTGACCTTCCAGCGAGAGAGAACGCTGAGGTAAAATGCTGTTTTATTAGATTTTCTTTTTTGTTTTTAAGATTTATTTATTTATTGTATGTAAGTAAACTGTATCTGTCTTCAGACACTCCAGAAGAGGGCATCAGGTCTCATTATGGATGGTTGTGAGCCACCATGTGGTTGCTGGGATTTGAACTCAGGACCTTCGGAAGAGCAGTCAGTGCTCTTAACTGCTGAGCCATCCCTCCAGCCCCTAGATTAATTTTTTTGTTCTGAATCCAACTTTTCAGTATTTTTCCTAAGTTATATGGTGCCTCCTCTATTATCATTTTATGTGGAAAGTTTGTGTAATTGATTTGTTTTATTTTTGTTTTTGAGACATGGTCTCTCTGTGTATCAGCAGTTCTCAACCTGTGGGTCACAATCCCTTTGGGGTAGAATGACCCTTTCACAGATTGCATATCAAATATTCTACATATTAGGTATTTACATTATGATTCAAATAGTGCACCAAAATTACAGTTATGAAGTAGGGACAAAACTAATTTTGTGGTTGGGGGGGTCACCACAACATGAGGAATTGTATTAAAGGGTCACAGCATTAGGAAGGTTGAGAAACTCTGTTCTATATAGCCCTGGCTGTCTTAGAACTCACTAGAAGGGCCAAGTTGGCCTCAAACTCACAGAAATCCTCCTGCCTCTATTTCCTGCGTGCTGGAATTAAAAGTATGTACCACCACAACTAGCTTTATTTTTTTTAATTTTGATGAAAGCCAAAGGGATAAGAAGTACTTGGAGACCTTGGAGACCATGAGAGTTGAAGTAGTGGCCCAGAAATGCATACTGACAGGGAAGTCGCTTACTGACACGTCTTAGTTAAATTTCAAGTGTTGTGACAAAACACCATGACCAAGGTAACTTATAAAAGAAAATGTTTAATTTGGAGTTCATGGTTCCAGAGAGTTCCATGAAGATCATGGTGGGAAACATGGCAGCAGGCAGGAAGGCACGGCATTGGAGCAGTAACTGTGAGCTCACATATTGATCCATAAGCAGAAGACAGAGAGAGCTAATTGGATATGGCACGGGCTTTAGAAATCTCAGAGCCCACCCCCAGTGACACACCCCCACCAACAAGGCCACACCGCCTAATCCTTCCCAAACAGTCCCACCAACTGGAGATCAATCATTCAAACATATGAGTTTAAGGGGGATGTTCTTATTCAAACCACCATGACACAGTAAAAAAAAGTGAAAATTGAGCAAAGATTTTTGGGATAAGTAAGCATTATTGTGATTTTTAAAATTATATTATCATGACTTATCCAATATCCATGTCTAAAAATCTATATTAAATTAGTTTATTACAATAATTAAGGAATATGCCTTTGTCTGCAAAGAAAAGCTACGCAGCAGGGAGCCTGTAGGTGTACTTCTGTCTAGCAGTTTATTCCCTATTTTGATGCTATTTTTAGACTAATACAAACATTGTGGAAACATGGACATGTATAGACAGCTTATCAATATTTTTATTACAAATGAAATATACTGTGTTTTCTAAGTTGTTCAATTAAAATTATGTTTGATGTCTTACCCAGCTGTGACCCCTGTGAGCTACAGTAATGACCAGTATGGCAAGGCAGGCCCATAGGCGCAGTAACAGCATGAATGTTAAGGGGGTAACCAACTCCTTTCTAATTGATGTAAAGTTTGCTCCACAGGAGAAAACACGTGCCTGTAAATGCGGCTAAGGTTCTATGGATGTGAGCTCATAGGCCCCCAGGGTGGACCTACAATTATCATTATACATGAACATAGTACTAAATTGCCCTCTAGATCTACACCTCTCTCTCTACCCATAAGTGAGTGATGCTCTGAGACTCCATCCGAGGAGTTTCTTTGTGCAGTTGATGAAGTGCAGAGAATAAGTGTCTGAGGAGTGCTGAGCTGAGATGTGTATATCACACCCTCGCTCTAAGGCTTAGGGCCACATGTCTGAGGGGGCCAGAGTAGAACAGTGACATGTGGACATGATAGGACTGTTGTGCTCATGAACTCAAACAGCAGTAGCTGTCTGCATAAGACTTGCACAAGATGTGTTGAGATCAACTGGTCTAGCACAGAGAAGGAAAATGTTCATCACCCTTCCCCCGACTCCTAACAGAGGATCTATTGATAGGAGTTAATGATTCCAGAGGAAAGGAGAGTCAACTTTAAGCATGTCCTGGTAAGACAACCATGCTCTAGTGGATTACTTCGTGCCCAGCACTTTTCATGATGCTTCTAAAGGCAGACAGGTTGACAATGAAAAGCCAGCCATCTCAGCTAAGAATATTGAACACATTTTCAAGAGTCTACTGATCTTTTGTGTGTCTTCTTCTGAGAACTATCTATTCAGTTCATCAGTTTATTGCTAGATTGGATGATTATTTTTGCTAATCATTGTTTCATTTTGCAATTCTTTAATATATACCTTAGCTATTAAGCCAATGTCTAATAGATAGCTGGCAAAGCTTTTTTTTACCCTTCTGTAGGCTGCCTCTTCTCTCTGGCAACTGCCTTCTTCACTGCTCAGTATTTTAATAGCACACGGTCCCAACATTTATTCATCTATTGTTTTCTATCGTACTAGAGTCCTTTGTGGAAAGAAACCCCATATATACTAATTCTTACATGCTTTGAAGTGTTTTCCTCCAACATTTTACAGTTTTTCATTAAGGTCTTTGGTCTGTTTGACTTGATGACTGTGTTGAGTAAGATGTGTGGATCTTTGTTCCTGCTTCTAACTGTGGGGACCCAGCAATCTTAAAACCAATGGTTAGAGGCCATCTTTTCTCCAGTGGATGTTTTTGATAATTACATAAAAAATAAGTGGCCTTATGTCCCTGGGTTAACATGTGCAACCTATATTCTACTCCAGTGTTTCACATTTGTCTTTGTTTTAGTTATTTATTTTTATGTATATGAGTGTTCTGCCTGCATGTAGGGGCACCACATGTGTGTAGTGTCCCTCAGAGGCCAGGAAAGGACATTGGATTACAGGAAATTGGCATTGTAGATGGTTGTGAGCTGCCATACGCCTGCTGGAACCGCTACAAGGACAGCAAGTGCTAACTGTTGAGGCGTCTCTCCAGATACCTTGTGTCTATGTCTCTGCTGGTTTTGTTGATAAGATTTTGTAACAGAAATGGAGATTAGTCACTGCGATGCCTTCAGGATTTCTTTGTAAGGATGGCTTTGTTTATTGGGAATAAACAAAATGTCAGCAGGTTCTTCCAGTACTGATGGATGTCGTTGAGATTTTGACATGAATTGTATTGAATTTGTAGGTCACTTTTGGTGAAATATCAGTTTTCACAATGTTAAATCTGCTAATTATGATCAGGGCAGGTCTTTCCATTGTCATCTTCTTCAAACCCTTTCTTTGGTGTTTTCTTTTCATCATAGAAGTCTTAACCTCTTTTGTGTGGTTTATTTTATTTTTTGCTATTTTTTGTCTTTTAAGTTGTTGAGAAAGGATTTTTTTTTCTTATTTCTTTCTTGGCTAATTTTCTATTGGCATGTAGGAAAGCTACTGATTTTTACCTGTTGATTTTGTATCCCAATAATTTGCTGGAAGTGTTTATTAAGCCTAAGTGTTTTCTGGTGAAAACAAAACAAAACAAAAGCCTCAATTTCCTTGCTGAGTCGCACTTCCATGTTGTCAACTCCCTCATCCACGTTTCTGATTTTCTCTGCCATCTTACTAGCTGCTTTCTCTGTGCTGCTGGCCAGTGCTTGGTTCATTCTTCTTCAAGTCACCATCTTATCAGGAAACTGTTACAATCTGCTTCTGATAGTCTGCCCTTCTGAGTATCTTCAATTTCAGTCTAAAGAGCTATGATCAGGGCGGAAAGAGCCGTGTTGCCTTGCCTTTCCATGTTTCATGTGGCTACAGCACATAAGATTACTCTCCATCACTAACCTGCCCATGGCAGAGTCATTGCTTCACCCACGTCCTCCACCAGGCTTGGGCTAGTGAGGGCTGTGCGTCTTTTGGGTATGGCTTCCCATCCCCCCACAGGGAACAACAGTGTTCAACTTCTCTATCAACCTTTTTTTTTTTCTTTCCTTTCATTTGGTGACTTGTGATAATCTCTGTGTTTGAGATATAGCCCATTTTTTCTCATTCTGACTCTCCTTCATGAACTGAGTTTTGAGGGTGGCTGATGTGGTGGCATTTCACAGGGGAGGGACAGCACAGGTGAAGGCCCCATGGGGGGGGGAAGAGACACCCATTTATGTCTTGTCTGCCTTATACCATCACATCCACAGAGTACGTTAGGAGATTTTTGATTGTATTAATATGTTGTGAGTTATTGAGTTACTGTTTTGTTTGTACAGGATGAACTGGTGTCACTTTTAGACCCTCTGGAGGAAAATAAACAACAGATGAAAGAATTTCCAGTAACTGAAGCTGTGAAGTTCCAGACAGATGTCAAGCTGGAGAGGTGCCCATTTCCTCCTTCCTCTATGTAACAGCCTTTCTGGCACTCTGGGGTAATTGCAGTCAGTCCTGGGATCTGAAGAACTAAATAGACAGGGACACACTTCATTTCTAGTTTATGAGATATAATTATCAGAACAAAGCATGAGTAATTTGTACATGAACTATTCAGTGCGGGCACAAAGAGATGTGTTGAAGAGGATGATGTTCCACTTTACTGATGCACAGTTCTTATTCACCATCTGGTCTCATGTCTCATGGGCTAAAGAATTCTGCATTAGTCTTCCTAATTTTATAAAATACAGGCTCATGAATATTTACTCAACACTGAGCTCATGTCTTACTTTTGTTTTTACCGCTGCATTCTGATGCATACATCTTATGAAAGTATGTTGTTAAACACAATGGGAATTGAAAGTTGCACTCTCGTTTGGGTGGCCACGCTTCAGACGGCTATCTCCGAGGAGCAGTCACCTGGTGGCATCTCTGAGTGGTCACTGACCGTGATTACCAGAATCCATTTAGGTCTCTCTACATTGTTTATAGTGTCTTAGATGTGTTACATGTAGTGAGCACAGGAAGTTGGGATAGACTGTCTTTATTTGCATTAACCATTCTTCAGTGAACATAGATAATGTGTGGATGGCTACAAGAACACAACGGGTTTGGGCTTCATGCAAGAGTGCACTTAGTTTTTAGATTTCACACTTGCTAGATGCATGACCTTAAGACATTAATGGCCATATCACTTTTAATCTTGTTTTAACCTTGACTTTATGTGTTTGTTTAATTGGAAACACATAGAAACTTGAAGAACTTGAACATTTGAAGTATAGGTGGCAACTTCTCTTGTATTTAATGAAGCATTCTTTAAAGAATTTAAAGTCTTTGTTAAATGGTTTTATACTTCTCCTAAAACAGTATTTTAATTCTTCTCATTTTTCTCATTTGTGGAAAAAGACAAGGTGTTTTAGAATTTGAAGAAAAGGGACTTGAAATTTGCCAAGACAGCAATCTAGGTAAGACCTGGATTAGGAATTATTGTAGATAATCCCTTCTTTTATTAAAAAATAAATAAAAAGAGCAAGAATTAAGTAAGTTAAGTCATGAAAGTGGTGTTTACAAAGTGAACATATAAAATGATTTTGTATTTTTAAATTATTTCCCTAGAATTTGAGTTGTTTAACGAGTTCATTATTAAGTATATTTTGCTTTCCGAAACAGTGTGACTTGAAAAACATCATTTTCCTTTTGTGGTCTTGGGATTGAACCTAGAGCTCCCCAGATTCTGGATATGTGCTCTCTTACCAAAATACATCTCTGTCTCCTATAGTCTCTTTTATTAATATTTATGGGTGTAAGTTCTGATAGCGAAGTTTCTTTCAGAAATCTTTACATTTTAACATATTTCTTTTATTTCCTGCTGATGGGCCTTGGATCTAACACTTCTGTCTTAGTTACTTTTTTATTGATGTGAAGAGATGATGTGACTAAGTTAACTTATAGAAAAAAAATTATTTGAGGTTTACAGTTTCAGAGAGTTAGAGTCTCTAACAATGGCAGCAGTGAACATTGGAACAGGCAGGGAGACATGGCCCTAGAACATGAGCTGAGAGCTTATACCTTTATTCACAAGCATGAGGCAGAAAGAACTAATCAGGAATGACATGGGCTTTTGAAACCTCAAATTTTGCCCCAAGTGACACATCTCCTCCAACAAGGCCACACCTCCTAATCCCTCCCATACACTTCCACCAACTGGGGAACAAGTATTCAAACATGTGAGCCTAAGGGTATGTGTGTGTGTATATGTGAGTGTGTGTGTATGTGAGTGTGAGTGTGTATGAATGTGTGTATGTATGTGTGAGTGTGTATGTGTGAATATGTGTGAGTGTATGTGTGAGTGTATGTGTGAGTGTGTATGTGTGAGTGTGAGTGTATATGTGTGTGTGAGTGTATGTGAGTGTGAGTGTGTATGTGTGTGAGTGTGTGTGAGTGTGTGTATGTGTGAGTGTGAATGTGTGTGAGTGTGTGTGTATGTGTGAGTGTGAGTGTATGTGTGAGTGTGTGTATGTGTGAGTGTGTGTGTGTACTGGCTGGTTTTGTGTGTCAACTTGACACAGTCTGGAGTTATCACAGTGAAGGGAGTTTCAGTTGGGGAAGTGCCTCCATGAGATCTAGCTGTGGGGCATTTTTTCAATTGCCCCTTGTGGGTGGTGCCATCCCTGGGCTGGAAGTCTTGGGTTCTATAAAAGAGCAGGCTGAGCAAGCCAGGAAAAGGCAAGCCAGCAAGGAACATCACTCCATGGCCTCTGCATCAGCTCCTGCTTTGTGACCTGCTTGAGT
>NW_022196905.1:24566334-24585810 GCF_008632895.1 Mastomys coucha | reverse complement strand
TTGAGTTCCAGTCCTGACTTCCTCTGGTGATCAACAGCCATGTGGAAGTAAGCTGAATAAACCCTTTCTTCCACAACTTGCTTCTTGGACATGATGTTGTGCAGCAATAGAAACCCTGACTAAGACAGTGTGTATGTGTGAGTGTGTGTGTGTGAGTGTGTGTGTATGTGTATGTGTGTGTGTGTGAGAGTGTGTATGTGTGAGTGTGAGTATGTATGTGTGAGTGTATGAGTGTGTGAGTGTGTATGTGTGTGAGTGTGTGTGTGAGTGTGTGTGAGTGTGTGTATGTGTGAGTGTGAATATGTGTGTGTATATGAGTGTGCGTGTATGTGTGAGTGTGTGTATGTGTGAGTGTGAGTGTGTGAGTGTGTGAGTGTATGTATGTGTGAGTGTGTGCATATGTGAATGTGTATGTGTAAGTGTGAGTGTGAGTTTGTGTGAGTGTGTGTCTTTGTGTGAGTGTGTGTATGTATGAGTGTGTGTATGTGTGAGTGTGTGTATGTGAGTGTGTGTGTGTGTGTGTGTGTGTGAGTATGAATGTGTGTGTGAGTGTGTGTGTGTGCGTGTGTGTGTGAGTGTGTGTGTGTGTGTATGTGTGAGTATGAATGTGTGTGCGTGTGTGTGTGTGTGTGTGTGTGTGTGCGCGTGTGTGTGTGTGTGTGTAAATCACTCTGCTCCATCTATCACCTTACTCTATGAGTCTGGTAGACTGTCCTGGGAAACTACTGAGAGTTCCAGTACTTAGTTTTCATGCTCTAGATGATTTAAAGAAAGTTTTCTTTATGTAGAGAGAGCCCCCTTGTGGTCCATTCTGAAGCTTGAATGAAATACTGATTTGATTTCTGTTGTTATATCAGATAGCAACTTTGTCTTCCTCGGTGATGCATTTCAAGCCTCTCTCTGCTATAAAGATGGTGAGGAGTTGGTAAATCACCGTGGATGCTCTTCCCATGAAGTAGGTCCATGGGAGACAACGTTTGCATCACACGCAAGATAGACAACACAGCTGGGACTGAGAGTCAGTATTAGCTTTTCCTAGTAAGAGCAAGAATGTCGATGCCTCTTTTCTTCTGCTGGAATCTGGAAGCCGAAAAGGATCCTTGCTCCTTGTCTTAGTTACTAGGGTTTCAATTGCTGCAATGAAACACCATGTCCAGCTGGGTAGTGGTGGCACATGCCTTTAATCCCAGCACTTGGGAGGCAGAGGCAGAGGCAGGTGGATTTCTGAGTTTGAGGCCAGCCTGGTCTACAGAGTGAGTTCCAGGACAGCCAGGGCTACACAGAGAAATCCTGTTTCAAAAAATTTTATTTGACACCAACAGCCTCTCATCTGACTCTGCTAATAATGCCATTTTCTGCCAGTCGGATGGTATTCAGTTAGTCTGGCTATTGAGCATGGTAGTTCACATTTAGGTATTAAATTTTGACAAGTTTCTTTCTCTTTTGATTTGAAATAGACAAACTAGTGGAAATATGAGGTTTTGAAGAGTGGATTGTCTATCATTAGAATGATCTTGATGCAAGGCTCCAAATTTATTCATGTACCAAACAATCATTAATTATACCATTTTACTATACTATACTAATTTCTTTTCCATATATAATTGACTAATATATATGTATATATACACATGTGTATATATGCATATATACTCATATATATATACATATGTGTGTATATATATATGTATATATGTATATATTTTTGTTTTTCAAAACAGGGTTTGTCTGTGTAGCCTTAGCTGTCTTGGAACTCACTCTGTAGACCAGGCTGGCCTCAGAATTCACAGAGATCCACTTGCCTCTGCCTCCCGAGTGCTGGGATTAAAGGGATGTGCCACCCCCTCCGGGCTTTCCTTTCTATTATTTTATATTGCTGATTAACAACATATTTTTCCTTTACCCTTAGAAGCAGTTGAAAGTACTGAGTCCTTTTCAATACCAAGGTAGGATTTTAAAGATTAAGTAAAGAAAAAAGACAACTGGTACTTGTTAGTGTTCTCTGGCTCACTGCCACATGATGTGCTTGACACTGGCTGTTTTGTGGCCACCACAACTTGTTTGCAGAGTATGCATGCTGTCTGTCCTAGCCCATTTTCCTCAGCTAGGTGGCTCTCACTGAGGGCATCCTAGTCCCACAGTTGCCAGGAAGCTGATGCAGGGAATTAGACTGTGTACTTTCTCAGTGCCTTTTCCTGCTCTTCTGTATAAGCAATAAAATCGAGAAACTGCTTCGTACAACCTCAATACCCAAAGTCCAGCTGTGTGAGCTCTTGTACAAGCTTGGTGGTGCTATAACCACCGTCTTAGAAATCTTACAGCTGCAGTCATAACCAAGGCCTGTTTTAACCAGTGAAAGTTTCAGGGTAGGTCTCAAGCCTGTGGCTATCAGATTTTCAATTTGATACAGAACAAAATCGTGCAACTTCTGTAGAGGAATTATTTTTCTGTAAGTAAACCATGTCTACATGTAGACATCATTCAGCTAACAGTATTTAAATAGGTCTTCTAGAATATCTGAATTATTATTTTTGTTACTGACTCCCTATTCATTTCCCCCCTGAGGGGGAAATACTACTGTTACTTCCTTACATTTCATTTTCTAATCTGTTCTCATCATCAACGAACACTTGTTGTTGCTATTGTCTTCCTGCATGGTTTTACCTTCAGTCCTTTGCTTGTGCAGACCCTATTGACAGTCCACACAGTATAAGGACTTTAGGGACTTACCGAAAGTGACAGGAGTGAAATCTGACCTTATGTCCTTTACACCTAAGGCCTGTGGCCTTAATTTATTGTTTATTTATCAGTGCTTTAAAGATGAAGTATGTGAGAATTTGAAAACTGCCGAAGATGAGAATGGAATTAAAAAGCGGATCCATGGTAGTTTCTAAGAATGGAGTTACAGAGAAGGGGGAATTTTTATAGGCTCAGATGTGCTTGTGTTAACACTGATGATTTTAGAATATTTGGAGTCTATATATCAACAGGATTATAATGATACAGGAGTTTGTGGGACATATTTATTAAGTTTGATATAATCTGCACTCAGTAATACTTCTCAAATTTCTAAATATGTCATTTCTATCTTTTACATTTCATAAAAATATCACATTTGACTTTAATTGAATAATATACTCATGATTATTTGATTATAATAATATTAGTATAGCATTCTCAGGTTCCTATTAAAACTACAAGTGGATTGTTTTTAACCTGTGTGTTTATTAAATTGTTTTTATATGTGTTTAGCTTAAAATGGATTAGAAGAGTGTTATATTTTATAAATATTCAAATTACAGATGCTCTTCATAAGACCAGTACAAAAACATTACAAGGTTCTCTTTGAGAAAAATAAATATTTACAGTGTAAAATGAATTTGTTGAATCTCAATATAGAAAAGTAGATTTTTCTATATAACACAGTTTCAGTGTGTTCAACACAATTCCAGATGAACTGAGAGGGATTTTAAAGAATAGAACTCACCCATTTTTATACATTTTTGTTCTGAAGGGTCTCCACCAAACCTGCTGTTAATGACTCTGAGCCCACAACAAGAAAGGAGGAATATAAGTTTGATACAAAGGTAAAATTCTATGAGGAGTCAATCTTCTTGTTCTTAGTGTGGATTGTTTTAGCATTTGTTCTTAAATTCAACAATAATCTACGTATTATCCCTTTACTGAACTCTGATCAGAGAAAACATTCTACATAGTTAGAATTAGTCAGTAAGTTTGTACTTGGGACCCTCACAAAGTGATAGTAAGTATTTTTGGACAGCAAGACTTGAATGAGAAGTGATAAGAGAAAAACAAGGTGATGTTAATTTTAAATTCAGCAAACTTTCCTCTTGATAAAGTAAAATTAAAATTTGGGGGATGATTTGTGGAACAAATATACCTTTGTGTCATTTTTTTAAAATAATACCAATATAACTTTTATTAAACTGATGACTACAAAAAAGAATCTAGTGTGAGGCTGAGGGTTGGCTCGGTGGTTAAGAGCACACTCTGCTGTTATGAGGACCCAGGCCTGGTTCTCAGCACCACATGGTGGCTCACCGCCATCTGTAACCCCAATTCCAGGGCATCAGGTACCTTTTACTGACTTCTATGGGCATCAGGCATGTATATGGTGCCCAGGCATACATGCACATAAAATATTTATACACATAAAATAAATTTAAATTTTTAGTATAGTCATTTATCATAGTAATCAAGGAAATTTCTGGTGTCTCATGGTTCTAACTAGCTAGCAGAGATGTGTAAGTTTTTACATATCATAGTAACACATGTGGACATGTCCAATGAGCAACTTAACAGTTGTGGTATGTTCTAAGAGTCAGTACTTTTTTCATCAAAGAATGAAAAGCAAGATGAGTAACTGAATCTACAATATTCCCAGTTAGTGTTTTCAAGCATCCCTTCCAATCACTCTCAGAAAGTTTAACTGACATTAATATTTATTGTTTTACCCCCTTTTAACTGTGCTATTTGAGCTTAGATCCAAGTGTATGTAGATAGTGTTCTACCACATGGTTACCCACCCACCCCCAATACTGACAGTCAAATATTAACAGAACATTTTCAACTTTGAAACTCAGGAACCCTCAGGATTATATTCCTCCTAACCTCCCAAAATAATCCATATGTAAAGATTTAGGAGCTGTTGACATCATGGCTTAGCATGGAACTGATTAGTGCCTGATTAGTGCATGCCAGTACCGGGTCCAAATTTCCAAAATTTGAACAGTATCTGAAAAGTATTTGAGGGCTTATAAACCTAATATTTGAATAGTGATAGATTTATGATTTTATTCACCTTTTGATAACATTTTATATGCTAGGCTATGAAAAAGCTAGAAGCAAGGATTCTGTGTCTGCTGATACAGAATTAGGAAAATCAGGATGATTCTAAAATAAGGTTTTACATTTCTAAACTCATACTAGTAGTTTTTTGTTTTGTTTTGTTTTTCCGAGACAGGGTTTCTCTGTGTAGCTCTGGCTGTCCTGGAACTCACTCTGTAGACCAGGCTGGCCTCAAACTCAGAAATCCGCCTGCCACTGCCTCCCAAGTGCTGGGATTAAAGGCATGTGCCACCACTGCCCGGCCATACTGGTACTTTAAAATGCATAAATTGGCAGACTCAGCTTCCCCTTAACTCTCTCATTCTCTCCTCTCCAGACTTAACCATAGACCTGCTGTAGCAAAAACCCCTCCTTCTATCCTATCTCCATTCCCTAGGGTCTCCATCACTTGGTATAGACTCAGGATCCCCCTAACTCTTTCTTGCTTTCCCTCTCAGCCTCTCCTTCTTGCTCATCTCTATGACTTTATATCATCCACCAATACCGAGCAACACTCTATACCAGAGATCTCATGGCCATCACACTTGTCTAGGATCCAGAATGAGCAACAGCAACCAATGACCCAAACATCCAACCAACAAAAATAAGACCAGACATCCACTCCAAGAAACACCTCAAATATCCTAACTCCAGATGCCTAGATCCCAGAACAAAACTGTAACATGAACAATCAAGATAATATGCCTCCTCCAGAATCCAGTAATATACAGACAGACATATTAAAGCAAGGTACATATAAAGGCAGGCCCATTAGAACAACACCTGACTTCTCAGTGGAGACTCTGAAAGCCAGAAGAGCCTGGATAGATGTTTTACAAACTCAGAGAGACTACAGATGCCAGCCCAGAATAGTGTACCCAGAAAAACTATCAATCACAATTGACAGAGAAAGAAAAACATTCTACGGTAAGATTCACAATTGTTTCTATGAATCCAGTTTTATAGGATAAATAATATTTAAAAAGAAAACAAAAGGAATAAATAATTCTAAACCATTAAATCAAAAGACAGGGGGAAAACTCGTACAATAAAAAACAGTAATCAATAATGTTCATTAATAACTTTTGATATTAATGGTCTCAATATCCCTCCCAAAATGGATACAAACTAATAGATTAAATTAGAAAATAGGATTCAGTGCCAGGCAGTGGTGGCGCATGCTTTTAATCCCAGTACTTGGGAGGCAGAGGCAGGCAGATTTCTGAGTTCGAGACCAGCCTAGTCTACAGAGTAAGTTCCAGGACAGCCAGGGCTACACAGAGAAACCCTGTCTCGGGAAGAAAAAAAAAAAAAGATGCAATTTTAAAATGTATATTTTTCACCAAACTGGAAAAACCTAGAACCTACTGCCTTAGCTTAGTCATCATCACTACCACCCAGCAGCAAACACTGAAATCTACAGCAGTGACCTATGTGCATGACAGGCAGCTGCAATAGTGTCACACATGTTGCAGGAGTGACCACTATGTGACTGAATTTAAGACACACTGTAAGATGGAACCACCCTTGTCTGACATTGCTTTGGTGGCCAAAACCTTAGTTAAACTGGATAAGCCATGGGCCTAGGGGAAATGCAAATACAAGTGTGTTCTTCTAAAGGAACACAGCAAAAACAATACCCATAGATCAGTGCCTTGCTTAATTACCCTTAACAGAGAAGTTCTCTCTTGCAGAAGATGGGAATTAACCCACAGACCTACAAGTAAACAATGTGCAGAGTGAGAGACTTCAGAGTATTCTGTCTTAAGTGAGGTGTTTTCATCAAACCTCTCCCTTGAAGGCTCAGGGATCGATGTGAAAGAGGAGGCAGAAAGACTCTTAAGACCCGGCCTTGAGAGATAAGTCCAAGGAACGTGTCTTCCATGCACAACAGCAATGATGCACAATGAACTCACAGAGACTGAACCAGCGTGCACGTAGCCTGCACAGGCTCAAGCCAGACAGGGGCCCACTGCTAAGAGGGAGAAGGAGACATGGGTCCCACCCTAACCAAGAAGCTTTTTGCAATTGATACTCAGTTGCAAAAGAAAAATTAGTTTTCTCCAGTGGAGTGTTGCTGGGTAAGTCAATCACACTCCAGGGCAGGCCATTCAGTGAGGATTAGTCTACAGTGACAGCGTTAAGTGTTCTGGATCATGGACTCTTGTAGAAGGACTAAGATAAATGAGGGATGATTTTTTTTTTAACATTTATTTATTGTATGTGTGGGAATATGTCCATGTCTCAACATTCCATGAAGATAAGATCAGAGACCACCTTGGGGAGTTAGTCTCTTTCCACCATGTGGATTCTGGAAGCTGCACCCAGACTTGGGTTTGAAGCCCTTTCCGTACTCAGAGGCATCTCACCAGTCCTAAACTAGTTTTACATGTTAATTTTCTTGTATGATTCTTTTGTAGCTAAACGTGTATTATGAAAAGCCAAATTGTCCACATTAAATCTCTTTGTTTGTTTGTTCCTGCCCTATAATTTCTAAGGACAAGGATAGGTTAGAGAGACATCCCCTGGCAGCCAGAGCGTCCCGGCATCAAGCCAAGCAGCTGAGCCCTCCACCTTCACAACTCCAAGAAAGAGCTCAGGAGCCAGAGATGGACGCAGTTTCTGATGAGGAAGATACATCTGGACTTTCAAAATCTGCTAAGGGACAAATGCTTGGGGGAAAGTTGATGGAAGGAGAAAAACCGGAGGGCAAAGAAACTGTACAGTGTGTCATAAACAAGCCAACGAAGAAGGGTGGTGAGATCTATGAAGGTGTCAACGCTAAGGAAGAGCGACCACCTGTTGTCTCAGGAAAAGCTCACCTGACTTCAGCCCCCACTAACCTGGCCTACAGTATGCTTGATTGTGGCAACAGAGATGTGAGTGCTGCGCTGGTCTCTGTAGCGCTGCCGACCCTTCCCAGACAGGAGGAAGGTGCCCTTGGAAATACCTTTCCACCTCCCTCGTCTTCTCAGGTCATAGAATACCGTGGCCAGTCACTTACTAAGTTTCCCTTAACGAGAAATAAATTAGACTGTGAAAATAACGCGTCTAATCTGGAAGAATCTTTTCATAAAAGAAAAGAGAAATCTTCTAAAAATATTGAAAGCAGAAAGGTAAAAGGTAAATGCCCAGAAGTACGCATGGGTGAAAAGCAAGAAGACCATGAGTTCAAGAGCCAGTTGCAAAAAACTATGAAGCCAAAATGCACCGACTGGCAGTTAGATACCGGACACATGCTGAAGTCCAGTGATGCCAACAGGCTTTCAAACGCCAAAGAGAGGAGCCACGTGAGCGAAGTAAGAAGTTGGAGTGATTCTACCCTTGTAAGCGATATGACCAGGAAAAGTAAAGGCACACAAGACTTGTCCCTGAAGCCTCTGCCCTGCAAGGGTGATTGTGAAGCCCCAGCGCGCACCATGGGAACGGCCCGTGATGCGCCCCCTGGTGGTCGGACAACACGAGCTTTCGAGGATGAAGAACTGCAAAACAGGCTGTCTGACAGTGAGTTCCGGATACTGGAGGAAGAGATCCTGGCCTGGGAGAAAGTCCATCTTGAAAAGGAGGTAGTTGCTCTTTTGCTGACATGAGTTGCATGCCTGTTGTCTGTTCGTGTTGTCTTTTTCCCTAATCAAATCGAGTTATGTATGCATGAGATTGGTAGCCATGTAGACTACTCTGTTTCCTAAGCAAAGGAATGTAACGCCATGGGATCCGCTTCTTAAACCACCCTGGGCATGTCATTAGATACTGGGAAGGAAGGGTGTAAATTCAGCACCTGGCATTTTTGTAGACATTTAGAAAGTAACTGCTCTTAGCATTCCTTCTTCTCCAGACTAGAAATCCTGTGTGGTCTTTATGTAATGAAGAGATAATCCCATGGCAGGTCTGGTATTTGCTCGGTGGTCTTTTTTGCTCTTTTTAGAAAAATACTGAGGGGTTGGAGGGATGGCTCCATGGTTAAGAATACTGGCTGATCTTCCAAAGGACCCAGGTTCTATTCCCAGCACCCGTGTGCTGGCTCACAGCCTTCTCTAACTCCAGTTACAGACATGCACGCATGTTTCTTACTACTTTCATATTTTAGTCAATCACCTCCCATCAGTAATTTCCCACTTTATATCTAGACTGTCAAAACTCCTGTTTATCAAAATGAAGGTCCTATCATCCTGTGCCTATGTTCACCAAGATGTGATCATGGCAAATTTGGAGCTTTACAACCAAAGCAGGGTCGTGGGAAGCATTTGGGGTATTTTTTGGGTATGGCCCCACAGGCTAGTAACCTCAGCATTTGGTAGGTATAGGGCAGGCATGCATGCGATGACAATACCAACTCTGTAAGTCATGTTGGAAGTCAGTCTGAGTGACACAAGCAATATACACATAATTTTTTATTTAAAGCATTTAATAACATTTAATCCCAGTGCAAATACAAATCAAAGGCAGACATCCTAAAGTGTAGTTTCTTGTTGAGATAGGTGTGCCATCCAGTTTTGGTTAATATATATGATGGCCATGGACCCTACCATCTCTATACAAAGATTGGTTACCATATGAAGAAAAGGTATCTAGAAATTATGAAAAAGATCCTTTTATAGACAGGTTCGGGAACTTAATTAACATTTACTTAATTTTATAACAGTGACTTTTGAAATAGGAATTTCATTAAGAAGTTATTAGCTTTTACAGTCTTTAGGTCTGGTTAACTTTAGTGTATGAAATTTTTGTTTCCAAGATTTTTAAATAACAAAGTAAAAAATAAAGAAATGATGAATAGGAAAACTTCAGATACCATCTTATGAAATGCTTGGGAAATGTTTGCAGATTAATTATGGGTATTGATTTTTGCAGAGTATCTCTGAGAATCTGCTAAACAAGTGTGAGGGGATTATATCTGATGCCACAGCTCAACAAGGGCAAAATCTAGAAATGGAACAGGCAGCAGGTAAGGTCGAGAGCATCCTAAAAGTCATTGGGACAAGCAGTCACAGACTGAGAGGTAAAAATGTGCCCTACAGCCAAAGAAATGAACCAACTAAATGTCAGGGAAAGGAACAGACAAGAAAAGGGGGATTCAGGTGTCTGTCATTCCAGGACAAGAGGAGAGCGCCTCCAAATGAGTTCCATGTCAAGATATTCTGAGACCTGAGGAAAGTTAGGACTTGGAACTGGGAGGAAGGAGAGGAGAAAGAAAGGAAAGGCCAGTAGGGCAGAGTGGATGAAGAACATGATGCTGCTCTGCCCAGCCAAGGGCAAGGAGTTGGAATGCTTCTTCACAAAGTCAAACCCAAGGGGTTAGAAACGTGGGGGAAGAGGGACCGCTTCCAGTTTCAAACAGACTCCAGTTTCCTCAGTCCTCTCTTCCTCACCTGTGAGATGCCCCCAGACGCCGCCAGTGCCACGTAGAGTTGTGGTACATTTTTAATCATAAATAAGTTCAAATGTACCTGGTCATCCACCTGGGTATACAGTTTAGCGTTGTGGAAAGTGTTCTTTCCCATTATTTAAAAGGTTTTAAAGAAGAAAGAGTTGGAATTGTCATGGAGAAATCAGAAAAACAAACAAAATGAAACAAAAAAATCACAGAGTTTTTTTAAATCTTATCACCCATAACACCTTTGGCCATCATAATGTGAATTGTCTGATAAGGGGCAACTAGTAGCCCGAGTCCAAAATGAAGAGGTGAACTCTTTGTTAGACTATTGTAAAACAAGGCCTCTAGAGTCACCTGGCCAAACCACTACAGCGTGCACATGCTGACCAGTGAGTGTGGGGTGATGTGTCAACCTGCTCCGTTCTTCTGAGACCTTCTATTGCTGCATACATTCCACGTATCAGTTACTTCAGCACCCTTCGTGAGTGCTGCAAAGCCTGGGGACATAAATTCTGTGGTGTCACATGAAGCACACTCTCCACTTACACTTGGGACTCAACATTGCTTCGTACACTGCTGTCCACCTTCTTTAAAAGCAGAGAAAGCAAGTTGTGCATATAAAATGCTTTGCATATAAAAATATTGAGTTTTTTTTGTTGTTGTTTATTTTGTGCGTATGAGTGTGCTAAATTGAACCCTGTTCAGTTTTCCAGGTGCCTAGATTTTTATATTTGTTTCATAAAAATTGGTTCTCTACTGTGCACTGCTAATATTTAAACTTTGTGAGAGTTCAGGCCTGCACTGCTCAGCATGTGCTGTTGTCATCTGAGGCTTCCCTCCTGTCCTCTATCCACTGGTCCCTCACCTCCACCTCGCAACAGATTTGCCATGACTTATCTCTGTGAAAATGGCCCCCTAGCACTCTAAAGCATGAGTTTTAACACCAGTGGTTAAAACATGTAAGCCAGACTTCTCCCTGACTGTGTCTAGCCCTTCTGGCTCTGCCCTGTTGCCTGGGATTTCTGACCGGCTGTGCTGTCTGCCTAGACCCTTGTCCTTAGACAAGCTTGTATCTGTTGCTCTTAGGCCTGCCTCGCCCTTGGCTGCTGTCTGTGCAGTTTATGTCACTCTGAAACTCTAGCTCAAGCAAAGCTGTAAAGCTGTGTTCATCCTTGAGAGCTCAGTGCCTGCAGCTTGTATGGATCCACCGAATAAGCCAGGCACAGTGGCACACCCCTTTAATTCTAGCACTCAGGAGGCAGAGGCACACTGATCACTGTGAGTTTGAGGTCAGCCTGGTCCACATTGTAAATGCCAGGACACCCAGGGCTACCCAGAGAAACCCTGTCTTAAAAATTAAAAAAGAAAGAAAGACTCCATGGGACAGGAGGTAAAACAAATGCATGTGTGTGCACATGCATGTGGTGTGTGCTTGACTGTATTATGCACATGTGTGTGGAAGCCACACCTCATTCCCCACCTCATCTTCTTTTTGTCTCTAATGAGCTACATATCTTGTATGCACATGTATGTGAATGTGCTGGCCACACAGGAATGTGCCCTAACACATGTGAGGAGATCAGAGGACTTATATGAGTTGGTTCTCTGCCTGCATCATATGAGTCTCAGGATCACCTGACTACTGAGCCATCTTTCTGTCCCCATCTCACCCCCAACTTGATCTTTTGAGACATCATCCCCCCGAACCTGGAGCTCATCAGTTACCTCCCCTGGCTGGTCAGCAGGCTCCTCCAGAGACCTGTGCCTTCCTCTACCCACTGTGCTGTGATTGCAGATTTGTGCAGCCACACTCCGCTTTTAAGTGGATGCCAGGATTTGAACTCAGGTTCTTATGCTTGCTCGGCAGGAATTTTACTGAACTATCTTCTCCAGGCTTGAATGTTAGTAAATAACTTGACTTCTCTTGTTAGAGAGATAGAATAGACTTGCTGCTAAAATGTGAGGGGACACATAGGAAGGACATCAGTTTATCTGTGTAGTTATTGCCACTGAGGACCTGACTGCAGCAAAGAAGGGAATTTGTCACAAAATGAACAAAAATGCTTCTGATAAGAGGAAGACAGTATTACACGTAAATGTGCAAACAAATCCTATTAATTTTGGGCTCAGTGACTAATAACAAGGGCTGTGTAAAACATAGTGTTATGAGGCCAAAAAAAAAAAAAAAGGTGTGGTTATGTGTATCTCCTTCTTCCCTGTCTTAACACTCTGCTTCTGGGGATCTTGTCGACAGAGTCAAGTCTGGGTTTGTAGAATCGTTCCAACATCAGGGTGTCTAGAGGCCGCTTTTACCCACTGTCCGAATGACTGTCCTCGGGTTTGGGCTATTCAGGTTTCCTCGTTTAGGGGGAAGGATTTATTGAGCCCAATAATGTAAAGTGTGTGTGTGTGTCTATGTGCGTGTACATGTGTGTATCTGTGTGCATGTACATATGTGTGTGCGTGTACATATATGTGTGTATATCTGTGTGTCTATGTGTGTGTACATGTGTGTGTCTGTGTGCATGTACATGTGTGTATAGATATGTGTGTGTATATCTGTGTGTGTACATGTGTGTGTACATATGTGTGTATTTGTGTGTATATCTATGTGTATGTCTATGTGTGTGTACATGTGTGTTTGAGTGTATGTGTGTTTGTGTGTGTGCATGTGTGTGTATATGTGTGTGTGTCTCTCTCCCTTTGCGTATGTAGAGCAGCTTGCTTATAACTTATTTTAATGAAGGAGCCACCTGCACATTAATCTTGATTTAAAATTTTAATTTGGAAATTGAAAATAACCATTATCCCTTTAGAGTTTTATTCTTTTCTTCTACTTTATAACCTCTAAGTGAGTAGCTTTTTAAGAGAATTGTGTGTGTGTCTCAGCAGAAGTGGACTCTGAGGGGACATCACAGCTGGAACCAAAGAGTCTTGACAGCAGTGAAACTCCTCAGCCGTCGGTAGGCACAATTTGAATGCGCATCTCTGCCATGTTTTCTCTGTGTTAACAATGTGCCATACTCCAAACAGCACTTGGACATGTAATGTTTTAAACACCTTAAACTAGTACAAAACAGTGTGTTCTATTTATAGTTTATTAAATGCCACATCCCAAGACTGATCTATCAGAACCATAAACCAGACTCAGGAGATGGCTGCAACATTGAGTTAAGATCCTATAGGGCTTTTAAGCCTAAAGTACACAAACATCCAAGTTATTCCACCAATCAGGATTTAGGGATAGGGGATTTCCTTAGAAACTTGTCTTTCTTGTACACTTATCCTGCTCCCATTAATTGGAGTATTCAGCTGGGGCAGGGGGCTTGCCTTGTTTAACATTCATGTTTTAACTTGTCAACCAGGATGTCAGTTACCTACATACATGTCTCTTTTTGACAAACAGATTCCCGGGGAGGTCTTGAAAACTTAAACTTTTCTCCATCCCTACTCAAAATGGAAGTCTTATTCTAAAATAGTTTCTTATAATGGTGCCAGTGTCTCTCTTATGTTGAGGTCCATCCCAGGGACAGCAAAATTCATAAAAGCTCATACACAAGTGCAGAAAGTGCTGCCTGGTGGTTGATTGGGTCCAAGCTTATCGTGGCTAACTATACAAAGCAGCTCTAATTGACTTCTATTGTGATTGGTTTCCAAGAAAACCAAAGCACAGAACATGCTAGTAACAGCGTATGAGAAAGTTTCCTTAGTAGTGCACAAAATAGCAGACTAGAGAGGTAGCAGTTACCTAGGCCCTAACAGTCACAATGCATACTGACCGCTCTTACCCCAGCCCCGGTCTTACCCCATCCACCCCCATTCCCACAATCTCTCTCAGTCATGTCTATTCCCTTTGTTTTGTTTTTACCAGCAATGTCTGTGTAACCAGGCTTTCATAGCATATGTGGGATCCCAGTGGACTCAGCTGTGGGTACACAACTGAAGACAACGATTTCCCTTTTCTCAGGATCTATTAATAGCGGATAGTCAGCAGTAAATGTAGGATCCCGAGCCCCTCCCCTTTCCATGATTGATTATTGACAGGCCAGTCTTGCAGGTGGCTGCAGCTGTTGCAAGTTGATGGTGGCATTGGCTGTGTTGAGTCTACGATGGCATTTCACAGCCGTTCAAAGAAACCCATCTTTCTGTCTTACCTCTTCCATTCCCTCATTCTCAGTGTTTCCTGAGACTTAACATGGGTGGCAGCTGGTGGTGGTGCTATGGGTGCCTTGTTGAGACTGAGCATCCTGCGGTGCTGAGCATCCTGCAGTCACTCACTCTTAGCATCTTGGGAAGGAAGCCTTGAGTCTTTGCCTTTGCCACTATCTGTTGTGAGGAGAGGTCTGCGGGGGTGGGGGGGCGGAGGCAGGGCAGCCCCAGCGAGGGGGCTTCTTCTTTCTTGTCGGTTCTTCTTGAGAGGCAGCAGAGGGGGAAGAGCATAGGTGGAGGGTAAGACTTTGTCTTACAAGATCCTGGGGTACGACTTTGTCTTATGAGAAATTGAGGGTTGCTGTATAATTAAAAAGTTTACTTATCTAAGTCTAAGATACTATGCTATTGTAGCTGACCTGCCTTCTGTGATCCTCTGAGGCCAGAAACTGCAGTTTCTGGCACTTAGCACCTCATCCTAAAACAGCAGGAGATTAAGTAAAAGGATTGATTGCTAGAGCCTAGTCCCTATTGTCCAGATGCCTCTTGCTTGTCAGGCTAGGGGGAAGTTTGGAGCAATAAACTTCTATTGAACCAGGAGAAGAGAATAACACTCACCGAAGGAAAAACTTTTACATAAGCAAATATGCAAATCTCACATAAATTCATAACCTGATTTATTCATGCTCATTTATTCATTTATACATTTCCATTCAAACCCAGTTGAGTCTAACTTACATGCATTCTCACAATTGCATACTTACACACACATCCATACTTACATATGCATATGGAGCAGAAGACCAAGCACCGATGCAGAAAGAACTCACTCATTCTGGATGAAAACTGCGCTCCAATCTTTATTACATAGAGAAAGAAAAGGTTTCTACCCTTTTAATGTTAAATGAATTAAACCCATGTTTATAAGAAAAAAAGCTTTGTTTCTTTTAATAAGACTAAGCCTGCCTTGTCCTTATCATGGGACCTGTTCTGTCCCATGGTAAGGAGAAGCCTGCCTGCTCCTTCTGCTCTCTGCAGCATCTTCCTTTTTCCTCTTTCCCTCTGCATTCTGCACATTGCTCTCTTAGTATTGTATGTTACCTATAGTTTCTAAGTTATTCCACTCTGCATCATCCTTCTAATCTAAAAAATGTTCTGCCTAAAGACTTCTCCTCAGCTCAGTTCCCCTCTCAGCTCACTCAGTTCTCACCTCTGTTCCTCTCACCTCAGTCCCCCAGTTCTGACTCTTCTCTTTCTCCTCAGTCCTTAAGCATCTTTCAGAAGACGTGATCTCATGTTAAAAAGTTCACCACAAGTTCACACAGGAAATCAAATCATAAATTGATATACAAGTTTACAACAGAGAATGTTTACATGCATATCCATTAGGAGTAATTATCTAGCTAAAAATCCATCACCTGTCTCAGGTCCACAGGTTCACTGAAGGTTTAAAACCATAACTGGGTTATTAGTGAAGTTTTGCATAGATAAACCCAGTCAATAGTTTGTCTTCTGTCTAGCACCTATAATAAATCATTAGTTCCCTTTTTATGACCTTTGGTTAATTTTTCTACAACCTCTTGGAATGTGCTCTGAGTAGGAGAAAGTCTGGTTTCTGTCTAAGAGCAACTAACTGGTGACACATGGGAGACTGACAGAGTTTGCATTGTAGTTTTGACTATCAGAAAAGGACCTAATAGCAGTCCCACTATAAATGAGCCTAATAATCACTGATATAATTTTAGGAATTCTTATAGGATCATCATAAAGACTTAAGTCATCTATTTATCTATATAGCATCACTATAAAACAGTACATCTTCGTGGATCTGCAGAGATCTGCTCCAAAGGGGTGTGCTATTACTTAGTGATTATTATACATGTATAATAATAACAGGAAAAGCATATTAATAGCAGGAATCTTTCCTAAAATGAATCCTTTACAGCCTTACTTAATAAGGGCGCACCTGTCACAGATTACATAATAATCCGAAGCAGGTCATTTCAGAATGATCACCTGCTAGTTATTAGCTTGTCCCATTATGGCTCCTGACAGAGGTTCTTCTGGTTAAGGTTGAGAGTGGCTTTTGGCTGTGGGTATAAACTTAGGTATTTAGAAAGTGGCTAATGCTGTTACCTATTGTTTTTTGTGAGCACTAGAGTATATTCAGCCTTAACACTCCAAGCCCATATAGATGTCACAACATGTTGCTATGTAATTTAAATTGAAACTTAGCAATTAGTGTTTGTGTGACTGCTGTTAGTGCTTTGGCTCTGGGCAGGGTCAAGCTGTAGGCTTGGCTCTGATGTTTTCATTCTGCCCCGTTATTCATCAGATCGTGCACTGAAGCTCACTAGCATGGCTTACTTTTTGAGGCCTAAGAGGGCAAATATTTTTATATAAGGACAAATTCGTAATATTAAAAATAAACAATTCATCTCTGATAAATTAACACAGAGCAGGCTGATTAATAATTAATTTAACACATAATTGTTTTGTCCAAACAGCAATGACAACATAACTTCTCCAGTTTATGTTTTTATCCTTGTGTTGGCTAAGCAAATTATTTTCTTTTTTAAAAATTTACTGCCTAGTGATTTCTGACATCTAAACACATATTAAGAAATTTAAATGTAAGATACATATTTATTGTTTACTATTTTTCTCCTCTATATCCTGTGACCGCTGAAGGATCCAGACCTCTCGAAGACGTGCCCCCAAACACAGAACACACCTGCAGATCCAACTGCGCCAATCCATCCCCTATCTGAGAAGGAGAGCAAGCAAATTCACCCCCCACCTTTGCATCTGAAAAAAATGTCTGAAGATCTCGAAATAAACAAGACATATGACAAAGAATGTGCACCGGGACATCCCAAAGCGCCCTCAGTGGAAGCGCATGGGAGAGAGTCTCTTACTCGAGACACGTCAGGGAATGACAGAGAAGCAAACCTAAGGACCCAAAGCAAGCAAAAGCAGCACCCGGCTGGGGATGTGCTGGGAAGCATCTGTCCTGTGGAAGAACCACTTCCGGCTAACTGTAGAACAGCTCACTTCCAGGTGGAAGAACCACTTCCGGCTAACTGTAGAACAGCTCACTTCCAGGTAACTGTCTGATGTGAGTTGAAGGTGTGTCTGGTTTGCCTGTCTAAAGTGATGTGGACATCTCCCAAACTTGAAAAATGATAGAGGGAAAATGTCTTCCCTCTCCTTCTCGCTCTTGGTCTGAGCATGAGCTTGGCAGCCATCCTGTGTGTTTGCCAAGTTAAAAAAAAAAAAAATCAAACACTGAACACATTTAACACTGAACACAAATAAGGGGAGTCTTAGGATTCAGAAGACAAGACTAGAAAGTCCCCGGGAGTGTCGAACTGAAGTGTAAGGAAGTAACATGCTTGAAATTGGTGTGTTAAAAGTAGGAACTGGAAATTAGGTATTGGACAGACCCACGAGGGCCGTGGCTTATAGACTTCAAAGAAGTGAATCATATGACTGAAATTACCCATACCACTGCACAGAGGCTGAAGAGGTGGCTCAGCAGTTCAGAGCACTGAATGCTCTTTCAGAGGATGCAGGTTCAGTCCCCAGCTCCCACATGACTGCTCTTAACCATCTGTAACTGCAGCTCCTGGGGATCTGTCTGCTTGGGTGCCAGGCATGTGGTGCACAGACACACATGTAAATAATTGATAAATATAATAATAATTTTTAATCACAGTATTTCTGCAACTAAATACATTGATACAATAATATAAGTAATTCAGGGCTTGCCTAGCTCCTGCAGTGGCCACAAGTATAAAGCCTGGAGCCTGAGTCCTAAAATGTCAGGAGCTCCCCACACCCTGACAGGTATCAGTCTGTGTGAATTAGGAAAGACAGCAAGACAAGTTGAGATTAGTAACAAGATGGGCATTTTAAAAGTAGATTCCAGGCTGGGCTTGGTGATGCACACTCTTAACCCTAGTACTGTAGAACTGTGTGCATCTCTGTGAGTTCAAGGCCAGCCAGAGCTGCACAATGAGCCCCTGTGTCAATGAAACAGAAAGAAAATATAAAGAAAGAAAAGTTTCACATTTAAAAAGAGGTCCTGCTATTCTTGCTTTCAAAAATCAATTTTATTCTTATTTTTGCTGACTAAAAGCTTTCATATAGTAGTGCATGCCTCTAATTCCAGCACATAGGAGGCAGAGGTGGGCAGATCTCTTCAAGTTCAAGGCTAGCCTGATCTATATTTCAGCTTCCAGGGCAGCTAGGACTACATAGAGAGACCCTGTCTCAGACAAACAAAACAAAAAGTTTCCCTATTCAATGGGATTATCCATAGATAAAACTGTGTCTAGATAGAGGTGGTTTCTACTGTCTAAATAATAAAAGTTCAGAAAAATATTTTGAGTGGATTTTTACTAATCAACTCCAGTCTTTCTTCCCAGTACCATATGGCCTAGAAAATCAATTTACCCCATATCATGTGATCTTTTGAGTTAAGATAAACACAGGAGTATGGTATTGATTGCCAGCTTTTGATAGATGTGCTTTCATTGACTTAAGGGAAAATTACTCAATGGGAACAAAGCAATAAATGAGAAGAAATGAAAATGTCTTGACAAAGAACTTCCACTCAAATCAGCACAGTCACTGTGCTTTGGTGTGTGCAAGCTTGGCATTGTCCATTCAGACCTCTGGAAGATGTAATTCCTTCTTGGTAAACTTTGACAACAGGCATATGTACTTCCATGGAGTTTAACACTGATTGGCAAACTATCCTCGATAAAGCATCCCATACAGTATGGTCTTTGGTAAAGTTGGCTTCAGAGCATACGATTTTATATCATGCAAGAACATTCATCATCTGCCAGAAAATATATTTGATCCAGATTCACAAAAATCTAGAGAAATATTGAAAGCATAAGTATAGATGAGGCCTCCCATCTCCTAAGAAAACATGGCATTATTTTGCAAATTTGCTGCATCCTTGTGGCTCCAGGGATTTTCCAGCCTGCCCCAGTGAGGGAGGGAGGAAGGGAAGCAAAAGAGAAAAGCTGGGACCAGGCAGACAGAGCTCTCCAATGGAGGAACTGAAGCTCCAGATGGTTTGTTTTTTTTTA
>NW_022196905.1:24560644-24565388 GCF_008632895.1 Mastomys coucha | reverse complement strand
TCTGGGTTGTTTCCAGGTTCTGGCTATTATAAATAAGGCTGCTATGAACATGGTGGAGCATGTGTACCCAAAAGATACTGCAACATGTAAGAAGGACACATGCTCCAGATGTTTAATGTGCTTCCTAAGTACAGCTGAACCAGGAAGCAGGATTCTCCCATCAGCCAGGACAGGGTTATTGCACTCAGATAAAGAGGAAGACATGGTGATGGTATACAACTGAATCAAAGAGGCAGGTTAGTTAATCGCAATAGGAGCAGGCTGTAGGGGAGCAGTCTCCAGGCCATCAGATGGGGAGACAGCTCTGGTGACATTTTATGCACACTGTCAACATTCACCCTCAGATTCCTTCTGAGCCTATCCCAGGAAGCTTTGCCACTCACATGGGGTGGAGGCATTGGAGTCCTAGATATGGCTGGACCAGTGTCTACAATACACAGTGTTAACGACACATATCCACTGAGATTTTGTTAGCTCGAGGCTTCCTCCACTCTTCACACAAATTCACAAGTCTTTAATCTCGCTGACTAACTGCATGGAGTTGTTGGGTCATTTATCTGACAGAGCACTGTGGGATTGCATTGTGTCTTATGGCATTGTGAAATACTAGCAACGGCCCCTTAGAGTTTTGAATGAGTACTTGAAGCTGAAGTAGATATGACTTGGGTACCATCCATCTGTGGAATACCGAAGGTAGTGACTGTCCTGTTGGGAGGCATCTCGTTCTCAGAGTCGGAAACCAGCTCAGCAGCCTCACCTTCTGCCCAGCGGCCTCACCTTTTGCTCAGCAGCTGGTCTGGACACATCTGTTTCAGTGAGCTCCTTCACAGTTTATGAAACCTCTTATCAAAGTGATTTTAAAAGTAGTCCAAGTCAAAGGGAGAGGAGTTCTGCTCCGCAGGGAGGAGATGCTTCATCTTTCCTCCTAACACCCATGAGAGCACATGCTGGGACTCTGGCTGTTCCATGTGCGAGCCTAGCAGGAAATCCTGAAGGTGACAGGTTTTCTTCTGCTTCAGAGTTCTCCCATCGAGTAAATAGTGGAAATGCCAGACAGCAGAGACTGAATGCAAAAAGACACAGATCTAAGAATGCTCATCTTTGAAGTTATATAAAATTCTGGGTTTTTTCTTCTTAGATCAAACAGAAATAAATCAAAGCAGAATTTAAAAAGAAAAAACTCAATAGTCTCTAATGCTAAAATTAAACAAAGCAAAAACTTTAAAAATATATCTGTTTTTTTTACTTTATGCAAAAATAGTGTGAGGTGCCCTCATAGGACAAAAGAGAGTGTTGGATCCCCTGGGACTAGAGTTGTAAACATTGTGAGAGGCCATGTGGATGGGTTCTGGGAACTGAATCCAGGACCTCTACAAGAGCAACAACTGCGCTTCGTCTCTGTGCCACCTTTCCAGCCCTACACAAATCACACGCTAATCGCGAAGTGGAAATAGGTGTCAAGCAATGAAAACAGTAACAGTTTTCCTGAACAGCTTTCCTTGCCTCAAACTTTCATCAAAGGTTGAAGAAATAAGTAAGAAGCAGTGGAGTTCGGAATCGGAAGTCGAGGAGAGCCTGCGCCTTATGGTCACGGAGTGTAATGACAACCAGTTGATTTTCAGAAGGATACGCGGAATGACTGGGACGCTGTCTCCTGCTGAAGAGAAAGATGAGCTTGCTAAGTAAGGCTGTAGAAATAGTTTAAAGTCAGTCGTCCTGTTCCAAACACCAATAACAGTTTGGGCTAGTAAACTGTAGACTTCTGCTAGGACTATTGAGGTGTCTGCAAGGTTATCAGAAGTACATAAATAATTTGATATCTATTAATCTAATTAAATTGATAAATTTTTCTTTAAAACGAATAAGAGTTGATAGTGTAAAGTGATAGTACCTCTGGTGCACTCTTGTTTAAGGACACAGCTGAGCAAGGTAATTGTGGGTAATTGAGTAGTGTATATTGATACTTACTTTGGTGTCATCCTTTGAAGCTAAAGTCTTCATTTCTAGAGCTGGGTCCCTCTGGGACAGGAAAACATGAAAACACCCAGAAGACATTAAGGACATTTATTACATATTATATACAATAGGTGAATACATAGTCAAAATGTAATATGAGCACAAAAACATATATATTAAAATGTTTGTGTAAACATTTTCTATATCCATATAGCATGTGTGGGTACTTATGCCAGTGGGTTAAGGTGTTTCCCAGGTAACCTGATGACCAAGGTTCAATCCTAAAGCCCGCATAAAGGTAGAAAGTAGAAACCAATGCCATGAATTTGCCCTGTGACCTCCACACACACATGGTACATGCATACACATGCATATGCATGGCTCATACACACATTAGTAATAATGCTATAAATACTTAATATTAGAATTTTTTTAATTTGTTTATTTTATCTCATGTGTATGGGTGTATATATATGTGTGCCTCATGTGTACAGTAGTACCCATGGGAACCAGAAAAGGGAGCTGGAGTTATAGATACTTGTGAACCACCATGTGGGTGCTGGGAGTCAAGCTTGGTTCCTATGCAAAAGCAACGAGTAGTCTTACCTACTAAGCCATCTCTTAACTGGTTTCTCCCAGTTTTTGTCTGATGGGCTGTTTTGTTTGGTTGGATCTCGTCTGTGACACTTTGCACATGCTCAGACTCAACTCTTGGGTCCGCAAACTCATAATCTTATATTTGCCTAGTTGAAGAATAAATCTGACTTTCTCTTCCTTACCTGCGACTTTATAATGATAACAACTAGTAAGTGGACGCAGATGGAGAAGAGCCGGAAGGTTACCAAACTACTGTTTAACCTTTAGCTGCTGGTGTACAAGACAAGGTTGGTATTTGTGAATTTTTCAAAGGAGTGTTCCTGACTCGTGTATAAAAGAAGAAAAGGACAGCGAAAGCGAAGCATGGGCCCCCCAGGAGCCTGTGGTCACACCGGTATTTGAGAAGTCCCCTCCAGAAGCTGCTGGTCAGCTACTGCTGAAGGACCGCCACCTTCTCGCTAAAATGGATCCGGTTGAAAGAAGGTAAAAACTGTGAAGTCTTCATTTCCTGTGAAGGAGTGCTAACAGGGATTATTTTTTCTGAAACAAAACATAACAGGGCCACCTGTGCTCCAAACAAGGAGCACGCTGACAGACTATCAGTGAACTGGACTGTGCAGTGCGCAGGGTAGACCAGTCCTTGGAGATTGTTTTTCTCAGAAAAGCAACATAAAAATGGGTGGCAGATAGTAAAGGATGTAAAGTTTAAGGGCATTTCTTTTTTTCCTTTTAAAACGAAGCTTTTTAGAAGAGGATGAGGATAAAAATAATCCAGTGTAGGAGACAGTGTGCACAACTGAAATATTTGTATAACAAAGTACTTGAAATCTTGATACATTATATCAGGCTAATAGTAAACTGTCACTTGAGCTTGTATACATACAGAAAGATAGACGCGTGCATGTACACACACACACAACACAGAGAAGGGATGAAGAAAGAGAGAGAGAGAAAGAGAGAGGGGAGAGTTTGTACTAAAATGGGTCAGAAATCAAATGCTACTATATTTTATATATATAATACACAGAGTCCAGACCCACTGCGTAGGAAATGGTGCCTCCTGCCATGGGCTGAGTCTTCCCACATGTTTAAATGTGTAATCAAGATTGAGTGCCATGAACATTATCTCAGGCCTACTTGATCTAGAAATCCCTCATTGAGATTTTCTTCTCAGGTGATTCTTGGTTGGATCAAGTTGATAGTGATAATTAACTATCACAAGTACTGTTACTCTTTGACTATTAAGTTTAACTTCTGTTTATGGTTGAATCCACTTTACAGGAAATGATTGTACTTTAAATTAGATAGGCTGGACATGTGAGGTAAATTACAACTATAGAGATGTTATATAACAAGACACTGTTTGTGTTTTGTATACTTAACATTTGCCTGAAAAGATTCTTTTTTTTTTTAAGGCTGACAAAGAGAGAAGCTAAAGAAAAGCACAAGGTACTGTAAATGAGTAATCTGAAATGGAGTTTGATTGGTTGTAGGAGTGAAGCAGAGCCCAGAGAAGCTGGGTTACAGGCCAAGTGACATCTCACTGGGAGAATCTACAGCTGCCACAGCTGCCACAGCTGCCACAGCTGCCAAGCTGTCACCAACATCACCATCACCCTGCAGAGAGGATATGAACCTGTCACCTCCACTGCCCAACCCAAGCCTGGTACTGTGCATATCGGTTAGGGAGTCCGGCGATGGACCCTGTAGAGTCTGTTGCTGAGGCAGGAAGGGGTAGACAGTGAATACATACCAGGTCTCACCCATGCTACACACGGCCATATCCCAGGCCCCTTTACACAAATTCACCTACAAAATTAGTAGAGTTATGAGCAGGAGGTGGGGGAGTGGATATGAGGGGCTGAAGAGTATCCAGAGTCAGACAAACAAGGCTCAGAAAGGCCTTGCCAGAGTCAGGCAAGGTCCAGTGACCCCATGGGCATCCGCCGCAGTGTCCCAGCCTGCTGTGCTAGAGTTAGTGATACATGGGGTAGAGAACCACCAGGGCACAGAAGAACAAGCTGAGCAGCGAGACCAAGTATGCAGCTGGGCTATAGGCTTGGTTCTGTGGGAGCATCCTCCTTTTGAGACACAGAGGAAGGCAAGGAAGAGGATGAGGAAATTCAAATGAGACCTGAAGTTGGTAACCGTCCCCCACACCCAGCCCCCCAGCCCCCAACACACACCCAGC
>NW_022196905.1:24558546-24560518 GCF_008632895.1 Mastomys coucha | reverse complement strand
CCCCACGTACGCCAACACTGATGCCTAGAGATCCACAAGCTGGCTTGTTCACCAGCTCTATGGACACAGCTGATAAAGGTAGACAGGCTCACCCTCTCCTCTGACATTACTGTTTCAGTCTAACAGCAGGACAGGAACTGAAACCCCAGTGGCAGCAAAGGGAGGCATCAGACGCAGGGTCTCTAGAGCTCGCCTTTTGCCCATTACCCAGATGTTGAGAAATAGCTTTCCCTGTACACTGTCAGGTTTCAGTTATTTATTTTTACTCCTAACTTGTAGTAAACACTTAAGTCAGCTAGACATGGTGGTGCACGCCTTTAGTCCCAGCTCCTGGGAGGCAGAGGCAGGGAGATTTTTGTGAGTTTGAGGCCAGCCTGGTCTACAAAGCTAATTCCAGGACAGCTAGGAAACTCTGTTTCTAAAAGTCAATGTAAAAAGAGTACTTAAGTTGCCTTTTTTTTTTTTCAGTAACACTCTAGGGCTGGTGAGGTGGCTCAGTGAGTGAGCATATTTGCCAAAAAGCCAGGTGACCATGTTAGATACCTGGACCTATGCAAACGGGTCAGGAGAGACCACACTCCACATGTACAGCATGGCAGCTTTACTATTACAATACTAAATTTTTTAATTTAAAAATAACTGCAAGCAATTATTTATATTAGTCTTAGTAATCAATAAAAGTATCAAAACATTATTTTATTAAGATTATTTTTGTCAAATACAATATGATATATCCACTGAAATATATTACAGAGGTAAGAAACAGGAGACATAAGGGATAGGTGTAGTTAATCCCAGAGGCAGGCAGATCTTTACAAGTTCAAGACCAACATGGTCTCATTACAAGTTCTAGGCCAGCTAAGGCTACATAATGAAACCTTGTCTCTAAATTAATTAATTATTAATTATCAGGAGATGTTAACCAGGGTGCCATTTGATGTAATCAGTTTTACCTAGAATTCTGCACATTTCTATTTACACATTTAAGTTTTAAACCACCACTTCTGTGTATTTACTACATGCTCTATAAATTTGGGGGATGTTTTGAAATAGTGCTATTTTACAGACAGAAACCCAAGTAAAAAAAATGGAAGAAGCTAGCTGTGGAAATGAACCTTGTGCGACAGCCTCAGACCAGGGTGAGTTACCCTGTCCTTGCCATGCATGAGTTCATCTGCTGCCAAGCGAAGCACGTTGGAAGGGCATGCACAAGGGGTCTGTATGAGCAGGGGGTCTCTGCTGCATGGACCCTATGCATGCATCCCTCAGCCCTGAGTCACAGAACTCGGAAGTGGTCAGGTTCTGGGCCCACAAGAGATGCCCTCCATACCATACTAGACAGAGATCCACTTCAAACTCCCAGCCAACGAACTTTTCAGACTCCTGCTGCACCCAATGGGAGAGGCATCTGAGGTGTGGTTCATCTTGCTATTGTAACCTTAGAAAGAACTCTACCTCCTCAAACCTCAACCCACTCTGTCACTAGGATGGTCTATTGTCCGAACTCCCCCTGGGGGTGTTACTTCGCACTGCTAAGTGCTTGCTCTCCCTGGCTCCTTTAGCTCTTCATGGCTTTCTCTTCTGCCCACTGTTCCTTCAACATGTGTAATTGTAATAGAACCTTGTGTTTTTCAGTAACTCCACAGAGGTCCTCTTGACCAAAATAAATTACACGTGTATAAAGTGTGCCCCGTGCCTAGGTGTCTGCATGTTTAAACACATATTTACCACCACTGTCAACATGGGTGTCAATAAATCTTTCCCTCACAGATGTTCCCTCAGTTGTCTTAAGAGTTCCCATTTTGCAAAGTACTTGAATTGTTCTCACTCACATCACCGTTACATGAGAGTTACAATGCCCAGTGTCTCTGTGTTTTTATATAGTAGTATCATGGGACCTTTACATTTCTACCATCCTAGTAAGTGGCTATTGCATATATCAACAACATGTGTATATATATATATATATATA